>NC_136506.1:75360301-75582801 GCF_053919585.1 Euprymna scolopes
ATATATATATATATATATATAGAGAGAGAGAGAGAGAGAGAAAAGATATTAACATAATCATTACTCTCTAATAAAGTTGATATATACCCAATAACTTCATACACATCAGAAAGTTTATTTTGACCATAACTGGTCTCTCTCACATTGCCGGTATGTGTTATCCCCCGGCTTTTTTTTATTTATTTTTTTAAAATTTAATTCTTTATGCTTAAATATTTGTTTTGTACGTTAAATACATTGAGTTCCAAAGTTGAAAATATGACGTTTGATATATCTTTATAGAAATAATTTAATATTAAACAAAGCCTTTGAATGCGCATTGAACCTGTAACTAAATTTCAAGCGTTGGAAAACAATTTCTTATTAGTAGCACAAACAGTCTGATGAGGGTGCAAAAAGCCCCCTCCCCAGGAATTGTGTAGCATTTAATAAGCATCCAAGCATCAAATATGAAAAAAAAAAAACAAAAAAAAATTTAAAAAAAAACAAAAACATAGGAAACATTAGTGATCTCACTTGTATTTTTAATAATTGAGAATTTATTTCTGACATTAATGTGTTATGTATTTAGCAGCTTTTTCTTTTCAATGCTCTAGTGATTAATTGGTCTCCAGGACCGGAAATAAAGCATCTCACAAAGTTAAAAATGAGACCTGTACAGAATTCAAACATATTAGGCCATTCTTTTTGTGTTGTATTCTTTGCTTATTTTCAATCCAACAAACCAGTAGTAATATTATCTGCACAAGAAAAAAGCTGCTTAATACATTGTGGTTATAGTATGGAATTCTACCCTATTTCATAATTATATGGACTGTTCTAGAAATTATATATAGAGGCAACTATGGGGAAGGGGGCAAAGTCTCATGTATGATATGAAAAGAAACTGGAATTTTAGGGAGATATCAATCATACCAGTTATTATAGGTGCTACTGGGCTTATGAAGAAGAACCTGAAGTCCTACCTAACTAATATTCCTGGTGAACCAAATGCAAGAGAAATCCAGGCAATTGCACTTAAGGGAACAACAAGGATACTAAAAAGAGCTCTCGGCTGGTTTCAATAAAAAAACAGGGCAATGTTAGCAGCTGGATTGGCTGCCCCACATTACAATCTTCAAAGGAAGAAAATTAAAATAAAAAGTAAATAAATATAGCGCAGTGTTGTCTTATTTATTATCCTCCCTTCAAAACCACAACACACACGATGTTGCAACTGATACGCATGCACATATGCAACCAATAATGTTTATATAAATAAGGAATTTATACTATAATACTGCTTTACTTGTGCTTGAGCACTTTTTATAAGCACCAGAGTTTCATTGGATTAGCATCTAAGAAACTACAGTAATGCAATCATATATATATATATATATATATATATATATATATAAGGGAGTAAAATTGAAATAAAAATTTCAGACAAAATGGAAAATTACTTTATGGAATAGTGGATAAGCAAGAAACATATCAGTAGAAATAAGGACAGAAATGCATCATTAAAAATGTACTTATTTCTATTAGCATGCTGCCTTGAGTCTCCATTATTTCATAAACTACTTCTCCATTTTCTATAAAAAATTTTTTTTTTTATTCCCACCCATATATATATATATATATATATATATATATATATATATATATACACACTGTTTATTATGCAAACATTATTGGTTACATATGTGTATACATGTTTACGTAAAACTCAATTCAAGGATAACATCTCATCAGACCCCCCCCACCCCCCCGGATTGATATTCAAACAGGATATCGATGCTTTTTTAGTCTGATGAGCTGTATTCCTTGAATTGGGATTCCATTGAAACATGCATGCACATATGTAATCAATAATGTTTGTATAATAAACAAATTATATACTAGCTCTGTCCTGCATTGAGCACTCTTTAATAATCACGAGAGTTTCATTGGATTTACATCTAGGAAACCAATCGATACGACCATTATATATATATATATATATATATATATATATATAGACCATTATATATATATATATATATTTAGACGGTTTTTAAAACTCTGGCAAATTAAATGCAGTTATGAATGTTTGTGGAGGTTTTAAAGATAAAAAAACGTTGAAAAAGAAACATAAAATTTATATCAAATAGATATTTCTATAGCTTGAAAAAAAAAAATCCAAAAAACAAAACAACTTTGCTATTTTAAACAATTTTTTTTTCTTTTTTTTTTTTCTTTGCAAATTATAAATTATGCTGTGTCATATAGCTTTTAAGATTTATTTATTTCAGATGTCAAAGAGGGGTGATGGGTTTACAATTATCCGAAAAACAAGGGCAGCTAATCAATTTCCTTTGTGTAACATGCACCTTCCGTTGTACAAGATCATGCGCCGTGCAGCCACAATGGACCCCTCTCCTCCGTCTACGTCAACGTGCACACAATGATACAACAGCTTTCAGACATCAGGAAGGAGAAGAGTGCATCAGATTGTTTAATGGAATTAAGCTAAATGAATTATAAATCGGATCTAATGTGCCAGCAATACCTGCTTATATGGTAGAAATTGTTTGGAAGCGGTCTCTCTCAGCAAAGAGTACAAGAGGCTTTTAAAACAGCAGTTTTACTCAACTTGGAATGGTGAACAATTCTTTTAAGTTTTTCTCTTTCTATTCTCTCTATTTTTTTTTTTTTAATAGGAGTGCCAATAATAGCTAAAAAAAAATTTTGGAAGTAGAGAGAAAAATTGACTAAGATTTAATGGAGTGTTTGAGGAAAATTGGAGAGAAAAAAAAAAAAGGTTAATGTAGTTTGCTTGAAACATTGTTTAGCATGTATATAAACAAAATTTCTATAAAGAAAGTAATAATATGCAGGAGTGTAACAGATAGACACACACTGAAGCAAATTAGGATATAATGGTAGAATACGCTCTCCAGATTCTCCCCTTCACTAATACAATACATATATATTTAGTTCTTACTTGATGTGACATGGTTGGATGGCGGATCCATATTGTAATATTTCAGGAAATTTCCTGAAATATAATATTCATCCTCTATCTAATCATGCTGATACAAATAAGAACACAGTACAGGTGAAACATTAAATATATATTTTATACACACTGTATTAATCAATAAAGGTAAATTTGCATAGCTCATTCTACCACTATATCTTTTTATCTACCTATTACACCTCTGCTTCGTATTGCCTCCTATAAATTTAAATTTTCTTTAGAAAAAAAATAAAAAAAAATTATATAGATAAATAAAAATAAAATGGTATTTTAAGATGACCATGGCAAGGTCAAGCATTACCGTTTTCCTCCTTTAGTTTAATACAAATGAACTAACTATACTATTTAATGTTTGACTAAATTTAGATTCAAATCAAAATACTATTTGCTGATTTGAAGACTTAAAAATCACTTGAGAATTTGTGAAAAGCCACAATATATATATATACATAATTGTTTATTTTAAGTAAACTTCTATTATATTATGAAAAGTCATATTTCTTTGTTTAGCTAAAACTAGAAAATTACTGAAGATATATTTGGAAATTTTACCTAATCATTTTCAGTATGACCCCAAATATGTTATGGTATAAAAATAAATATTTTAATATTCATTTGTATGGTGTCATCAGGCACCAAATTAGTAAAGAGCTATAAAATAAACAAAAATTCCTTTCCTACTAGTAATTGTTTGGTAAAGAACACCAAAACTACGTCAAACGGTCAACTTTTTTTTTTTTTATTATTATATTGAAGCAATTGCAACAGTTTGCACATGATAGAGGTGGAGAAACAGGGAAGGGGAAGAGAGTGGAGAAAAGAAATGAAGAAAGGGATTGTAAAAGGCATATATGTTACGCACTTTTTTTTTTTTTTTTAACAATCTTGTATTTTCTTATGTATGTTCCCAGGTAGTCCTGTTTGTTATAAATAGATTTAAAAAAAAAAAAAGTTTGCCAGCATAGTCACATTAACTCAAAAGTGATTTTGAAACCATTAAACTGATGAATAGAAAATTACTATTCATCTGCCTTCCCTTGAGGGCCGAGTAAGACACAAGGTCAGTTTTTTATGTGGGGGAAAAATCTAGCTACCTCCAAAGGGGAGGAGAGGAATCAAAGTTGCCTCAGTCTAGGAGGATTTCTCTCACTGACTGATTACACAAAAGATAACATGTATTATCAGAAGATACTTTGCTCAGAGCCAATTTGAAAGGGACAAAAGTCAAGTATTTTTGTTGTGTGGTGCTCTTAAACTAAAGAAAGGAATGCCCAACTACGTAAGTCTTTTCAATATAATTGTTTAAATAGTACAGAACTATTAAACAGAAGCTTTATCTAAAATTAATGCATATTGTTTTTTATTTGTTGTTCTAAATATCATTATATATATATATATATTGCTTTCAAATAGCATAATGAAATTAAACAAAACTAAATCAACATAGCTCCCCATCTGAAGGAAATGGCTGTGTTTTTAACATGAAATATCAGGGGAGGATAGTTTCTCAGAACTAAGAGAAGAATCACATTAGCTTTTTTTAAAGATCATTAACATGGTTTGGATAGGGAGAAAAACTTTTTATTATTTTATTATTACGTTAGTAGCAGCAGAATGATGAAAAAGATTTTTAAAACAGATTGAAACAAGAAGATAAGAAATATGCATATAAACAGCTTAAGAGACAACTAAAAAAAAAAACTAAATTAAAAATAAATTAAAATTAAGCTGAACAATTAAGCTTAAATAGAAAAGTTTGCGTTTCACTTACATGAAAACAAAATAAAAATTGTGAAACGTAATCTTTAAGAATCTGTCAGGCGATCCATTAGTTGAAAAGTGACCAACCAGAATTAAAGCCGTCAATCCACAAGATTTCTTTTACAAAGAGCACAATTTGACCCCAGTAATTAAATGTTTAACAGGATGAAACGCAGATTGGTGCCATATAAGGGATCGAACCCTTGAAGAGCTTAAGAGATGAACATGTTCAAAACAAGCGGCCTTGCATTAAAATTAAATTGAGAGGAGAAGAGGAATAATTGGAACTGCATTCTAAGACTAAGGCAGTAAAATTATAATTGAACTGTTGTGTGTGTGTGAGAGAGAGAGAGAGAGAGAGAGAGAGAGAGAGAGAGAGAGAGAGAGAGAGAGAGAGAAGAACAAAAATAAAGAGCCACACAAGAACAGATAGGACAGGAGGGAAGGCAGAAGAGGGAGGGATGAAATAAAATTGATAGGAGGGGGAGGGCCTTACAAATGTTTTATTTTTTTCCCCCCCGTTTCAAAAATTAACAAGAAATACTGTAGTTTTCAACCACAAATTGTTTTTTTTTTTTTTATGCCAATGAAGTGTACAAGATAAAGCAGATTCTCATATTTGTCATTATTTGCAATGAGTGACAATGTTTGAGAAGACAAGTCATGTGTTGGGATTTTGGTGGTCATTTTTTTTTTTTTTTCTTTTTTTTGGTGATTTTATTATTTTTCCCCCTTATGTTTTTTTATTTAAACATCTTTGTTATATTTTTTCCTTTCATGTTTTTATTTATATATATATATTTTTCCAAAGTGAGTGGGTAATGTGGAGAGGGTAGGGAGAGAGGGGAAGGGGTGAATGGGGGGGGGGCGTTGTAATGAGAAAAATGGATGCTCATGAAAATACAGGCACACACTGAAAGACGAAGAGCCAGAGCAGAGCCAACCCCTGCAGATGGCTAGTCTGACGACAAATAGGATGGAGGCTGACTTTTCATGGTCTCTAATTCCTTAATCTGATGAGCTAAAAATAAGATCCTGAAAAATATAAAGAAAAATAATTTCAATAAAACGATTACAAAAAAAAACTTACATTCAAAAAAATACATTGAAAAATCTATTGAAATAATTGGTTAAAAAAATGCTGCTTCGCTCTATGTCAAAACAACTTAGCTAAACAAATAAATGCAAAGTTTCTTCCACCCATTTTAACATCATTCATCAAAACCTCATATTTTCTAACGATACTAGTAATAAAGTTTAGCAATCATACAGTATAGTTAATATCCAAAAAATTGAAAATAAAATGACAAATAACTCTTACTAAATGTGTTAAAATTTAATTTTTACCGATTCGTATAGTCTTCCAGTTCTGAAACTCTAGGTTTTGTTATTTTAATTTATGTCGCTTGCTTTTTCACTTAACTGAAAATAAGGGAATCAAAAGTTCTGATATTTTTGAGGTGATCGCTAATTTCAGGCTTAAAAAGATAGTTAAAAAAGTTTTACCATAATCCAACTGGTAACCATCCCCGGATTTAGAGTTAGTGGTATTGTAAACCCCTCTCCCCAGTATTCTTTTATCAAATTATCAAAATTAGCAACCATCTCCACATAAAAAAAAATTATAATCATACAATAATAACTAACAAATGTGTGATACCATCAACATCGCACTGGTAAAGTCAGAATTTTTTTACTTTAGCTAATAGGATGATAGAACTATGATCAAAGGGAGCTAACTCCTTTTTGGATATAGATATATTTACAGATTGTTTGCTGGCATGTTTAGGAGTGGCTATCAGTTTATGATAGTAGGAACAGTTTATGGACAGTCTTTAGTTTACGACAGTTGGGGCCAGTTTTGAATTGGATAGTTGCAAGCTTAACACAGTTGAAAGCAGATTATGGCTTGGACCAAGTCGAAAAAACCTTGAGTGATTGAAACTAGCGGGCATTGACTGACGACCTCGACAAAACATAGATATGAACCTTAACGTGTAGAGATTTGATAATGTCACACCCAGAGTGCAACTAATATTTACAAAAAGTGTCAGAGTGTGCTTCCTTTTGAGTCGTTTAATTTTATTTTTATTCTTGTGAATCCATGCACAAACCTTCAACAGCTCCCAATGTGAGAGACAACAGCATGGCCAGAAGAGAAGATAGAAGGGAAGAAGACTGCGGAAACAATGTTCAGGTAATGACATTGTTGAACGGGGTACCACGTGGTTTCACAATTGTAACAACAATAAAAAAAAATAGTTGATCGCCATCTTTGATTAATTTGTATTCAGCTAAGTAATAAAACATTTTTTTTTTTTAAATACTTAATTTTAGAACTTAAACAATACAGGTGAGTGGAAAATTAAATTTTAATATGTTTAATAAAAATTATTTGTTGTATATTATTTTATTTTCAATTTCTCGGTTGTTAACAATTGCATGATTGTCAAAAGTATATAATAAATTCTTTGGTGTTTATTAACCCTATACTATTAATTGTATGCTTTCTCCAAAACATTTTGAACTGAATGAACACGGATTACTTGAACAAAGCCTTTTACTTCGATAAAGTTTTCTAATTAAAAAAAAATAATAAAAATAAAAAATAATTCATTCTAAAGAATCATTTTTTTAACTTTCAAAATAAGATTTTTTATGAAATTAAGAAAATTTTTGCAAAAATGCTAAATATTACAACATTCTTCCCTTTCATTGACATTTAAAACAAAATTTACTAACACTTCACCACTTGTTTGCAATAAGAACAAAAATCAAAACATTAAATTTTAATTAAAATCAATATCTAATTTATCAGCATGTCGAAACTAATAAAATATCCAAAAATTAAGAAAAATGATAAAGTAGAAAATTAATTATTAATGAAAATAGTTTACAAAGAAAATTTCAAGTTATATTTACACTGAAATTCAAACAAATTATTTCCCTTGTTTAAGTTACAGTTTAAAAATGGTGGATCAATGGACTGAAAGTATAGGTTTTATGCAGCATTTAAGTAGATAACATTGCTTTTAGTTAAAACTGACATAAAACTTAAGTCGATAACGTTTGTTTTTAATGGAAGTTCAATTTTTATCATTTCCAACATGCATCCATTTTTCAAATTTTGCGCATATCACATTTACATTTTGTCGGAAAAACAAAAATGCTTAGCACTTAATAACTTGTTTATTGTAAACATAGAAAAAGTGATTAGATAAGTCTGTGTTACCTTTGTTCATGTAAAGTTGACTGTATTTCAGCAATCCGAACTAATGACCTGGCCCGTTTTAATTCCACAGATACTTGGCTACACTCCAAACTGCCAAGCGAAAGACCTCCTTCCCAATATCGGTTAGCCTGCCAAAACAAAATTCCACAAAATAAAAACCAATAACATTACAGCAACATTAAAACGTTCATATATACACGCAATTATGATAAAAAAGAATCGCTAAATCTTTTTATTAGACAATTTTTCATAGTCAACAAAAGGAGGGGGGGGGGCAATAAAGGAAGTCTGTTTTTATTTTTAAAAGAACTTTCAAATTTTCTCTAATAAATGTATTCATAAATTTGATTCACACCACAATATACTGTGCTGATGATTGATGAATTTACCTACTTTTGGAATATGATCTTTTCTTTCTGTAACAAGTATATACGTCATAAAGATTTTTCTGTATTTTGATTTTTCAATAAAGGGAGAATTGTAGAAAACCACCGATAAAAAAAAAAAAAATAAATAAAAAAATCAAGAAAAATAAAACATTGTAAAAAATAAATATTTTATATAAAATGTCAATGATAA
The DNA here is from genome assembly GCF_053919585.1 of Euprymna scolopes. Classification (NCBI taxonomy): domain Eukaryota; kingdom Metazoa; phylum Mollusca; class Cephalopoda; order Sepiida; family Sepiolidae; genus Euprymna; species Euprymna scolopes. The sequence goes on from NC_136506.1 coordinate 75,368,875, forward strand.
AAATATAATTTTTTTCATTTATGTCATTTGGAGGGTGTCACCTTCTTACGGACTTCGGACAAAAGTATTTAAACATTATTATTCAATTAATGGTTAGAGTAAATTTAATAAATTTGTGAGTTGAAATATATAAATCTAAATATTAATTTTCATTATGAATAAGTGCATTAAATTTGGATTTTCTCAATTTTAAAAGTGTTCAAATTATTTTACAACTCAAATGAGCGGAAATTGGGTTTTCTACCTCAATCTGTAATTTAATGTTAAAAATATTCCTTTTGAAATAAATTTGTTAGGTTCAATATTATTTAGCAGAAATGATTTTATGGTATATAAAAAATTTGTCAACTAAATACTCTTCAAATCAATAAAACATTTTTTTTAAGTGTATTTTAAATTATACTCTTAAGTAGATTGAATAACACTGATTTTGGAATAATTCATTTGAAAATAGTAAAGTCAGAATTGTTTTTACTTTAGTTATTAGGATGATGGAACTATGATCAAAGGGAGCTAATTCTTTTTGTTTTAGGCGGAGTTACCTCCTCCCTTTTAATGCAAATTCTCATATAGAAGACGCGTGACCAGGACCAGAAACATTGATAGGTGTCGACAAAAGGATGACTTTGAAATCGATTAAACAAAAATGGAGATATACTACTTCTATCTGTGAGAGTTGTAATGGACGAATGCAAGTAATATCGGACTAAGACTGATAGATAAGATTTGTATCATTCTATGTGTTGCCTACTTATAAATAAAATGTCTACACACACATATATTTGTCCTGGGGCATACTCTTTTGCAAGGCATTAATGATGATTAATTATATGCAAACACTCCTATTCATAACATTAGTGATATAATAATAATGATCAATCAACAGCTTTGCCGATCGGATGATCTTTATTTTTTTTTAAACATGTATAAAAGATAATGAAATGTTGTAGAATATTATATTGATAAAACAGCCCACTAAAATTTTCACTTATATTAAAAATTTAGTCAATAAGCACAAAAAAAACTGGAAGGTCCTGCACACACAAAAGGTTTGATATCTTTTAATATAGTAGTACATTATAAGTAATTGAAATGATTTTATCATGTATACATACACACACACGCTGGGCTGGTTACACGAGTCAACGTTCATTGTATCTTGTTTTCAATTAAAAATCTGAATCTTAATTACTGGTCACCATAACATAAATATATATTTAATATTCTAAATACACTTCCCATAGTAAAATAATAACTAGCTGCAGTAAAATGTCAACATAAGCCTTCTTTTAATTATGTATGATTGTCTCTATATAAATAAAATGAACTCCTTTTTTCCTGTGTGAGTTTGACCTTAATAGGATTAAAAATCACGACATTACATTCAAATGTAATGTCCCCACACTTCAGCACAGGATCTGAGGTGTGCTATAGGCCTACTACCCTTACAGTTCCTTGATATTCGTATAAATAAATATAAATATAAAAGCTAAAGTGTGTGTGTGTGTGTGTGTGTATGTGTTCCTTCATCCTAAACTTGGCCTCCTCCTGCTACTATGACAATGACGTCATGTTTGACCTAGAAAACGTTGACGTTAGTTTCAACAACCTGCAACTGTTTTTAAAGGGTTAATTTTATCCGTTCTCAAGTGTGTGTCTCTTTGGCGTAGACGTAACGTGTCAGGCATTTTTTTTTTTTTCCGCCTTAGCCTCGATGCTTCAGGTTCGAGCCTGTCTTCCTACCTAAACCTTTTTTATACCTTTTTTACATTTGTTTGCAGTTTTGCGTTTTCCAATTTTTTATAACATTGTGTGTGTTTTTTTTTTTATAATATTAAAACAGCCCCAACCCCCTACACATCTCCAAACACCCGAGCAACGCCGGATACCCCCCCCCCAGTTTATATATATATATATATATATATATATATATATATATATATATATACAACTATAAATTTGGGTTTTTTGTGCATTGATATTCATCTATTTTTTTCTATCTATTTATAAAGAAAAAAAAAAACATGTCGTGTGGACTTGCATTCATCTGCAAAAAATCTAGCCAATTTGCATATTCTTTAAAACATTCATTTTAATTAATTCCCTATTAGTTTTGTTTTTGTTTTCTTATGGGATGATCATCTTTAGTTAACTATTACATGTAATTATATTCATGCAGATGTTCTACATGATTTATACTTGCGTAATATTTGTGTAGAAAGGTTATAAATAAACACAAACCTCTTTTTATATATATATGTATGCATTGTATATTTTTGTTTAAAAAATTTTGCCTTCCAAACTCCTGTTAGTTTTTGGTCTACAGACATGAAACTTAATATAATGGGTATTCAAGCCCATACAAAACTTTATATTTGGGTTTTAGCCAGGGAAAATCAGTGCAATAGTGTGACAATTAAAGAAATAAAATTTGCCAGGTGAAAGTTGAACAGCATTACGAATATGCATGCATAACCTATTAGCTATTGATTAATGTTTTAATTTTTAGTCTTGCAGCAAACATGTCTTCATAGGTCAGGCATTAATGTCAAAGAAAAAAGTAAATTGTAAGCGAAACATTTTGGTTTCAATTCTCAGTGGTGGTGCACAAATTTTTTTTTTTCAAACTTTTTAAATCATTACTATATATTGGGTCCAATATAACGTAATACGAAATCTGCATTAATCAAAATATCATATTTAAGTGTATTTTACAAGGATGACCTGCTAGCGTGTGTGTGCGTTTGTGTGTGTGTGTGTTTGAAGACATTCTTTAATAATGCCTAATTTGTGTCAACAGTGCGTTGATCAATTTCTGTGCAATCTCGGGTTTACGGATGAATTGATAAACTGTACAGACATATACACCTTTGAAAAAATACTAATTCTAAAGGGAATATTTTGTTTAAATTAAAAACTGATGGATTTGTTTAATTATAATGCCAACTGCAAGTTTGATTTACCTGTCGCTCTGCATGTTCGGTCTGCCAGCCTTGCACGTGGGCTGTCAATTTATCATTACAGTAATTACTAAGTGAAGGTGGTAGTTCAACAGAAGATTCTTTCTTTTCAGAAACGGCAGAAAGTGTACCAGGCTGGACAGCAAGGTCCTTAGAACTGCTGCTGCTTGGAGTAGGACTTCTAAAATAAAAAAAAAAAAGAGGGGGGAATGTTTTTATATAAAAATGAAAGTATGTAATGGAGAAAAAATAAGATTTTTTTTTTTGTCTTTTAAATTTACAAGTCTCCAAAAAAAAAATTTCAATGATTTAAAGAAAAAAATCTTTATAAATTTAACTGCATCAAATGCATAAACCGGTCACAAAAACTGAATTTTTGTGAAAATTGATTCGATTATTTCATGACACACATTGTGTGAGGGTAATTTTATGCTGAAGAGTGTGGAATGAATAGTCATTGAATAAATTTGCAAATGCTTTTTTAAGTGTAGTTTTAAGGTCATACTCCCCTCTCTACTCAGTGAGTCATTATTTAAACAGTTTGATAGTAGTATTTGTTTTCTTAAATTCTCTATTTAAAGTAAATGTGCATGAAATACACATATTCAATTGAAAGCCTGCTTAATACAATGCCCTGTCAGGATTGCAATTAAGAAAATGTATGGTTTTGTCAATAATGAAAATGAAATAGTTATGAAAAAGAACACACAGAGCAAGGGACATAACTCAACATACCCCTGTATTTTGGTGAATGTGAACTTTTTTTTATGAATTTTCCTTCTTGGACTTACATCCCCATCAAGTAATTAGTGCAACTTAAAGCATGATGTTTTGGAGAAGATCTCTACATAGACCTGTCACACCCGGTCTACACTCCCAGCTCCACATTTTGGGAGTCACCCATAAAGGGCATATTATGATCAGTGTGTGAACAAATCAGTACAAAAGTGAGATGAAGCAGGAGTTTTCCTCTCATCACATAAAAATGATGACCATGTACAAACAATTGCAGCATCATTTAACCGTGTTTCCTACACCCCCCCACCAAAACTGATCATATTAACCTACTTTAAGACATATCCAAAATAAAAATTACACAAAACTTGAAACCGACTTCCAAAATTTAAGCCAACAGCCAACAACACAAATTGCAAAACAAAAGAAAAAGAAAAATTCAGTTGTGTCAAAAATAGTATGTTTCAAAATATACAATGTTCTATCGATTTTATCACTCCCTCGACACCTCCCATATGAATTTTTTCATTAAACACTAACTTACAATACACAAAATTACTAATTTTTGCTAATTAATTACATTATGGTATTGCCGAATAATAATTAATAATGATAATAATAAAAAGAATTTTATATTATATTTAAAGTTACTTTTCATTGCCAACTTTCCTTAGATCAGATAGCAATTGCACTACACACGCCTTCAAAGGTTTACACATATGCACGTTTTCTTTTACCCCCCCTTACTATAAGACAAGACTGACCCCCCCCCCACCTTTAAACACACTTAATCATACTGTTAACTTCTATTTACAAAATACCAATGAAAATACATGAAACATTAATCAACTGTTATGACCAATTTATTCATCTGGGTATTGAAAGAAGGAAAAAAAAAAAAAAAAAAAAAAAAAAAAAAACAGGCCTAATATATCCCTCCCTAGAAGAAGAGAGAAAAAAAAAAAAAAAAAAAAAAAAAAAAAATCACCCAAGGCCTTGAGTGATTTTTTTTTTTTTTTTTTTTTTTTTTTTTTTTTTTTAAAAGGTTTGGTTCTTCTTTCTCTGTTTTAAAGCAAAAAAAACTTGTCTCTCATGGAGTCTCTTTCAGTGCTTGCATTTGTTTTCCTTATCATTGTCACTCTAGAACTAGTCGGTGACTATTTTGGTGCCCTATCAATTGAGCTATTAAAAAAAAAAAAAAATTTAAAAAAAAAAAAAAAAAGGCTTGTAAGAGTAAGAGAAATTGTATTGCATTATAATGTTACTTATGTTTTCTACAATATAGATAACTGAAAATATTTATTTTTATGGAAGAGTATTGCTGTGATATGGATCATTATATCATTTTATATGGTTGTCGCAGTAGTCTGATCAATCTAAGTGTTTTCTTGGTAAACAATACTGAAATATTGTTTACTTTCCAAATGCAAAATACATGAATGGAAATTCATTCAGGAAACATGCATAGATTTATTTTATTGATTTCCTACAAAAGATAATCCTTGCATATCAAAGAAATGTGTTCTTTGTTTTTTTTTTTTTTCAGTTTTACTAATGATGTTTGTAGTCTATTATTAGTCATTTACAAATCTTGTCTAATAGTGACATTGAGTTTTTCCTTTTAAAATCTGTAAAAAAAAAAAAAAAAAAAAAAAAAAAAAAAAAAAAAAACTGGAGAAAAAAGAAAATCTAACGAATAAGGGGACACAATTCTGTTATGACCAACAAATAAGTGGATTATATCCCTTGCCTTCGTTCCGATAAAAAAAATTTTACAAAAAAGAGATTTTGGTAGTTAGTGTCCCCAATGACGCCTGGTTAAACAGAGTTGAAGGGAAAGAGAAAAACTGGAATCTTAGGAAGTTCTCCAATTTTCTAATAATTATAGGAGCAACTGGATTTGTGAAAAAGAATTTCAAAACTACCTGGCAAATATATACCTGGTGAACCAAGTGCAAGATATACAAATAATTGCACTTGAACGAATGGTTAAAATCTTAAAAAGATCTTAGTTTGAATGTATAAGATAGAGGATGTCCCATCCCTAGCTATAACAAAATAAAAAAATTGAGAGGGGGGGGGGGGAAAGCTTGAAATACTCACTCAGTTTTGACACTTCTTTCTGATCGGGGACTTTCTTTCCCTGATTCTTCTTCATGTGGAGGTGGATTCAAATTTACTGGAGGGAGGTGAGAGCTATCTGTACTTGGTGTAGGTGATTTTAAAGATTGTTGAGGTGAGGTATCTGCATGAGGAACTGATATTCGGGGTGATGGAGCAGCTGAAAAGACAAGTTTGAAAAAATATATATATCTGATATGCTATAATAATTGCAAGATACATAGAATTAGAAAATAATTTTTAAGGCGTTTTAAACAAAAGAATATTTAATTTTGAAAATACAATACTGTAAAGTACTAAAGCAAACTTGAAATCGATCAATGACAATTTGTAAAAACTTTTCAAAATGATGAGCAAGACTGTCACTACTTCATTATTCATAAAATTTAATTTCCTTATTTAAAAATAAAACTGAATCAATCTACGTGATTTTTGGAATATATTTTTATTTAGTCATGGATACATACATAATACAGATCATTCTTTATTTTTTAATATAGGGAGAATTCTAAACAAGAACCAAATGGTTTGTATTTAAAAAAAATTTAAACTCATTTTATCAGAATGATAAAGAATTTTTTATTTTTAATTCATTGAAAATTTTTCTACTCATCATTTCTGAAGATAGTTTCATAAATATACATTGAAAAATACTTTTGCAATAACAATATTAAATGAAATCAGACTCATATTTGGTTTCTGTTTTCCTCAAAGTTTAAGCTTTGATCAATTTTTCTCTAAAAATTTTAAATTGAAATTCTTATTTTCATCAATCACTTTTCATTGGTATTTTTGTCTCTTTCAATTAAAATCTCCAGTGATTGAACTCATGAGATGAAGAGAATTCAATTAATTGCATATAATTTTAGATTTTATAAGTTTTAAATACAAAAAATGCATGTAAAAGCATTAATTTTTGTTACTTGTGAAGAATAAAGACCAGGCTATTGTAGGAATTTTCCAGGCAGTTTATGTAAAACCCCAAACAGTGCTGAATTAAAGTTCCGTGATTTTTCTCTCTCTCATAAACGCCCCCCTCCCTCTTTAAAATGGAATCACTCCAGATAAGGCATGAAGCATCTTGATGTAAGGAATTAAAAAATACTATTTAAAGGTCAAAAACTTGCCAACGATAAGTGTTTTAGATGAATGGATTCTGATCCAGAAAACAGCAATCCTTTGTCAGAAACATAGGTCATGGAATGCGAGGACTAAAGGATAAAATAAGGGAAGCAAGAATTATGGGGCTGTGAAAATAAACTTGATGCTCACTTTAAAAAAAAAAAATGAAAACCATATTCTTTTTGTTATCACAAAGAAAATACAATGAATAATTATTGGATAACTTTTACAAAACTTTTAGAAACTTAAAATTCAAATAAAAACACTCATTGTAAAGCAAGTTTCACAAATATTTATTTTTTGAAAAACAACTGATAGCAAATTAAAAATGTTTATTTGATTTTTTAATGTTTTTGATGAATATTTGTTATATTTTTTAATAAATCATTAACAAACATTTTTTTTTTTTTTTAATTTTTGCATGATCCCCCCCCCCCCCCCCTTGTGATTTCATTGGCTTGGCGGTTCAGCACCTTCCGGTATTTTATGTAAAATGCCTGGAAAATTCTGACAGTAGCAGGGTCCTTACTTTTATAAGTACCAGTTTTGTTAAATTAGACAAAAAGCTGTAGAAAGTATGAGTGTGTGAGGGGGTCATTAATCAGTCTTTGTCTATCCTACTCTTAACAAAATACATTTTGATTCATTGGTTCAAGCATTGTTCCTTTCAGTATTTGACAGTCGCCACAATACCACATTTACTCCACTCAAAATATCTCCATTTAAAATTATTTTATTTTTTTATTTTTTTTGGTCTTCAGACTAGGATCAGTCTAAGGTATGCCTGTTAATGTGTCTAATCACTGCATCTAGGTTTAGTAGAAATAAGAAATAACCAGAAACGAGTGATATATAAACCCTGACGACAGAATTTTTTAAAAATAAAACTCACGTTGACACTGCATGTCTGGAAATAACATACAAAAATATAGACTGCTCAATAAGAATAGTCTAACTTCAATGAATTAAATCAAAGATTGTTTTCAAAATTTGTTAAGATACATAAAAAAGTAGTATGAAGCACAGCAGACAAAACCTAAATACTTTTATAATCATTATAAATCAATTAAAAAAAAATTTTTTTTTAAATCGTATCTACTTTAATTTTCATGTCCCAGCAGAGTAATGAACATATCCAAAAATGACAAAAAATGATAATGTAGAAAATTAAATATTAATGAAATTTGTTTTTTAAGACAATTAACAAACATTGAGTTTTGCTATTTAAAAAAAAAAAAAAAAAAATTGATTCATGACAAAGGAGGTATTAATTTTCTGAAATTATAGGCCAATTTGACATAACTCAATTTCTGCTAATTCTCTTCAGAAAAGTGTTTTCATTAATAATTAATTTTCTTTCTTATTTTTTTTGTAATTTTTGGATATGTTCATTACTGCAACATGATAATTAAGTAGATATGATTGGTTTTACATGAAATTCAATATTTCGATTTAACAAAGAAACGCCAAAAAAGTAAAATGGAGTTACTTCCCTTTCCTCATAGCTCAGTTTTTATTATTAAACATAACTTATTTTCATTGCTTTTACTTCACATTTAATTCAGCTTTTCTAAAATACAGGGTTCAATGAAAGCATTTGTAGTATTCAGTTTGTAAAAACTTAATGATTGAATTCTTTCTCTCAAAACTACCTCCTCCCTTGACGTTTCTGAATTTTTGAGATGAGGATTGGTTATATGTATTATTATTATTCATCAGACTACTGTTCTCATCTTGAGTGGGATTTTCACAACGTTTTGGTTGATATAACTTCCGACCTTCTTCAGGTATATACAAGTAAGAAGTATAGAGGTAGATATACATTAATATATAGTAATAAGTAATAATAAATAGTGATATTTACAACTAGAAATAAAAGTAGGTTTAAGGCTCCTAAAATTCGTACTAGAATTGTCCGCAAGAGTACTGGGAAAAATCAATTGTAAAAGTGATATTCTCCTGACAGTTGCAGGTTCAATCCTCAGTGTGGGCGACCGAAATATACATTTGTGAATTACTTAGGACCTCTATCCAGTCATGGCTGACGAAACAAAAAGTCTTGACATTCCGTCCAAATTCCCAAGTTCGACAAGACACCTGAAGAAGGCTGGAGGTTACATCGACCGAAACATTGTGAAAATCACACTCAAGATGAGTCTGATGAATAATACATATACCTCCTCCCTTGTTATTTATTAATGTGGACTCTAAAATTTGAGTATATATGAACAGGTTCTGCATTTGATAACACAAAGAAGTAACTCGCAAACACACTGGTTCTCATTAGAGCATCAAAGTTAAAAAAAAAACCTAACGTCATCTCCCCTGACTAGGATATACATACGACTGGGGAGCACTTGTGAATTTAAATATCCACTTGACACTTCCTCAGTTCAATCCACATCCTCAATTACTTTTACCAGAATGAAAAAAAATATTTAATTTGATTAACCACTGCTGGTGTTTGCTTTTGAAAAATGACTGTTTGCAAACCATCTCTAGTTTTAGAATTCTGACGGTACAACATCTGACAAGTAAAAATAATTCTAGTATTAACGAACAGCTTCATTTAAAGCCAGAAAAAGTTTCCAGGAATGAAAATTAATCAGAAATAGTATGAGATGCCAAATATGTTCAAGGAAATGCATTAATCAAAAAGAAAAAAAAAAAAAAATATTGTGACGGATTAACTTGGAGGTGCATGAATGGCCAATGTAGGCAGTGAATCTATTTGCATAATAGGAGTTTTCTTTCCAAGTGAAGCCTTGAAATTAGAAAAATAAGAAAGAGTGTATACATGTGATTCCATGACATCGCAACAGTTAGAAACAAGTCATAAAAAATATTTAAACAAAAATTTTTTTTTTGTACCCCAAAACTCCTTAAAACAGTAACATCTTTTCCAGAAACCAAAGTTTTCACTTGTTGCTACACATTAATATAGTTTTATGAATAAATATAATTGATAGTTGCTTTAAAAAAAATTTTTTATTAATGTATTCCTGTTTTCTATCATGTTTTTTTTTTCTAGCATTAAAAAATTTCATCAACATTTGGCAAAACTGGTTTACGTACGCTGTCAGAATATGCCAATGCCACATCATGTAGAAACAAGTCATTCTCTGCACAAGTCTTAGATAGAAATCCTAGTTTGTTAAATTTGAGAATATTCTGATAGCCATGTGTGAATTTGTGTAATCAGTTGTGGGTGAATTGCAGTTAACAAAATAAACTCACCATTTTGTTGCGTGCTCATAGACAGCTGCCTGGAAATGGCTTCTTGTAATTTTTGTAACGTTTGTAATGCTGTGAAGAGAAAGGAAAAGATTCAGATGAAAACAAAATTAAGATCAACAAATTAACATTTTTTTTTAATTTTAATATATTTTAATTTTTTTTTTCATTAAAAGTAGACAGATTGTGAAGAGGCACAGATGCCAAAATGAATATAATTTTGTTGAGAAAGATAAAATATATCTTTAATATATGAGGGACATTCAAAATTACTGCCTCATATATTTTTTTTTTTTATCAAGACCGAATGGATCAAAGGAGATTGCAAATTGCATTGCTATGATGACTGAACTTATGCATTCATGAGTTGAAATTTTCATCTCTGTTGTAGATATTGATGGTATGAAACTAAGAAAACAATCCCTGTCATGAATGTTAGCAGCAGAGATGCATCACTGAATTTCTGGCAAAAGTACATTAAGAATGGTGGTGACTATGTAGAGAAATGAATTCTGGAGCAGAAAAAGGTTGTTTTAATGGTAACACTCCAGTCTTCGAAGCTCTTAACTGTCAGTTAAAAAAAGATTTTCATTTTAGAATGATCCTCATATAAATCTTTCTTTAGAGATTTGAAATGTTGAACCTAAACAGCATTTAAGCTCGCATAAACTTTCTAAGTAGCACATTTTCATTTTGCTTAAGAGGTTATTGGCACTATAATCAAACTTTATCATTTTTTTTTTATTTTAAATTTTATAAGTACAGTTCGTATATAAAATATAGTCATCTATAGGTACAGTTCGTATATAAAATATAGTCATCTATAGGTACAGTTAGTATATAAAATATAGTCATCTATAGGTACAGTTGTTTCATCATATGAAGACATATCAGCGTAGTTACATGCAACTACATGCATACAGAGAATCAAAACCGGAACGCCAGATAACTTTTAACTAATCAGTGATATAAAGCATCGTTTTACTATGTCCTCCCAAATTAGCTGCTAATAACAGCACGGCAATGCTTTATGACTCTTCTCCTTGTTTACATTCTTTGTTACTAGTAAATTAAAAGAATTCTATTCACTTTATGGACGAGTATTGCTTTATGCTAAGTGGAAGACCATTATTTCTTTTGTGTGTGTGTGTGTATATATATATATTTATACACAGTCTCAAAAAAATGTACTGGTACTGTTATCAGCATTGTGTGAATAATAATGGTCATCAATTTGGACATTTGCAAACATGATTCTTCAATTACATTTGTCTTCTGTATTCAAAGCTATTCCATTTCATTCTATGTTCATAAGGTTTTATTGTCATTCGAAGTGAGAGTACACAAGTACATTTTTTGAGCCACCATAAATAAATATAAAAGCTAATTTGATACAATTTGGCTGAATCACAGCTCTTTAGTATGGCTAGAAAGGCAAATATTTCAAGCTGGGATCAAAACCTTTTTTTTTTTCAACAGTCAACTCTAACCATTCAGTTATCAGCAACAGGCTACAAAGTAAAATCGAGTTGAAAATGTTGGATAAGATTCCTTTTGAAAAAGCATATTATGTACACTACATTAATGACTGACTGATAAAAAATATGAAATAACTGCTCCCTCCAAACACTTAAAAATGAGCATGCTGCAGAACGCTACCATAGAAATTAAAACTATGATTTTTATTTTCCAGAATGCATGACATTCTGACCAATCAAAACTTAAGGAATGACATATGGCTTAAAACAAGGATGCATGATAAACCTTAATATAAGAAAGTGTAATGAAAATTATAATTCTATATATTTTTGTGAGAAATTTTTTTTTAATATGAATGTCGATTCATAAAGTCCATACTTTAAATATGGCTAGAAAAAGTGTTTAATTTTAAGCCTTGATTTCTAAATTTTGAAGCATTTATTTTTACTTCTATTTTAATAATTTTCTTTTATTTTCATCTTAAAAATATATTTTAAATATTTTTAAATATTAATTTCTCATCTACATAAACTTCTTAGGATTTTGGAAATAGGACCACCAAACTAACGGAGACAAATTTTTAAGCGACTACAACATTATAACAGAGCTCAGCATTCACATTTGACGTCCATAAGTAGAAAATATAACATTTTACTTGATTATATTTATAACCTGAAAATTAAAAAAAAATTAAAAACTGTTGAGTTAATAAAAAGTTAAGCACTTGAAGAATTAGACATATCTTGAGGGAAAAAGATGGTGTTATGGTGCAAAAGAACAGATTTTTTTTCCACACCATGGCAGAATCTGATAGTAAAACAAAGTTATTCAGTACCTATCTACTTGCCTAAATGTATAAAATTCTTTGGGGAAGACAATAAAATTGGTCCCAAATCTCTAAATTACTATACCTATATCAGATTTTAATTAAATTTAAATTATATGTGTAAGACATTAATTCATAATGTTCTCAAATATTCTAGCTGTTTCTGACGATGTGAGAGGAAATAGAAAAGGATAGAGGAGTAAAAATAAAAAAAAAATAATGAAATAAAAAAAAATATATATATGGTGTTATGAGCATGAAACAGTACATAATAGTGATCCTACAATTCAATCCCAAGCAACATCAGGTGTTCCTGCAATTGTGTGCTTACACACAAAGAAAAATATCCATCCCGGGACAAATATAAGAAATAAATATAGCAATAGTTTTAAATTTAAGAGTTTTCTTTTCTTTGTAAAGTATGGTAACAGTTTTAGTACCCTCCCCTATTAAATTTTACAAAAAAATAAAAAAGAAAAATAAATAATAATGTGCCTACGTTACCGACTGTTATCTAGAATAAATATTCTTCAATTTATAAGTTCAATAGTTTAGGGTTTTATCAAGCATATACATCAGCATGTAACAGAGATTGTTTAAAAAAAAAAAATTGTATTACTTAATTTGATACAGATCAAATCTTTTGTCTACATTTTTTTGTTGTATTTAACTTAATAGTTTTTAGAGGGTGGGTGAGAGCTCAGATAGGTGCACCGTAAAGCTTACCACATATGTTACTTTCTGTATTGCCAAAAATTCATAATCTGTTGAATATATTATTTCTACATAAATATGTATAAATACACGAACTTAACATTTATCTCTTCTACACACAATCTCTCTCTATATATAGATACTTATAAAACTTTTTGGACCTTGCACCCTTGCTTGAATCTTGTCTCCCATGATCGAGCAAGTGCATCTTTAAAAAAGGGATGCCAAGTGAATTTATACCCATGTGTGGTGGCATGTCTCAGAGCCTAAGGAATGTGGATGCAGAGTTGTATGTTTTGATTTTGATTCTAGCTGATGGTACCAAAATCATATATATCTTTTATAATATAAAGCTGAACGTCTGTGTGTGTGTGTCTGGTCACGAATAGCCTCCTATATGGTTGACTATTATAGAAAACTGATCACATATAATGAGAGAAGATGTATCGAGACACAGAAATGGGTATGTTTGATCTGGCAGAACGGTGGTTCATTAAAATTGTGGGGTCTGCGTTTGCGCCTGGTCCACCAAGTATGGAAATAAAAAATTTAAAAATTTAAAAAAAAAAAAAAAAAGCGTTTACAAGTGTTTTTGATATAGATGTACATAATACTTTGATAAGTATGTTTTAACTTAAATAGGGATGGGGTAATAAAATTGTGGGGTTTGAGTTTGCGCCTGGCCTCCATAGAATAGAAATAGGCACAAACTTTAATAAAGACTTTTCATATCTATCTGCATAAGTATACTTTGATAATTATGTTTCAGTTTGAAGAAATATGGTACAATAAAATTATGGGGTGTTCGTTTGCGCCTGACCTCCATAGAATGGAAATATGTCACAAAGTTTAACAAGGTTTTTTAATATAGATCCACAGAATATTATAAGTGTTTCAGTGTGAACAGATATGGTATAATAAATTATGGAGTTTATCTATTTTATTTTTTACTTTCATAATATTTTGCTTTGGTTTTGATACCCCCAAATTCGAAGCTATCTCTTTACAACCCTTCCTTTTCATAACCTATCATCTATATATATAAAAGCGAAAATGTGTGTATGTATGTATGTATGTATGTTTGTGTGTCTGCTAAAACCTTTCGACACATACAACAAAAATTCACAAACTTGGTCTCATATGAAAGCCCCACCTTCCGGACAACATATCGAAAAATGGGCCCAAAGTGACCATCAGAAGTGCGTCAACTGATCGATTTTCTGCAGGGGTGGGGGGAAGCAAAAAAGTGACATTTTAATGTTAAACATTACATATTTTTAAATCGATTTATAACTGCCCCAAAAAATACGGCCGCCAACTCTTCTACATAAAGTATACACGCGGCCGTTTATTTTGGGTCAACTTGTATTTAAAACCCGCTGAGTCATGTCACATGATCTTGACGTCAGCAACCTCTAATGGCGGTCTGAATTTACAATTTAAAAATGTTATCGGTAAAAAAAAATTAATTAAAGCTAAACTATGAACTTCTACGCTATGGCAACGTTACCAAAGTTATTACCACATTCAAAATAGGTAGATACGATAGTTAAACGAAAAATAATAAGCCAAACATGTGAAGTAAAAAAAAAAAAAAAAAAAAAAAAAAAAAAAATGCTTACAAAAAATATTAACGAACAAAGTTTTTAAATATAAAAACAGCCAGACGCCATTTTCCAGTCTTTAGAGTAAGGAAGACGAAGTGAGAGAGAGAGAGAGAGACGCAAACAGAGAGAGAGAGAGAGAGAGAGAGAGAGACGCAAACAGAGAGAGAGAGAGACGCAAACAGAGAGAGAGAGAGACGCAAACAGAGAGAGAGAGAGACGCAAACAGAGAGAGAGAGAGAGTGAGAGTGAGAGAAACGCAAACAGAGAGAGAGAGAGAGACAGAGAGAGAGAGACGCAAACAGAGAGAGAGAGAGAGAGAGAGAGAGAGAGATATCCGAAATCGATAGGGGGGAGGGTCAACAACGCATGCGTCAGATGACGTCATGACCTGATTTACTTTAAATAGTTGATAAACCGAACAAACTTAATATACGCCGCTTTAGCGCAGGTAGTTAAGGCCTTGGTTCATTATCTAAACGTTTTGGGTTCGAATCGTGGTGAGAGATTTTTTTTTTTGTTTTTTTTTTTTGATTTTTTAAATTTAAATATTGAACCCTATATTATTTAAGCCATTTTTCACGTTCGTTCGTTTTTCTGTTTTAATCGTTCGTTTGCCTTACGTTATTTTTTTTTGTGTTTTTACCCCCCCACCCCCACCGCTTAATTAAAACGTTTTCTTTTCTTACTTCGCTTATAACAATGCTTACATCGTCATCGTTGTCGTCGTAACGCTCGACGACTTTCAAACATCTTTCACTTCTGGCTGGCCGATTTTATTTTCAAACTTTGCCTCAGGGGTTCGGCTTCGATCACCCCCCCCCCCTCCGCTTCTTTTTTTATTTAACACCACACACCCCTACAAACACCCAAGCAACGCCGAGTACCCCTCGCTAGTACTTTCATAAATCAGAGTCCATTTTCTGTAGGCTGTTTTTGAACCCAGTCAACGACGGGTACTTTTGCTAGTATATATATATATATATATATATATATATATATATATATATATAGTGTTTAGATCTCACTACTATACATTAGATTCATCATAATTGATAGAGAATTGTCTATAATAATATATAATCTGTATGAATTAAAATATAATATTTAAGCGTATCTTATGACTGGGCAATGCCAGGCAGCCTGCTAGTATATATAAGTGACTGTGTGTGAGGAATGGTCTCCACAAAATTGTCAATTTTTGGTCTACAGACTTGAAACTTGATACATGGGGATGTGGACCTTTGGGACAAATTCTATTTGGTCTTTAGCCACTAAAATAGCTGATATGGGGTCAAAATTAAAAAAATTGGAACTTGGCAGGTGTAAATAGATTTAAAGTGCTCTTTTATGCATATACAAATATACATTTATAGGCTAAACATTTTTTTTTTAACTTTTAATATGTGCATGGACCTGACTCAAAGAGTAATGAATAAGCTGTGTTTCGGTTTCAATTTTAGCTGATGACATCCCAGTCATTATATTTTTTTAATTTTTTTTACTTTTGAAATCACTATTATATATTGATACAATATAATCAATAGAGAATTGACGCTATAATAATAAATACGAAAGTTTCATAAGTTACAATGTCATATTTAAGCACATTTTATGACAAGGTAATGCCAGGTGGCTTGTTAGTATTAAACATAAAACTGCAAATTTATGATCATGACGGCATATCTGTGCACAAGTTTTTTTTTCTTTCTTTCCTATTTGAGTTTTAGACATTAGATCCTCCCTTTCAATGTTAAAAATATTTCTACTGTATTAGGGACAAAAGTGAATGGTAGCATTCAATGCTGCTAAAACGAAGCTGTTTTAATAATTACAAGAAACCTTCTCAACCACTAATAGCTATGGCTAAAGATACATTACCTGAAAGTACTTTGTTCAAACTCCTCGGCTTAATGTTCACAGGGAACATGAGTTGGAACAGATACATTGAGGACACTGCCAAGGCTGCTGCTAGGCAGGTGGGCTCTATTGTGCTAGAAAGTTATTTGCATCTGAAAGTATCCTATACATCTACAAAGCCACCATTTGCTCATGTATGAAGCATTGTTGTCACATATGGGCTGGTGCATCTGCTACTAGTCTCTTACTCCTGGACAGGAGTCAAAAAAGAGTAGCCAACCTGATAGGTCCTCAACTGTTATCTAAGTTTCAACCTCTGTCCCAGTGATGAAATGTTGCATCCCTCTGCCTGTTTTACAAGTTATTTTAATGGTGGCTGTTCAGACGAACTTCAAACCCTTGTACCCCACCTCAACATAAATACCTCTGACAACCCGACAAGCAGCCAAGTCCCACCTCTACACAGTAGAGATCCCCAGATTTCAGAAAGCCTTCTACTCTAACAGTTTCTTCCCCAGAACTGCTAGACTATGAAATTCCTTTCCAGGTTCCTGCTCCCCCAACTATTCTGACATGCAGAAGTTCAAGTGTAATGTAAACAGACATCTTGCTGCTCAACTCCCTACATAGTATCGCTGCAACTCGTCTCTGATAGTAGCCCCTATATCAAAGTGGCACTATGCCTTGTTTGGGGTGAAAATTAAAAAAAAAAAATTAGGATAGATTTAAAAAAATTTTTTTTTTATTTATCCCCATGAAATAAAGAAACTTGAAAAGTTCTTGCTATTAAACAAAACAAACGTTTGCTGATTAATCCTTCATTAATAATCAAGTATTTGAATGAATTTCCTAATATTAAGCTGAAAATTAATAATTTTTTTTATATTATTGTAGATTAACACTGTCCTGTGGGGAGGCATTGTAAATAGGTACATTTAAAATCCATGCTAGTTTGTAATTGGTCTGATATTCACACCAACAACAATCAATGTGTAATCAAAACTTTCCAAAGATGGTTGACATCATAAAAAGCATATGAAGATTATATTAGAATTCTTTTGACTACTACTCTCATCTTGAAGGTTATTTTCACATTTCAGTCGATGTAAACTGACCTTTTTCAAGTATACCTTGTCAAACTCCTGAATCTTTTGTCAGAAGGTTAGATTGGCTAAAATGTGAAAATAACATTCAAGATGAGAAGAGTGGTTCAAAGAATCCAGATAATACGAATAATCATATCACACACAGATACTGATCAATCCAAAGAGAATCACTCCTAAAGGTTTAAAAAAAACAAAAACAAAAAAAAAACTTCTATACAAATCTTTCATTGCTCTCCAATGCCGAAAAAAATTAATAGCTGTAATCTGTTTCACATATACCTTATTTTCAAGAAATGATAAACAAATGTATCTGTTGAATATTTCAATTTATTCATCAACATTTTGTGAAATCGCGCATTTTTTTCTATAGAATTGTTTTTTAATTGCCAACGAGCGTGCTCTGTCTGAGTAATTGACTTTGAAGCAATCAGAAGTTTGTAAGTATTATCGAGAAAGTGTTTAATCAAAAGTTTCCTTACTT
Organism: Euprymna scolopes; assembly: GCF_053919585.1. Lineage (NCBI taxonomy): Eukaryota > Metazoa > Mollusca > Cephalopoda > Sepiida > Sepiolidae > Euprymna > Euprymna scolopes. The sequence goes on from NC_136506.1 coordinate 75,387,117, forward strand.
GGACTTGTTTCGGCATTCGTCCTGGAGCAGTTGGGTTGCCTCCATATAGAGAATTTAACTGGATCCAGAACAAATGCTGACCAGGCGCGACAGTCCATCGTAGAAGCAGATATGAGCATTAGTCAATCTTGGTTCTAGCAGGGAACTATTAGGGTGAGGACTCAGCTTTGGACTCTGTTTCACTATCTTTTTTAGCTGACCTCTGCATTGTCTTTTCCAACCCTGAGGAGGAGCTGGATCGATAGCTTTGTGAGCAGCAAAGAGTCTGACCAAACCAATGAAAACATCTCATGAGGAGAGCTTGTTGTAGAGAGGATATGTTGGTATGAAAACAAACAGTATTTGGATGAACTGTTACCCACGAACATGAAGGATGTAGTGTAAACAGTAGTGATGTCACATGCTCTCACTGGCCAGGTTTCACAGCCGTACAGTAGAATGGTGTGGCTCTGAAGCTACCAATTGCATTGGATGGGAGAGGGGGGGGGCTCATACCTTTTCCAAAGATATTTACAAAAATAGTTTCTCCTGTTCTCACAGAAACATACATGAATAATGATAATAAAAACAAAAATGTTTAAGAAACAGCTGTAGAAATTTTCCAGAGGGATTAAACTAAATATCTCCAAAAGTAAAATTTGGGTCTGCATTTTTGTTTTAAGATAAATTTGGTGCGACTGAGGTTTGTACAGATTTGCAACATACGGTGTTGTCAGAAACCGAGAGAAACAATGTCTTTATTTTTTAAATAGTCATTACTATACATGGGTAAATTGAAAGTATAATTAAAAAAAAAAAAAAAAAAAAAATTATTCAAAATCTAAGATGTTATGTTCACAATGTAACCTTTGACCTTTTTCAGGCATATCTTCTCAAACTCATGCATCCGTATGGAATTTTGAAGATTCTTCATAATTCCATGCAAGACTCCTGAGTTTGACATGATACATTTGAAGAGGGTTGGAGGTTACATCATCTGAAACGCGAAAACAACATTCAAGATAAAAGTTTGAATAATCCAAATCATCAATCTTCATCTAAAAAATTCTCAAACAATTTTTAAAAAATTTGTTTTAGTTAATATATATATATATATATATATATATATTAACTAAAACAAATTTTGTCTGTAGGCATTTAATAATTATAGTAAATAATTATGTCAGCCCTTTTAAGAAACTCGTTTCTTATCATTGAGCATTTTTAGTTGAAATAAAGTCAGTCAATTTAGCTCTTATGCGAAGATCATCATATGATTAGATCACTCTAACAGATGTTAAAAAACATTTAAAAAGGAAATGTTTAAATTTCAACAGTATTTCTCGCGGTTAACGGTAGCCAATTGGATTAGGTCTTTGCTAATGAAGTCCGAGATGGCTTCTGTTGACGGATTCGAATCTATCGACCGGTGTTAATCGTAACATCCTGCATTGAGGATTCCCGAAAGGATGAAACACTAGTGTCTGTAGGTATTTAATAATTATAGTAAATAATTATATATATATATATATATATATATATATATATATATATATATATATATATATATATATTAATGATTAAATGCTTTCTTCTAACAACCAGAAAGGAAGTGATTCCATAGCATTCCATAAAGTTATAAACAGAGCTGTTTCCTACCTGAGAGAAAATAGTAAAATACTACCACACCATAAATTTTTAAATCATTTCAGTAAGACTTATATTTTTTGTAATTGGTTTTCAGAATATTTTCTTTTAAAGTAACGCCAAAGTCATCGCACATTAAATGAATGAATGGGGTGCTTTTTTGTGAAAAGATATTTTGGATTTTAATTATTGATAAATGAGGAGACATTTTCTAATCTATATTATTTATTTTTGTGCGACAACAGCAACTATGGATGGCAGTAATTGCTGAGTGCAGTTAAGATATTCAGAGTTCCTATCCTATCGCGGTTACCACCTGATGAAGGCCAGAACGTTGTGAAACAACAACTAATAAAAAGATGAGGATAATAGTCCGCAATAAATAAATTAATAAATAATACTCATCTCAATAATGAATTCCAATTAAAATAATATATATACCATTCGGTACGGACCCAACCATGGAAAATCAGATAATAAATAAACGTGGATTATAAGACCCAAAAATCCAACTTGGGGGATGATGTTACAAATATCTAATATTTGTTTATTCAAAAAATAAAAAAAAATTTTTTTTAAAATGATCAAATGTAGATGAATACATGTTAAATTTTTTTTAGATTTAACGTGATAATTCATCTAAACATTTCCCAGCATGTAAAACAGACGTTAAACCAAACTTTATATTTGATTGCGTACACCAGTAAGATGGAAATAATTCTTAAGCTGGTTCTATCACCTAAGCTCAAACCTCTCTCCCATTGTCGAATTGTTGCATCTCACTGTTTTACAAGTACTTTAATGGAATGTCTTCTAAGAAATTCATTGCACTTCTACCCACTTGACATATATACATCCGACAACCCCATTTAGCAGCGAAATCCAACTTCTTCACTGTAGAGGTCACTAGGTGTAAAAGTTTAAATGTAATGTGAACAGATATCTTGTTCATCTTATTACATAGTCCCTTGTAGATGTGATCCTAAATAGTAGCCCCTTACGTATAAGTATCAACACCTTGTTGAGGTAATAAAAAACAGAGACCCAATGTTGCCTGGGATTGTATGCAGCCCATAAAACCATATCCCCTCTTTTTCTTTTATCTTATATTTTAGAACATTCAAAAGATGTACTTTGATTGATTGGATGCATGAGGATCCCTATGAACTCCTGCTACAACCCTCAATCCAATTACATTTATATTCTTATTTTTCATTATTCTTAAATTATAAATATATGGAGTCAAGCATTGTATTTTCTTTTAATGGATTTCAAGCACAAACAGACTCCATGATAATATAGTTAGAAGGGATAGGGTTCTACTTTCAAAACTCTAAGAGAAATTTGTGAAGAGACAGATACTACAGCTTAAATATATAAAACTAAACATTAGTTTTTTTTTTTTTTTTTTTTTTTTTTTTTTAGATGAGGATTAATAAATTGCATTATTTTGATTATTCAGATTATTGTCCTATCTTAAGTGTTATTCCACAAGGACCTGTGGTGTAGTGGATAAAGTACTTAATAAATTCAATTGTAAGTTACTCTCTTCTGCAGATTAATGGCTTAATCCTCAGTGTGGATGACACTAAAATACAATTGCGAATTACTTTGAACCTACCCAGTAATGGCCGATGGAATGAGAATATGTGAATTAAATAAAGGGCTCTGTTCAAAACTCTGTGCAGATTCCAAAGTTTGGCAGAACAATTCCAAAGTTCAAAAAAAAATATACCTGAAGAAGGTTGGAGGTTACATTAACCGAAACACTGTGCAAATAACACTCAAGATTAGAACAGTAGTCTGAATAATTCAAACATTAATTAGTTGGATCATTTATCAATATCTTCTGTTTCATAAAAACAAAAAAAAAAACTAAGCTCACATGATTGTACTGGTTCTTCAGTCAATATTATGCTGACTAGCACGTTCTTATTATGCCCTATTGAAATATTCTTTAATTTTCATAGAATGAACCAAAGAAAAAATTAAATAAACCTGTAACATTTGTTGAAATCCTTTTCATCTACCTTTTTTCTTTGAAAATATATCGGAATAATACTCTAACAAGATGTCTAAAATATTTTTACAAAATTCTTTTACAATTTTGAATGAAACAAATACATTCCATATTTCACTTTTTTTCTTCTTCTCAATTTGAAAATTTTCTGTCAAAATATAAAATACATTTCAGATAAAGATTATTTTCTATTCTAAAAGAAATCTCCAACTGTAAGGTTTGGTTTTGCTGGTGGATGGCTACTATATAATGCGATACAACGTAGTGTGTAAATATATCCAATGAACATCTGTAAAAAGTTGAATATTGAATCTAGTAGCAAATCCTGGGAACATACATACCAGAAAAAACAATTGGAAATAAGTCATACACCATCGACTATGACTATGCAATTACTGCAGCTATGTACCTAGACAATGGAGTCATTAAACTTGACATAGTGATGTGGGACAAGGAGGAGGAAGAAACAACCTTAGTAGAAGTTAGTGTTCCCAATGATGCTGGGTTAAACAGAGCTAAGAAAAAAATAACAAAATACCAAGGTCTTATGTATGACATGAAAAGAAACTGGAATCGTAGGAAGATCTCTATTATTCCAGTAATTATAGGAGCAACTGGACTTACAAAAAAGAATTTCAAAAACTATCTGGTAAATATACTCGATGAGCCAAGTGCAAAAGAAATACAAACAATTGCACTTAAAAGGATAGTTAGAATCTTAAAAAGATCTCTTGATTGGAATTTATAAGATAACAGGTGAATGTCTGGCATCAGGTAGGACACCCAATCCCTAGTAAGAACAAAATAGTGAAAAAAAAGGTGATTAAATATGTATATACCTTTGATCAATATTTCCTCCTACTAATAGTACACATGTTGATAAAATTAGATTTTAGTAAAAGCCGAGAAACTTTATAGCAAACATCAGATGTTTCTGATTTGTGTAAAGAAAGGAAAGAAAAAAAAATGGCGCAGTTTTCAGTATAGAAGAGAAACTAGAAAACTTTTTTTTCATAAACCTGCCCAGCTATAATAGAAATACAGACAATTGCAACTAAAAACACATGCACACTAAATATGGCAATTTTGGTATCAACCAATTCTCCACACACTCACCTATTTTCCAAACTCCATGGTGAAGACAAAATATCGACTAGAATTTCTATCACACTTGTAGGCATGTCAGAAACTTTGTGAAAAATATTGAATAATTTGACCCCATCTTTCCAAGCTTATAACTACTCAAAAAATAATTCAAACCCTAATTTTTTTTTCAATTAAAGGAGCAAGGACCAAAGTTTCATTAAAAAAAAAAAAAAACAAACAAAAAATACAAACAACGTGGTTAAAAAAAAAAAAAAAAAAAAAAAAAAAGATTTTAAACTTCGGACTTTACAGGTAAATTTCCAAAAGACTGTTCTTTTTTTTGTTTTAAATTAGAATATATTATTTATTGATCTTTTATCTTCAATTTGTGATATATAAAACTTTGGCACATAAATTAATTATTTACTTTTTAATAGACATTTCAAAATAGGGGGGGGATTAAAAAAAAAAAAAAAAAAAAAAAAAAAAAACGTTTGTCTAAAATATATTTGATTTATTGGAAAGAGCATAAAATTTCACATTGACCCTGAAAATATAAAAATAGAATCAATAGAAAAATTTTGATAGATTTTTAAAGTTTAAAAATTAAAAAATACAGAACTCGTAAAATTCAATTAATTTCATTACTGTTTTTTTTTTTAAAATAAAAATATAATATTTCTATTACTTTTTATGCAACTTTAATAGTTTATTTTGGCAGTATAATCGATAAAGAAAATAAACAACCCACTTTTAAAAGAGAAATTACGAGTTTTTTATATTTTATTTGCAGTTTCGTGTTAGGGATGTCAAAAATTCTTATACACCTATCGCACTTGTAATAGAAAATAGATTTACAAAAGGAATTATCAAACGGTAACATTTTGTGTCTGACAGTAGGCAGGGTCATTGTGCTCTTGTATCTATATAATACTAAAAGTCTATGGATCTTGTATGTTTGCAATCAGATTTCCGGTTTTCAACATCCGGTTGCGCATGCGTTAATAGCAACGTCTGCAATCCGTTATTCCAATTCCGGAATTTTTATATCGCTTTTAATACAAACAATTTAATTTAATTTGATCAAATAGTTATTTATATATACAAATAATACATAGATTCATAGATAATTATAATATATATTATAAAATCTATTTATCTATGATTCTATTGATAATATGAAATATTACCCTATACAATTTATGGAAAGAAAACACCTCTCACTTTCCCTCTAATAGATTTCAACACTCCTACTCCCTCTGTTTTCGTTACGTACGCGAGAAATAGTTACGTGTATGTGTGAGAGAGAGAAAAAGGCAGCGATGTAAAACTGGATAGAGTTATCCCCCTTAACTAATGCAGACCTTTTTACTAGAGGGCGTTATTACAAAAAAATTTCTTTTTCTTCTTCCCATGTTTTTTAAAGTCGTCTGCTTACATTTCCAAACGGAAAGCTGAATCGGTAAATGCACACATTTCTATTACATTAAATAGTGTTTTCCTTTACACAATGGGTACTGAATGTTTGCTTAAATTAAATGAAAAAGTTACATTTTATTTTCATTTTCTATTTAAAAAGCCATTATTAACATGTGGAGAGTGTTTTTTTTATTATTCTGTACTTTCAACTAACAATTTCATTTAAAAGATGATATATCAAAATTTGAATTTAACTATAATAAGGATTATGATACCTGTTCAGTGCATATTTACCTATAAGTATGACCAACCACTTATAATTCAGTAACTGTAATTTAAAAAAAAATAACAATTATAATAAACAGAACGACTCATAGAAATCTATCTATATTCTTTTTTCATTTTAATATACTTTCATAGAAATGCTTCTGTTATGTAAAAAAAAACTATTTTCTTTATGCCACAAGTGTCACGCTCATACATGAATTCCATAGCTAATATAACGTACTGACCAAACGGGTCACGGGTGGTCTAGTATATATATAAAAAGATCTTAAATGGAATGCTTTAAACTTGAGTTTTATGAGGAAAAGGGAGGGGAGTAAGTCAAGGACTCCTATGTAAAAAGATAGCAAGTAATCAGAGGAAAAAATGAGTTTAATATACAAGTAATTCAATCACCTGGCAGAAAATTTAAAAATAAAAATGAATATAATTTCAGAATTTTTGAGATAGGGCATGATAATTTGCATTATTCTAAACTATAATTCTCACACTGTTTTCGTCAATGATGAGAATAGTCATCTGAATAATAAATAATTACACATCAAAAACGATTGGTTTAAAGCTCCCATAATTCATTCAAGAATTATTCACATTAACACATGGTGCAATGGATAAAAATGTTGATTAACAGTTATACTACTAATACCAAACGACGTACCATTTAGCGCTGGCCAAGTCACATTCTGCTACTTAATCTGATAGTAATAGTTTTTAAATCAGTAATTAATAGATTCTCCTACATCAATGAATATAAAACTTATGACTGGATTATAAATAAAATTTTCTCAAAAATGGTATATTAATATTTTTGTTGGGAATTGAGAAATCGCAATTTAATTCTATTTATTAACAATGAAACATGCCACCATGGCGTGTGTGAGCAGCAGATGACTTTTCACATGCATTTTAGGTCTGTTCATATAAATGCTCGATACAGAAGTGCTACTAGTTGATGACTTCATATTTTTAAAACAATAAGAGAAAAGAATTGTCTTTACCACAGAATTTGAACAAAACACATGCAACTTTCAGGTCAAAAGTTAAAACATATTGAAGTTGAGGCTTTCTAGTACAAAAATAAATCAAGATAGAAACTTCATTCAAACAGTATATAATAGCCAATATATTGATTTCTTTTGGTATAAAATTTGAAAAGAATTGATTAAGAATTTTTTACGTGCGTATTGACGGAAATAATAGCAAGCACCAATATTTGATTTTTTTTAGTTCCGTCTGTCATGATTGACATACGATGTCATGTAAATTCATAACAAAATGTTTGTTTACAAAGTGGTTTACAGCAATGAGGTATACATTTTTTATTTTAATTATTAGGAAAACAATTTTTATGAAAAGAAAAAGAATATTTTTGGTAATGTTCTATTTTAGCATTGTAAAAAATTTTCCAAAAACATTCAACTCAAATGAAAAATTGAATAGAAGAAAATTTATTTGTATAAATATAAATAAAAAACATTTAAACAAGATAGTAATGTTTAATACAACAAATAAGATATTTAAAAACGTTATATTTATATCATATTCTGTTACTATTAATAAATACGGAAAATTTCATTCAAATTGGTTATTTCCTAAATTTTGGTAAATTTATAAGTGTGTGTATGTGGGGGTGACTCTAAAACAGTCCTTCTGAAAGGCTTTATTTAGAAACACATTCTTAGCATGGGGATAAGGTGTTTTGTAACTATTCTGTACTTTCACCTAACAATTTAATTAATATAAAAAAAAAAAAATAAAAAAAAGGGATATCATTAAACTGGAAAATAATATTACAAATATAGTAAATATAGTATGTATATATATATATATATATATATATATATATATATATATATATATATATATAAATAAATAATTGTTTTTTGTTAAAAAATTTTTGTTTAATTTTAATTCAAATTGCTTCACTCAACACCACTTTTTTTTTTTTTTTTTAAGTAAAAAACGTTTATAAATAAGTGAAAACACACAAACCACTTATCCAGTTAAGTAAAAGAATATCTTGCCTATGATAACATTTGTTGGGTTTCTTTTACAATCGACAGAGGTATGAAAAAGTGGCCAAAAAACAAATATAAAACAAATAAATGTTACCAAAGGCAAGATAAGTTATTCTTCTAACCACTTCAATAAATATTTGACTTGGAAATGTTTATTCTATTTGAAAAACAGGTAGTATTGAGCGTTACATGAGAACAAGAAAAAAATGGCGACAATGTCTCTTGAAATCTTTGAAGTCTCGACAATGACTTAAAAATAAAAAATTATACAAAATAGTGATAGAAACCCATTCAATAATTGTCACGGCTTCTTAAAGCCGTTAAAATGAAACTTAATTATGCTAATTAGTTTAATGTACTTGAAAACATAATTGAAATCTGCACCAAATTTCCTTTCATTTCAGCAATATTTTGTTGATAATTTGTTTGAATCATGTTGTGGTAGCCATCTTGGATTTCCCGGTCGCGATCTTGAATTTTTCATGTGATAATGACTAATAATATCCATCAGAATAATACTTTATATAATGATAAAGCCTTACCTACAATTTTTCTTAGCAGTTTTTATGTTTCTACTTAAAGCCGTTAACATGAAACTTAAATATGCTAATTAGTATGCAAGTTACCAAGTGAGATGGTTGTAAATACAACCATCTAAAACTCTATGGTGTTAAATGTTCAAAATTTCACCATAATACCTTAAGATCTGGATACAGCTTTTTAAAGATCGATTACTCTATTAATTGTGCAAATTTCCTACCATTTTCAGTCACAAGCTTATATGCATCTGAATAGGACTGACTTAAGACAAAATGTTCAGTGAATCATGCGTTTTTTATACTTTGAATGGTCATAACTCCAGTTCTAATAGACCGATTTAAAAAAACTAAAGATAATATTTCTTTGTTTTTTATGCTCTTTTCAATAATACTTGATTTTAGTTTATTTGATAAAATAAAATGATGTGGTATTGCTATATTTGATAAAATAAAATGATGTGGTATTGCTAGTTCAACATGACGGTATTCTAGAAGTTGAAAGGTTCAATACTGATTACTTACAGGCAATAATAACTAAGAATAACATTAATACTTTTATCCAGTCATAGTTGGCAAAGTAAGAACTGTCTACTGCATGGGTTAAGTAAAGGATCAAGTTCAAAACTTAATATAGGTTTCAAGAAATTCCCAAGTTCAAAAAGATGCACCTGAAGAAGATCTGAAGGTTATATTGGCTGAAAGATTGTGAAAAAATAGTAAAACCAAGTAATCCAAATCATACAAACTATTGAGGATTATCACAATCTACAAATTTTCAAAGTTTGATCAAGTTTTTAACAATATTAAGATATATTAGATAACTATGGAAAAGAACTTAAATGTAATAAACTAAGTAAAAGCTAATGAATTAAAAAAAAAATGCCTTTTAATGATACACTACATATGAATGTAGGAGAAAGCATCAATCCTTTCTTCGGATTACTTTACTTATTCTTGATTTTCACCTGATAATGCAGAGTGCTTAGCAAGGAGGCATCAATGAGTCAGTTGACAAATCGAAAATTACAAAATGACAGATTAAAAAAAAAAAAAAAAAACATTGTCTATGTTTAAATAAATTTGAAAATGTAAACACATTCTTCAAATAATAGTAATGTTCAAGAATAGAATTTTATTCATTTTTTTTTATACTTCATTTTTAATTTAATTCTGTAGAGTTTCTTTCTATTTATACCCCAATAATAATTTTTAGAAAAAAAAAAAGAAAAAAAAGAAAAATGACTAGGAACAAATGGATGGCAATGATATAAAAAAGAAAATCTGTTGTAAAAATCTATAGAATTGGTTTTTTTTTTTTTACAAAGTAAAATTAAACTTGAAGTGTAAATACATTAATGTTTCAAGTTAAAAATACAATTGAATTTAGAAAAAATTGTTTACAAAGAGAAAGATTTTAAAAACTGTTTAAACAGATATTGTAAAAATAGCTATTTATTAAAGCTAAGATTAAAAATATTTAAACAAAATATCACCATCTCGGTCATATATATAACATTAAAAGGTAAAAGAATGACAGCATTAAAGAATGATTGCAAAAGCACAAGTTAAAATTAGTGTAATTTTTGTTTGTGTGGACAAAAGTTGGGGAAAAAACGTGTAAAGATTATGCTTTGAAGATTCCCTCACCATTCGCAAGAAACGCAGAGGTGAATATATTTAAAATGTATAATTCTACTGACTTGTTCAACACATATCAACCTGTAATCATAAGAAAACTACTTTATAAAGCTGATAAGGCAACACAGCAGAAAGTTTTACTTTTCACACATAAACAAAGTAATGTGAGTAGAGGTATATACTTTCCTTATGCCCAGATGGAAAAAAAAAACGGAATCATGCCAAGTTTTCATTAGATTTTGAAAGATAGTTAAGAACATTACTGAGAATTTTTTTGTCCAAATCTCTATAAAGAGGGTACACTTTAATTCCATACATATACAGATTTAATGAACCATTTTAAAGCCACCTAAGCATCTATATATAAGGTTCTGCCCATTAGATATGTTTAAATTGAGAACATTTTCGTCCATTATTTAAAAGGTTTAAATTGGCAATAGCATTTTCATACATCTGACATGATTAAGTTTGTAATCGTAACCTTCCCAGTCCCAATCAAAAGTAGGGAGATATTAACAAATTCACACCTTAATCCATTCAACGTGCAGTTTCTCATATTTTTAGTTCAATTTTTAAAAATATTTAGTTCTTGTCTAGAATTCCCTCATATTAAAGAAAAATCTGTACAAAACATAAAAAAAAAAAAAAAGAAAAGAAATCATGTAAATTGATCAGTTTTATTTTTATAATGAAAATCATTTTTAAGTGATTAATGGAAATTTGTAGACATTACAACATAAATCTTATATGTATAAAAATTTGGTAATGTTTTTATATCAGGAAAGTTTGTCAAACTTATACCCCCCCTCCCAACCTCCAATTACCAGCTATTAAAACAAAAATGTCAGTACACATCCCAATTGGCCCTGGCCTGTCATGTGTCATATTTGGTACATTATCTTTTCGACTCTCTGCATAAAAATTAGAACAATTTTATGCTAAATGATTTTAAAAACATTAAATTGCTAAAAATAACTTTATCTGGTTAAAAAAATTTTCTGTGAGTTATTTTGAAAAATAGTATAAACAAGATTCCAGTTTTATATTCAATATGATGGAATGATTCTTTTTACTTATTTGTAACTATTTTAAATGTGCAAAATTCATAACACATACTTTAAAAAGTTTATGGAATAAATTACTTCAATAAACTTACTGTTTGCAACAGGTTTTAGTTTATTGCATTTTTTCTTTATGAGGGAGGTATTAAAAGAAAGAAAAAAAAAAGTGTTATCTGCTAGCTTATTTTCCCCATTACATTTTTTTCTTGCTGAAAAATGAAGACTTGTTAAAAAATATATACTTTGCTTGTAAAAATGTATTTTTAGGGGGGAAAAACCTTGAAACTATCATAGATAGAAGTAATTTTTTAAACCGTTTATTTACCCTTTTTTTTTTTAGCTGTTATTGTAAATAGAAAAATATTAATGCAAGACTATTATAAAATTGATGTTACAGAAAAAAATGAAAACTTTAAAAACCTGTTAAATTTTTTTGTTATTTATCACTGAAATGGAATTAAGGAATTGTTTTATATAAAAATATTTTCTATTCTTTATAGAATCTAATATATTTGTGTGAAAACAAAGTCGTATACATATTTTTTATATCAAAAACATTTTCACATTTTGGGGTGTCATGAGGATTTTAAAAAATCTGATGAATATAAACAAAAATGGTATAATACACTACAAAATTTTTTCACAAGTTATACATATTTAAGCAATTAACAAATTACTTTAGAAACTTCTTTTTTTTCAGATTTTATAGAAATATTTTATAGATATTTTTAATTAATATAATTTATCAATGGTATCAATTTATTTATTTATTAATTAAGCTTGGAAAGTCAATATGACATTGTGTTAAGTTATAAATAAAAAGTTTACAAAATTTTAATGGATAAATATTTTTTTTGTAACAATTTAGACAAAACCATGTTTTTCTATCATGCGACAAGTTACAATTTAAAAACTAAAAAAATTGTTAAAATACATTTTTATTAGCTTAAAATGGTAAATGTTTAACTGGAACGATAATGTGAAACACAGAAATTTGTCACAATATTGTTGAAAGCAAAATTTCAAACAATATAAAACGAAAGCCAAAAAATTGTTCTTGAGCTGCATAAATATTTCAAATCAGACCATAAACATTATAAGCAAATTATGCAGACTTCAAAGAAATAAATCCACAGACTTTAAACTAAAAAATTAGCAAGCTAATGACCAAGAGCAACTATACAGAGATTGCACTACATATTTGTCAATGTTTATCTCCCTCCCACGGCGAAAAAATGTGACACAAGGGTCATGAAAGTGTTTTTTTTTTTTTAAAATTAGTTTTTGTAGATTTTAAATATTTTCATTTCCTTATATTTAGATTTTTTCCTCACCAAATCCGTTTTCATTCCATAAAGAAAAACAACTTTCCAACAAATTTTTAAGAACATACATTTGTTTCTGATGAATTGTTAAATGGTCTTCTGCTATTTAACGAAATACGTCCAAGATGTAATTCATATACAGAATACAGATTAGAATGATAAAATTGTCGCTCTACAAAAGACATGATTCCATTTCCGCTTGATGAAAACCGGTTTTCTTTTTTTGTTACAGACCATCTACTAGTTGGCCAGTTGTGTACAAATCCCAAGTGATAGGAGCTTTCTATCATGTCTGAAAGTGACAATGTTAAACTAGCAAGATTGGAGATGAGCAGCTGTACAACTCATGCTTTTTACTGATCCAAGTTATGACAACAGGACCATTGCCAGCACCATCAAAATGCATTGCTAGATTGCCATGAATAACAAGGATGTGCCCAGGGTGATGAAAAAGTTTCCAGCCATGGTTATGGTCTTTGGTGTAGTTTCAAGTGAGGGCTACATCATGTCACCTCACGTCTTCGAAGTTGGCTTAAAAGTCAACACCAAAGTGTACCTGGAGGTGTTGAAGAGTGTGGTGATTCTCTGGTGCAATCAGGTGGCCACTGGCAGACCTTGGATGTGGCAGCAGAACTCGGTGGTGGCTCACAAGTCCAAAGATACCCAGGCTTGGCTTCAGAAGAAGTGCTACGACTTCGTACCCTTCTCTCACTGACCCCTCCACCCCAAACTGAACCCGCTGGACTACTTTGTTTGGTCATACATAAGCCAGTCTGATTGCCATCATCTGCTGATTATCCACCAGCGCTTGTGGAAAAAGCATGCTCACAACTCTGGACCCATATGTAGGCGGTGATTGAGGCTGAAGGTGGCTACATTGGATAGATGTCAGATCTACTACATAATCAAGTTATCTGAATTGATTTTTTCAAAACATTTTAAAATAAAGCTGCAGTGCTGTTTTCTTTTGGATGATACTTATTGTTCCACTCTCTCATATATATATATATATATATATATATATATATATATATTAGTGGTGGGACGATTAATCGGAATCGTTAATCGTAAGAATCGTGTATTTTGGGAGGCATCGGAATCGGAATCGCATCGTTAAAAAATACCTTAATTTTCCGATTCCTTCATTACGATTCTTTTAGTCTGATGTTGAAAAAAAGAAAAAAAATTCCTGATATTTCTAACCGCAAGAGAGAAATAAAAAGAAACCAAAGAAATTCATTATTAACAGGGCAATGCTTAGTGCCCCTGCCCCCCCCCTTACAAGGTTCATTCATTCAGATCTATTGTACCTATTTACTATGCCTCCCCACGGGACAGAGTTAGACACCAGGGTCGTTTTTTAACGTGGAGAAAAGGTACAAAAATAAAAATTGTCTCAGTCGTGAAGGATCTCTCCTCCACCGAAAGAGAACAAGAAATAGAAGTGCAGCATCTGAAGAACAGATACTACACTTCGATCTTGTCCCGAAGGCCAAGGAAATTGTAATCAAAACTACAAAAGAGTTAACTTGAAAAGAAGTATGCAGGGCTCTACATTGCGAGTAAAAATAAAAAAAAAAAAACGCTTATCTTTTTGGCGATTGTTTTTTTTTTTTACTGACAAATCTAATACTGATTGAAAATGCTTTTTCAACTTATATTTTCTTAAAATAAAACGAGCAAAGTCAAATTATTTAAACAGTAAAAGGTTTAATAGAACAATATACTTTTTTTTCTTTTTTTAAAAGAAGGCTTTTGAAAGAAATATCTCTAAAATGAAATTGATCACGTTGTATTATTTCGCAAAGCTTTGACAGTAGTCGGTTTCTTTTGAAGTTTCAAAAAAATCGACCTCATACCTATCTCTTCCAAACCTAAAGTTATTAAATAACTCCCTTCGTTAATTTAAGGGTAATTAATTCAATTCAGTCAAGTTTTTTTTTTTAATTTCATTGAAATAAAATCCATTATTTTTTTTTCTCCAGAAAGATAAAACCCTGAATTTGATTATATTAAAAGCAGAATAATATAATCTTTTTTCTAGAATTTTAAATTGAAAATTAAAAGTGTTTTGCGCAGTTCTTTGCCGAACGAAAAAGAAATTAATAGATATATTTTTAAAAGGTTTTGTAATCAGTTAATTTTTATGTCTAAATAATATTTACGATTAATTAAATAATTTCATTTTAAAAAGTATTTATAAATAGAATTTTACTAAGGACTTATAGTTGGGTTTGTATTACTGTACACATAGATTCGAAAAAGTTGTCAAAAAACAAATATATAACAAATAAATGTTATCAAAGGCAAGATAAGTTATTTTTCTACCTAACTGGATATATTTTTCGGGTTTTTATTCAATGTAACATGTTTATTCAGCTCGAAAAGCACACAGTGTTTACCGATGTATTGGAAAATTCAAAATGGCGCCCGAGACTCTCTTTAACACGGTAAGTTTGGGAAAAGATGTTATAAATAATAAACTATACAAAATACTGCTAGAAACTCGCTCAATATATGTTACCGTGACATATTTTGATATATATTCGGTGTTTTTTTTAATAGTTTTTTGTCTAGTTTATTATTTATAGCACCTTTTCCCGAACTTACCATGTTAAAGAGAGTGTCGGGCGCCATTTTGAATTTTCCAATACATCGGTAAACACTGCATGTTTTTCGTGCTGAATAAACATGTTACATTGAATAAAAACAAAAAAAAAATGTATCCAGTTTGGTAGAAAAGTAACTTATCTTGCCTTTGATAATATTTGTTTGTTATATATTTGTTTTTTGACAACTTTTTCGAATCTATGTGTACAGTAATTTATAAATTATTAAATTAAATATTTATCTTTTTTATATTTAATTAGTATATATTTTCTTTCTCTTCGGCTATATTTTTTTTATTGAATTCATTAAATCTGTTAATTATGAGGACCAAAATAATGAATCGTGTGTATTTATTCTCTAATTTTCTTGTTTTTGTTCTGTTATATAAATTCTATTTTATTTGTTTTTTCTCTGAAGGATAAATTCTATTTTCTTTGAGTTTTTTTTTTCTGTATTCCAATTAAGTAAAATTTTCTCTAGAATAAATTTTGCTAATTTTTCCGTTTAGTTTGCTATATAATAATTTTATTTAATCCAAAACACGACGGTGTAGACATAAAATATCTCTTCCAAAGTTAGGGAACATATTTGGGAACTACCGACCATAAGTATAAAACTACCTGGTATATTTCAAAACAATAAATTCCCTAGGAATCGGAATCGTACTTGGTATCGGAATCGTTAATCAATATTTTCCTGGAATCGGAATCGTATAAAAATTAGGAATCGTCCCAACACTAATATATATATATATATATATATATGCACACACGTGTCTGCATAAAACTGAATAAAAGCTTATGAGTGAATTAAATACATCTGTTTTTGATAACCAATGATATATACTATATACATTTGCAAATGTGTGTGTAGGCCCAGAAGCTACTTGGAGATAAGGGTTATTGTGTATACAGTAATCAATGGAATAATATCGTAGTAATCGTTAGTAATGGAGATTTGATAAAGTGTCTTACTTAAGGGGGCGGTTTATTAAGAATTTGTTTATGTTGGACTTGAAGACATCCAAGTTGTAGTCAGGTGGGAAACAGGCAAACGGAAGAGAGTTCCACAGGCATGCACTTTTAAGAAAGAAGCTTTGTTCATGGAATCTACGTTTTGATATATATATTTAGGAATACTAGGTGCTGTATGTATTGAGCCACAGGATGTGGAAATTTCTATATTAGTATCTGGGGTTACATATAGAAACCACTAGGAGAGATACACCCTCAGTCTCCATTCATCTAAGAGAAGGAAAACTGATGTAAAACCTGAGGTCTGCTCTGTCTGTTGTAAATGTTGGCACCTACTGAGTGTAGCAGTAGTTCCAGAATTTATGAATGGTTCTACACAAAGCCTTCACAAATCATCTGCGGGGGATTTCTGAGCAACTTAATTGTCGTGTAAAACTCATATGTCGAAATCAACAGGAGTGCACACACACACACACACACAGTGTGTAACACAGATAAGAACACTATGAGCAATATGCAAAATCAACATCATAAACAAATGGTATTTTTCATGAGGAGTGATAGGGTGAACAAGAAGAAAGCCAACTTTTATGAGAATAGAAGAGATGCTAAAAGATGCGGACAAAAATATCAATCCAAGTTCTATACTTAGTTTCTATTGTATGCACATGTAGATCTAGAATTTCATAGACATGCACATAAAGATCTTCAGCTGTACGAGAAGATGCTTGTGGACAAGTATAGTTAACCTAGTTGAGACTCTTCCAATCTTCCACTTGAGGAGAGAGAAAGAAAGAGAGAAGTGTAAAAACAATTTCTGAAGATCATTTTGTAATCAAAGATTTATGAAAAGGTTTATGCCAAGAAGATTCCATAAAATATGTACAGACAATAATAGATTCAATGTACCATTTTAGACATCAACTCGTGTTTTCCTTCATATAAGATGACCAAGTGCATCCATGCAACGTTATTCATGTTTATTTTATGAAATGTAACAATCCCAGCATGGTAAAATGGTTGCATGCCATGTCATGAAGGCAGGAAGATTTTCATAAAAAGCATCCACGCAAAGAAATCCCAGTACTACAAGAAATAGTGAAAAAGTGGAAGACGTCAAGTGCAAAGGATGTGAACACACAGCAGGAACATGCAGCATCACTAAAACAATTAACTGAGAAAGTAGTTAACGAATTACAGAGTAAAACACTATTAATAGATAATGGCAGACTGAATAGTTTCATCATCAACCTGGACAATGTTGCTATCCTCAGCAAAATATATGCCGATATCTAGCAATAATGCCAATACCACTGACAAATGTGTGGATATGATAATCAATGCCTCAAAAACAAAGGTTTTGTCAACCAACTACTCCCTTTCCAACAGAGTATTATTCTCAATAGCATAATTGTTGAAAATGTCAAGCAGTTCAAGTATTTTGAACCACCTTTATAGCTACAGGACAAAGTAAAGATGAGATTGCAATCCGTATCAATGATGTTCACACAACCTTCTGCTGTCTCCAAAATAGATTGTGATCTTGACAAAAATAAAACTCAACAAAATTGAATTTAGACCAAGCGCTGATACACACAATACTGCTGTACAGTTGTAGAACTTAGTCACTGCAGAGATCTTTGCACACTCAAGGTTTTCGACATGTACTGCCTTCAGTGAATTCTATGCATGCATTTCTTGATCAAATCCATGCAAATATCACAGATTCTTCTTAAAAGGGGACTTCATAAGTTTGGTTACGTTTTTTGATACCCCAAGGAAGAATTTATCAGCCCTAATTGCACTTACTGGCTGGAAGTAGTGTAGAGGCAACTAAGATTTTGATAGGCACAGTGATAGCAGACACGAAGCTGATTTTTGGTGTTCAATGCTGGAAGCAGAAATGACTAAAACGCTGGTTGTATTACCTAGTAGGGATTCTATGCCAGTAAATAGCGGTTAAATTAGTTTGTATTAATTTTGACAAGGATCACTTAGTGCATGTCAGGATAACCCAGATATGTAAAACAGAACCGTTCTTGGGGTTGAACGAAAGATGGGTGACAAGGCAGGAGTAAGAGGTCAAACTCCGTAGACAAAAGAATATTTTCAAGCAAAAGAAAAAAAAAAAGTTTTTAGTCAGTCTCTCTCAGAAAGTTATATGAACAAGGTATGACCAAATGATGCAGAAAATTCATAATCTCAGTGAGTGTTATAGATGTCTGTTTGTTTGCGTAACTCATTTCTTTAGTTAGCAAGTTACGTTTAAGTAAACCGTTAAGATACATTAGTCTCTCTCCATAAGTAAATTCTCCCCAATAAAACCTTGGAGAAACTTTCCTGCGTGAGAAGTTTTATTCAATCGCTGACCACTAGATGAAGAGCATGTATAAACTCCCACATATGTATAAAGATTTATTTTATTAGGTTTATTCATTGCACATTGATGAAAACATAAGCTGTTGCTTGTTTTAACATTGGGGATAGATCAATGATTGTTGACTTTTATTCGAAACCGTCAGTTCATAAAAAGAAGTAAACTCAGATAAATGCTGTCACAAGTACAGTAGAAGCCTATTTGGGACCAGAAAGAAGATATCTAGACAAAATTTAATCTGAAAATTAGCTTGGTCTAAGAATGCTTTAGTTTTGGAAGATTTTTAGAAAATTCCACATTATGAAAGCGTATATAATTTTTATTAAGTTTTCTGCTGTATATTTTTTTTTTAACAACATATAGAGTGAGGAATAATAGGTCGATTTTACAGGATTTTGAAGGAAAAGGGAACATTTCATATTAATACTTATAAAAAGCAATTTTTCCTTTTAAGTAAGGAGCTCATTTTTTGGGTGTTTTCTAAAATCTTATCATTTATCCAAAACTATAATGGTTTTTAATCAATAATATGAAAAATGGTAAATTCTTGAGATGCGGGGGCATAACGGGTCGCAATTGTGTATCTTAAATAAAATCTGTCAAAACAAAAAGTGATAAGCAATTCCAACATAAGTATTTGGAGATCTTTATATTCATAGCTACCATTACTCATGAGTATTTATAGCTACCATTACTCATGAGTATTTAATGGAGGGGGGGGATACAGATCATCTCCACTATATTATTATAACTAGGCAAAAAAATATAGAATAGCACACAAATGTCAAACACAAACTGTCTCAAGCAACATGTATTTTCACAAAGTCCTTCCTATCATTTCATATCTTCTGAATATAGCATACAAATGTCAAACACAAGCTTATTAGTATAAATCTATTTAAATTACTGAATTTTCTTGCCAACAGGGGGCTGAATCTAATCCTCACCATTAAAAATCAAGGCGACTCATTATGCCCCAATTTAGAAAGTAATCGATTCTTTTTTTCTAAACCTGTGAGTAATGTCTCAAATCCAACTTGATAACACTTAAATAGAGTCTACTATCTTATTTTTTGTTGGTGCTTTATAAGTCAAAGTTTTTTTTTCTACATAAGTAGGAGATGAAAAATTCAACAAGTCAACCAGTTGCACTTTTCAAAGCTGCAAAGTGAGTATAGTTAGAGTACTTTACAATTTTAGACATTATTAAAGTTGGTATCACATCAGTCATTAGTACTCGCGTTGGAAGAAAATAAAAGAAATCTGTAAGTTGACCCATTATGCCCAACTGACCCATTATACCTGACCTCTACCTTACTCGAAGCATATAATGCAATGCTCCTTGTGTAAACAAAGGGAGCTTATAGTGTTTAGCAATGGCTAATAATGTAATTTCACCCACCTAATAAGCAGCAGCCAAATAGCTTAGGGGTTAGAAGTGCTGTCAATCCCAGTTGCACCGAAGAGTTGTAATACAGTGAAACACAAAATGACGTTATATATATGTGTGTGTGTGTGTGTGTGTGTGTGTGTGTGTGTGTGTGTTTTATGGTAATTGGGAAAAAAGCAACTTTATATTTAAAGATTTATAAAGAATCAGAATTTGTAATAGTATCAGAATTGGAAATTTAGTATGGAATCGGGGAAAATATTGGAATCGTCCCATCACTAGTGTATATATACATACATACATACACCTATCATGTAAGTTAATGAAATAAGCACAATATTTCTGGTGCAACTGCACAAAAGTTCATGTTTCAAATCCTTTAGAATATCTTGACAAAATCTTACAGGAACCAGGTTCATATATTAGCATAATGATTCTCAATAAATAATTTTGCTAATATGCAACTTTCTTGTAATGTTTACATGTTCTCATAAACATATATAAGTACAAAATATTTTTTTGATTTACATGTAGTCATAAAACTTATATTAGAAAAATATTCAAATTTTATAACCTGTTACTTCAAAAGATATAGCTGAATACTTGTAATGAAAATCAGAAAACGTAGATGTTAGAATTTTAAGAATGTGAGATGACATAATTATATCCAGAGTCGCAGCTCACCTGAGCAATGCAAGCCAACAAACTGGAAGTTCAAGACTAGAATTTTGCCCTTATTTGAGCTCATCAGTTGAACATATCTGAAGTCGGGATTCGAAACCCAAATCTCTTGCATGCATGCAATGCGGTAGACATTTTATATTCCCCAAAACTATTGTGTGCATATAAAATATATAGTATTTCAAAATACTATGTTGTATCACAGAATTAAATAAGCATAACCGTAGAAAAAAAAATTCCAAAATATATAAACAATCAAACGTTAAAATAGAGCTTTTGTTTGATTATTCCTCATCTATTTTTGTGTGAAAATAGAAAAAAATAAAAGTTCAAAAGTGTCAGAAACGTTTTTGATCCAGTATAAAAATCATCTTTAGATGAA
This sequence comes from Euprymna scolopes, assembly GCF_053919585.1. Classification (NCBI taxonomy): domain Eukaryota; kingdom Metazoa; phylum Mollusca; class Cephalopoda; order Sepiida; family Sepiolidae; genus Euprymna; species Euprymna scolopes. The sequence goes on from NC_136506.1 coordinate 75,408,548, forward strand.
GTGAATGAACAAATAGGCTAGGAAAACAGAAGATAGGAAACTAGTGGCTGCACGAGGTTAGTATTTGCAAACAAGATGCCAGAATGTTTTGGGAACCATTAGCACTGAATTTTTGGGAACCATTATCACTGAATTTTTGGGTCAGAGTTTGGGTCACATGGAAGAAAGGTGATGTTATAAGCATTTTAAAATATTCTTTACTGGTTTGATAAGAGATATTGATTTTTTTTTTTTTTTTTTTGCACGCAGACACAAAAAAAAAGAAAGAAAAAATGTATAATCAAATTTATTTTTAACATTGTTTAAATAAAAAATGCTGCCTAAGACTAATATATCATTGTCTAAATGAAAAAATGCTGCCTAAGACACATTATATATATATATATATATATATATATATATATATATATATATATATATAAAGCTGAATGTGTGTGTGTGTGTGGTCACGAATAGGCTCCTATATGGTTGACTATTTTAAAAAACTGATTACATATAATGATAGATGTATCGAGACACAGGAATGGGTATGTTTGATCTGGCAGAACGGTGGTTCATTAAAATTGTGGGGTCTGCGTACGCACCTGGTCCACAAAGTATGGAAATAAAAAATTAAAAAATTAAAAAAAAAAAAAAACGTTTACAAGTGTTTTTGATATAGATGTACATAAGAATACTTTGATAAGTATGTTTTAACTTAAATAGGGATGGTATAATAAAATTGTGGGGTCTGCGTTCACGCCTGGCCTCCACAGAATGGAAATAGGCACAAACTTTAATAAAGACTTTTCATATTTATCTGCGTAAGTATACTTTGATAATTATGTTTCAGTTTGAAGAAATATGGTATAATAAATTATGGGGTGTATCTATTTTATCTTTACTTTCATCATATTCTGCTTTGGTTTTGATACCCCCAAATTCGAACCTATCTCTTTACAACCCTTCCTTTTCATAACCTATCATACTTTCATAAATCAGAGTCCATTTTCTGTAGGCTGTTTTGAACCCAGTTAACGACGGGTACTTTTGCTACTATATATATATATATATATATATATATATATATATATATGCAAAATTGGTGAACGAGAGAAATAAGTTGCCACTCTCTAAAAAGTAGCATAGAACTGCATCATTCAAAAAAAGATTTGAGAACTTTTTTTTAGAAATGACACTTTAGTAAAAATGGAGCAATTACACTTAAAATACTCTGATGGACAGTTCTGATATGGTAACAGTATGGTAATTTTGGACACAAGGTTGTTTTAATGTAATGAAAATACAGTTTCTTAAAGGGGGAGGGGACTCTTGATTAGGATAAAAATGAGTTTAATCTAAAAGGATATCTCATTCACTAACAGAAAACAGGAAAATGAAGTATAGTATCTGAATAGATACTATACTTTGCTTTTAGCCAAAAGGAAAGATCAAAGCGTAGTGCCTGTTGTGTCCCCAGTACAGAGGAAGTGGAATCCACATAGATTGGGACAAGTTTTAGCAGTGATTAAAACAAGCCAGTAATGGGTACACTAAATCTGGACCATGTGTCACATCCAATCATCATCAAGGAGGCAAGTAGATTTTGCATGAGGTAATTAAAGCATTTGAAATAAAACTGACATTAACATGACACATGGTTTCTTATATGTACTCTTGCTGCCAAATCGTTCATGACCAAGAACCAAAAACATTAGACAAGCACATTGTCATTGTCTGAACCAATGCTGCCATGGATGCAAAATGATCAACATAGACTCTTGAAATAAAATCTCAGTTTGAGCATTGGTATTAACAGCTGTTTTCTCACTTTGTTCTGACCCATTCATATCGATGTTCAAGTACTAATTCAAATGTATAGAAATATAATGTAATCAACGTATTATATCAGTTTCCTGAGAGCATCTTTGGCCAAGATCCATATTTATGTATGATAATACTTGACATATTCTATCCAAAAGAGAAAACTGTAAGCGAATATCAATCTGATGAGATTGAATGTTAAGGCAAAGATTCTAATAATGGTCACAGATTATTTGGTAGAATCTACACAAGGAATTAAGCAAAACCATGCCAGATAAATGTAACAAATGATGTATTCCAGGGTCATTACTGCCTGGATGACTGTTGAGGATAAACTCCATCGGCAGTTTAAATATCCCAAAGAATAACCATATCAAAAAGCCTTCTACAACTAAATTCAGTTCTTGGTACTCTTGTGGCAGAAATGTTCGGAATAGATAGAGATGAAAACAGAATTACTGATGCCTTAAAACAAGTTTAGTTAATAAAATTAATCAAGAATAACTGCCTTCCTAGAAGGATCATCCATTTTATAACCAGAGTAGACCGGGTGCTATAGACCCGGCTGAGGTACTATCATGTAGAAGGAAACTGCGGTTAAAATGATCACCAGTTCATCTGGGTAATAATTAAGCAGGCTCAGACAATGTACTCATTGTATAAGAGTTTGTCAATATAATTCAATCATGTACAGATGTTCCTAGGAGATCTTATGCCACTATAACATTAAAATTCCCATGGCAGTAGAGAAAATTTAAAACATATACTCAGACTTTATAGCAACAGTCAACCACTAAAGTTTTGTTGCATTAAAGGAAAAAAAAAAAATTACTTTTCACTTGAGCCCCCCCCCCCCAAACCTTATACATGAAGTGTTTGTATATGTATGCAAGCAGGTCAAAAGAGGAATGGGGGGGGGGGCACACATTTAAGCATGGGCTTTTTCTTTTCATAAATTTAATGTTTCAATTAAGAAAGCCAAAACATTAAGAGGCGGTTAAAAAAGCATGAGTGCAAAGATAAAGAGAAACCGATTAAAAGTTAATTGCTTAGTAGTAGTAGTAGTAGTAGTAGTAGTAGCAGTTAGGAGTATCAACTTTTCTCTGAGATTATTTAATGCAAAAACAAACTATTACTCGTTTTTCTGTTGTAAAGTTTGTCAACTGACTGGGATATTTATCAAATAATATTATTTATCATCTTATACTATTTTCTACAAATATTCAACGACTTCAAAATCTATAACAGCTTTTTTTTTTATTATTATTGGTACTTAAATATCAATTTTATTTTATAAAGATGTATTTTTAATTTACACAATCCCAGGCAGCACAGGTTAAGCTAGTCTCCTATATAATAATGTCATCTTTCCCCTGCATAACTTCCACAATTAGAGGAAAATAACTGAACACTTCCTATAAAATCTTTAATACTCACTAAAGCACATTTCACAAAAGTATGCTTATATTTCATCACTATTTTGAAATTATTACATTTAACCCGACTAAATTGATTCTCTCAGATATATGCTATTACAAAGGTAGCAAAAACTAACTCCTCTCCAATGAACTCCTCTCACAAAACTCGTGATCACTGTATGAATTCCTTCAAAAGTATCGTTTTTATTAGGTCGTCGTTTATTATTTCATTTTTTAACATACTATTTCCCACATATTACATTAGATTTTAAACTTAAATAACAAGCACTCCTTGATTTTTAATTATATTCTATGTTCCTGAATATAATCAAGAAATAAAATATCAAAATGGTTTCATTTCAGCAGTGCCATCTACACATTCATAGTACATAGAATCATACTTCAGAATCAATATTCTGAAGTACGATTCTATGTATTATGTTAACATAAACAAATTGCATTCAGAAGGGTTTTTAACATGACATCTATCTACATTGTAAGTTATTTTTAAAAGTCATGCATTAAGTTTTTTTGTTTCAAACCCGCTCATAAGAAACAAGTAATAATTAAAAAAACAAACATAACTAAGTTTCAGCAACAACTTATATTTTAAACAACCAGTTTGGTTTAAACTATACCAAAAGTAAATCGGATACTTTCTTTTTAAAAATAGAACATTAACTATTCAGTTTTTAACGTTTCAGTTTTTTGTTTGTTTTTATTAACACAGTAGAACCCTGGAATACAGTGGCTCTAGGATACATTTCTTTTAGGTTACAATGTGAAGTATGTTTTTCTGGCCTCTAGTTACAGTATTTACACCACTTTATGGTGTTATGTCAAAACTTTTTTGACTCATAATGGGGTATGACTCCAATGATTTTGACAATCGTTTTTATAACCAGTTATAATAACCAACCAATCAGAAGCTTCAAAAATTACTATAAAAAATGTTGAATTTTAGATTCAATCAGTTCGTCGTAATCTCTGTCACAAACCTGCATTTGATTCTTTGCTGCCATCTTTGTTATTAGGAATTACTTAACATTCAAGTTCGGGATTACATTGATTTTTTTGCTGATTTAATTTACTGCCGCCATCTTTGTTCAACATAATGTCTCAACACTTAACAGGTTATGTGCCCAGCCATCGTCTTTATCTTTCACGGTTTGGAATCTAAATTTGAATTGTGGCAGGTGAAATTTCTGGGGTATTTAAGGATTCGGAAACTACACAAAGTTATACAATCTCCAACAGAGAATCCTAATGACCCTGAATTTCTTGGAAAGAATGCGACCGTTTTTGCAGAACTGATTCAATGCTTAGATGATAGAAATCTAGCTCTCATAAGAGATGCCTTGGATGATGAACGGAAAGCATTGAACATATCAAGAGAGCATTATTTATCAAAAGGGAAACTGAAAATTATATCTATATACAGAACTAACATCTCTAAAACATAACGAGGATGAAACTATTACAGACTATGTTATAAGGGCAGAAACAACCGCCAATGACTTAAAACTCTTGAGTGAAATAATACGCGATAGCCTGTTAATATCAATGACCCTCAAGGGACTTCCAGCTGATTTTAAACCATTTACAATTGTTAAACAAAAAAAGACAAACCCATAAATTTAAGCGAATTTAAAGTGGCATTGCACAGTTATGAATAGATATGAATTGGATGCTCATGGACAATAATAACTCCAGCAATATGAAGTTCAAAAATGCCTCTTGAAAACCGACACAAGCAAATTACACATCTCACCACAATGTTTTCCCCAAAAGTAATTTTCCCAAGAAAAAGAAAATTATCTGCTATAATTGTGGACGACTCAACTACAAAAGTTTCCAATATCGATATAAAAGGTCAGAAATGGACTCCATAAAAAACATTGATGAAGAACATACATTTCTATTCACATGTAACTTTGACAATACCACAAACGGTAAAAATCTCCTTGTAGACTGTGGCGCTACAGCACATGTTATCACCAAGGAATCTGATTTTATTAATTTTGATTCAAACTTTAATCCACAAAGTCATTTTGTCGAACTTGCCGATAGTAGTCAAATGATATAGTTTTGAAAATAGGTGATGCTAAAATATCACTAAAAAATAATAAATGCAAAATTTGTATCTGTATTCTAAAAAAAAAAAAAATGCTCTTTTCATACCTATTTCCGTGCAGGCTGCCATTAAACAAGGCGCGAATATAAAGTTTGGCCAAAACAAGTCAAAATTGATATACCCTAATGGAACTGTATTTGACATTAAAGAAAATGGCTGACTATATTATTTAAAAAGTATGGTTCCCTCAAAAACTGCCTGTTATGACTTGGAAACCTGGCATAAAATTCTAGGACACTGAAATACAGCTGATATTAAAAAATTACCAGATGTAGTCGAAGGCATGAAAATAATACCTTCAGACGATCTCCCAAATTGTGATATTTGTGCACAGGGGAAAATGACAAAATATATAAGCAAAACGCCAGACAAAAAGGCCATGAAAATTCTCTCACCTGTGCACTGACTTGGCAGGCCTGATCAATCCGATAGGGAGAAACAATCTAAGGTATGTTTTGAACTTTGTTGATGATTATTCAGGTTTAATTATAGTTTATTTTCTAAAAAAACAAATCCGACACTATCCTCGCCCATAAGAAATTTTTAGCTGATATTGCTCTGTACGGCTCGGTAAAATGTATTTGCTCAAACAATGAGACTGAATTTACTAGTAAAGACTTTGAACTTCTATTAATTAACCATCGTATTAAACACGAGAAATCAGCACCGTATTCCTCATTTAAAAATGGCACCGCTGAAAGGGCATGGCGGACCCTTTTTGAGATGGCAAGATGTCTAGTTATCGAATCAAAATTAGTACATAGTTTATGGATGCATGCTTTAATGGCAGCAGCATGTATCAGAAATAGATCGTTCAATAGAAGATTGGGCAAAACCCAGTATGAAGCGTTTTGCAGTGTAAAACCAAAAATGAACTGAATGCATATATTTGGTTCAAATTGCTTTGCATTTATAGAATATACCTGTAACCTAAATATTAAAAGCAAAAAAGGTATTTTCATAGGTTACGATAAAAGCAATCCAGCATATTTAATCTACTTTCTGGGCCAAAATGCCATAAAGGTTAGATGTGTAAAATTCAATGATATATTGAATTTAAAAAATGACGAACCAGTGGACGAAAACGTGAGGAAATATTACCTAGTCTCTTAATCGATCATCACGAAAATATTAATACTGATGACAATTGCAGTAAAACTACTGACGTAAATATCAACCCGATACGGGGGTGAAAAAAGACAGACTTCTTAAAAATTGAAAAGATACAAGACTACGCAGTGGATTACTATTACTTGTTGAAAAGCGCACCAGAAAGTTATGAGGCAGTTAATTCAGAAAATCACCAAGACTGCAAAAAAGGTATGAAATCTGAATTGAAAGCTTTATCTGAAAATAATACACACCAAATAGTGGCAAAACCAAAAAATAATATTTCTTCTCGCTGGGTTTTCTTTAAAAAAAAATCACAGCCTCTGGCAGTGAAACTTTTAAAGCAAGATTTATTACAAAAGGATTTTCATAAATTTCTGGAGTGGAATATTCTTTATTTATTTATTTTTTTTTTTTTTTACATAGACATCACCACTTATCAAGGCCAAGAGGCCACTCAAGGATATGGGTTAAAGAGTGTACTGTAGACAATTGGACAATAACAATCGTTAGTAATGGAAATTCGGTAAATTTGTTAACTTATATGGAACGACTCATCAAAAACTTGTTTACGTTAGACTTGAAGACAACCATATTGTAGTCAGCTGTAAAGCAAGAAAACGGAAGACAATTCCATAGGTGTGCAGTTCTAAGAAAGAGGCTTTGCTCATGGAATCTACGTTTAGGTTTAGGTACAGATAAAGAGTGGGGGGGAATTATTGATAGTGTTTTCTGCTAGACGGGTGTTTCTTGTGAAAGTTTGGCGAAGGGAGACCATAGATTGGAGCTCAGCCGAGCACTTGCCATGAAAATAACGATAAAGCAGAGACAAACTTGCAACATCTCTTCTGTGAGAAAGAGGTTGCAGGGAAGAGAAAAGAACATCTCCTACGAGGCTACAAAGTCTATTTTGAACTCTATCAAGGCAGGCCAAGTCCTTTCTAGCAGCTCCTGCCCAGATGTGGCAACAGTACTCCATCCTTGGACATACCTGGCTCTTATATAGATAAAGAATTGCATCAATAGTGAGATATCTACTGGATCGATAGAAGGATCCCACCATTTTTCCAGCAGCCTTGGCAACGGATTTAATATGTGTTCCATTTCAGATCAGGAGTAAAGGTTAAGACCAGAAGCTTGTTAAAATATGAGTCCTCCCCAAGACGAGAGCCATTCATTTTAATTGATGCCAGATGGGGATCAGCGCATTGATGATGTAAAGATAAAAGCTTGGTTTTAGATGCATTAAAAGTAACAAGCCACTTCTTTTCCCATTGTACCGCTTGCTCAAAATCAGAGGAGAGAGAATCGGAGAGAACTTGGTCGTTTACTGTCTTAGATGTGCTATCATAGATAGTAGTGTCATCTGCATAAATGTCTACAAATGATGTAAGGATGTGATTTGGAATATCATTAATGTAGATCAGGAAGAGAGTTAGGCCCAGGATGGATCCGAGTGACTCCAGCATTAATGTGAGCTTCTGATTTCTGCCCATCAACTACTACTCTTATGAATCTATCCGAGAGAAATGATTTAATAATTAAGACATTTTCAGCTATACCGTAGCTGGAAATTTTGTGAAGTAAATCTTTATGCCATATCCTATCAAAGGCCTGTGATATGTCAAGAGCAATTGCCCTAGAAAGAGTGCTCCCGTCGAGAGATTCGCTAATCCTACAAGATATATCTGTAAGCACATCTGGTGTAGATCTAGGAGACTGGAAACCATATTGTGTGTCACTAAGGTTATTTTTGCTAAGATGGTTGATTACTTCTGTATTTAACAGATTCCAGCAACTTACTCATGACGCACAGGAGATTTATTGGCCTGTACTGAGAGGGGGATGAGCAATCACCTGAATTCTTAAATACAGGGCAAACTGATGAGAAGCAATTCTCCTTAAAACAATGTTTAAACAGTTTTGTAAGTATGGGCGCTAGTTCTGGTTGAAGTTTTTTTGAGTACTATAATTGGAATACCATCGGGGCTGGTTGCTTTACTGGAATCAAGGTTTTTGATTAGCTTGGCAACATCACATTTTTGCCACATTTTCACCAATGACAAATTTAACAACAATTAGAATTTTATTACAATTTGTTGCTCAATACAATTTAAAAATACATTAAATGGATGTAAAAAATGCTTATTTAAATGCTCCGATTGACTGTGAAATCTATATTTATCCTCCAGAGGGATTTAAAATGAAAAATACAAATTTTGTTTGGAAACTGAATAAATCGCTATACAGACTAAGACAAAGCACTCACAATTGGAATTTAACACTCCATAATTATTTAAATGGAACAGGAATTCAAGCAATGTCCCGTAGACGTGTGCATGTATACCAAAAATATAGCTAATAAATTGTTGAATTTTGTTTTTTGTGTTGACAATATATTACTCACCTCAAATTGTGACAACACTTTAAAAGGTGTGAAAAATAAATTAAAATTTAAAAAGAATGACCTTGGACAATTGTCATGGTTCCTAGGTATAAAGTTTACCTGTGAAAATGAAATCATAACAATGAACCAATCACAGTACATTGAAAAAATTCTGCTTAAGTTCGGTATGCAAGATTGCAAACCGCGTACAACTCCCATCGAGATGGATATAAATAAAAATATAGAGACTGAAACTAAATCAATAGACGATCGATTATACAGAGAAATGATTGGAAGTCTAATCTATTTGATGACCGCCACTAGGCCTGATATGTTACACTGTAACAAAGCTATCTTAAAACTTATTAAAACAGACAATTAAGGACCTTACTCATGCAAAACAAGTTCTTTGTTATCTAAAAGGAACCAAGGAACAATCTTTAAGATTTAAACAGTCAATATATCCTCTACATTTAGGATTTTCAGATTCAAATGGGGGTAACTGAGAATAGAAAAAGTATAACAGGATACTGTTTTAGACTGTCAAAGACTGGACCTATGATCTCCTGGAAAACTCAAAAACAACAAATTGCTGCCCTTTCTATTTGTTAAGCAGAATTTGTAGCTGGAGGCCATTTTTCTCAATACCCTTCTAAAATCTATTTTGAAATCAGATCCAAGTAAAAAACCTATAGTAATTCATTGTGACAATCAGAATAATATCTTATTAGCAAATAATTCTATAATTCATCAAAGGTTAAAGCATATTGATATCAGATATCATTTTATAAGAGATGAAATAAGTAAAAAATCTATTACTCTTAGTTATGTAACATCTTAGAATCATATAGCCGACATTTTCACTAAACCTATAAAAAGGATAAAATTAAAACATTTTATAGCCAAACTTTTTGGAATCTAATCATGAATAAATCTATTTTCAAAAACCCAAAAAGAGAAGCATGAGAAATCAAAATCACACAAAGAAAAAAAACAAAAAACAATAATAGATTGTAAATTGTCCCGGGCACGACATTAAACTGCAACTATTTTTATCTTACTAACCAAATTCACCAACTAATACCTAACAGAATGTTTCCATTTTTGTTACAAAGAAATATATATTTCTATATGTGTGTGTGTATATATATATATATATATATTTGAATAGGATTATATTTGTATGCATGTATGTATACATATTTGAATAGGATTATATCTATGTATTTGTTTGTATGTATATATATTTGAAAAGTGTGTATATGTGTATTTTTGTATGTATTAAACAAAAAAAAAAATGTGATTAAAAAAAAAAAAAAAAAGGCTTTTTTTTACCAATATATTGATATTTCTTTTTTGACCCATGAGAATAAAGATAACTTCCCCAAAACAAAACAAAAATGTTATTTTATTTATTCATTTTTTTGTTTATTTTTTATTTTATTTATTTTTTTCCTTTTCTCAAGTCAAACCAAATTGAATCCGAAAGGACTTTTCAAAAGTGTGTGTGTGTGTGGGGGGGGGGTTAAATGGTTTTGACTCATAATGAGGGTATGACTCCAATGATTTTGACAATCGTTTTTATAACCAGTCATAATAACCAATCAAAAGCTTCCAAACTTACTATAAAAAATGTTGAATTTTGGATTTAATCAGTTCGCCGTCATCTGTCACGAACCTACATTTGATTCTTCGCCACCATCTTTGTTATAAGGAATTACTTAACACTAAAGCTCAGGACTATAATTGATTCTTCGCTAATTTGATTTACTGCCACCATCTTTGTTCAACATAATGTCTCAACACTTAACATGTTATTTATAATATTATTTGATTATATACATGTATGCTAATTGTTAATGCCGTATTCTAGGATTCTACTGTAAAACAACATTCACATACAAAATTTTTGACTGCTTTCTTTTCATTGCGATTACTTTCTTACCTAAGAAAAAATAAAATAACATAAAAAACTTCTTTTGGTATTTGTGAAACTTAATGACGTGCAACATTGACAAAAACTGACAAACATTTCTGGAAATCTGCTTTTAACATTGTGAAGATGTGTTTTTGATGAACAGTTCAAGGTTGGGCATGAAATTTCGAGCTAATCTACTTTCCTTTCACAAGTAGCTAATTAAATATAAAAAATGTTTTGACTATTCAAGAGGGAGGTGTGCAGGGGGGGGGGGCTTAATAAAATAAAAAAATTTTTATCATTGTTTAATGACAAAAACAATTCACTGCATACTTTTTTTTTTTTTAACTAAAGCCATAAGGAAATCACAGGTTTGTATACTTCCTTAACATTATTAGTGCATAAATGGTTGCAGTAAATACACTGGGATTTGAACTTGTTATGGCCAGTTTCAAAATCAGTGACAGTATTCAAGAGGCCAATACTTTTCTTGCAGACACAAATTGAAGCTTTTTTTTTTTTTTTTTAATTATGTGGAAATATGTGCATTTTCTACTCAATGAAAATAACACAATCATTTGTAATATTCTTTAATGTAAACTATAACACTGTCAGAATTACTGGTAGTGTGTAGACACAGTGGCCTAGAAAAAAAATGGTGATCAAGTTTTAAGTTTTATGTAAAAACTAAAAAAAAAATCCTTACTCCACACATAAATTATAAAAATAATTGTTCATAAGTTTGCTCCACTGAAAAAAAAAAGAGAAAGTTCTTTGTATTGAACGATAAAATTCATCTTTTGAACATTTCCATCTCCAGCCATCAATTGACTGCGAATAATGGTTCAACGCACATGGTAAATTACAGATTCTACACCTCCAAGAATTGGCTATTAACCAATTCCTTGAATCATTTTGAAATTGTCATCCAGCTTCATGGCAAGTTAAAGTATTGTTATTTTATCAGTCCACATAAAATCATTATCATAAAATATTATTTATAAAACTTGTTGAATGCATTTTAAGTCAGTGACCATTCTTTTTTATAGGCCACCATGTGTACGTATTACTGAATTTCTTTCTTTTTTTTTTTTTTTAATATGATTATGGGTTTATAAATTAAACAAAATGATTTTAGGTTGCATTTCATTATGACGACCCATTTCATCTACAGTGATTGATGAGATTTATAGTTTTCAATGTAATAAAAGACAGTTTTAGTTAACAGAATGACCAGGTTTAATTTTTTTAATACTAAATTTGCTGTTTATTTAAAAAAAACAGGGGGGGGGGGCTTAAATAAAATAAACATAAGAAAAAGATGGGGAAAAACAACAATAATTTGTGAAAACAATTTTTGTTTATGTATTGTGTGCATGCATATACAAAAGTTTATATGTGCATGTGCAAGTTTATTTAAAGAAAAAAGGTATTACAATTTTTGATAAAATATGTTGGTGTATATAGGAATAGGTTAATATACAAAGAGCATTACTAGTTAGAATAGGAAGAAATTAACTACAACAATGTTTACATCGGTGAAACCCAGAACTTCTAAAAAAATCTTTAAATTATTTACAAGCACAATAAAGCTATAAAAGTTGGTGATACTAAGAATGAATAGATCATAGACATAATTTTACACTACAAATTTAACACCAAATTCTGTAATAATCAAACATGCATACATGATTTAACATGTCTCATTGAAGTCAGTGTATATAAATAATCACATAGAACAGAGGCCTGGCTTGTTTGAAAAAAAAAAAAAAAAAAAAAAAAAAAATTATCTAAAAGAGTCATTAACAAACAAAAACTTCCTAGTTTGAATTTGAAGTTGACAAAGTATATAATGAGGAAGGAGGTCCATTGGATTTTCCAGTGACCCATTCCCCCACTTCCCTGGATTACATACTCTATCAACTTCAAACATAATTACATAATTACTTTATCTTCCATTACCAGCAAAAACAACTGATTGTGCGATTTTCATTGAGTAGAAAATGCTCGTTAACCTTCTTTGCCTTTCTCTTCCCCATTTTCTCTCTCCTCCCTATTTTCATACACCTCTCCTACTATTTTCATAGTCACTTTTTCATCTTCAACCAATCATGATCCACCACCAGCTAACCATGTTCACTACCAGCTAACACAGGCGCTTTCTTTTTCTCCCCCCCCCACCTTGTCTCAAGAAATCATTGTCGCTCACTTCTTTTAACAATCTGTATGCATTTAAACTCGTTTCAGCAAAATATTTCAAGTTTTGTAATAGATTTGCAATAATGAATCAATATAAACATGTTCTTGTGTTTGTTTCTTCCTGTTCTAACTAGTATTATTCTTTGCTTCTTTTATTACTGTAGTCCTACACACACATTTATGAGGGAGTGAACAAGAGGGAGAGAGAGAGGGAATTAAGAGAGGAGGAGGAGGATAGAGGTGGATGAGATAGGGAGAGAACGAAAGATATAAAAAAAAAAAATTAAAAAAAAAAAAAAAAGAGGCAAGCAGCAACTCACCCTCAAGTTTCCTTGGTGTACTAGGTCCAACAGATTTGCTTCCTTCACTATCCCGTCGTTGTCGGCCAACTCCTGTATCGAAATTATGAGCGTGAGTATTATCCTTTCGAAAATTATCCTTGATGGTCGTTTCCTGCAACTGTCCACCTTTGTGAACCCACTGGCTAGTCCTCTGTGCAACAACATCTTGTAAATCTTTAGGCGGTCCGGTTTTAATTTTCTCAGATAATGATCTGTCCGATGATTTGGATGATTGATGTAAACTGACCTTATGGTGTTTATCAAATTTTTCTCCAACATTGGAATGTTTGCTTCTGTCATCTGAGGCTGGAAATGCTGTAGGCCAGTCAGCGAAGAGGCAGTTGCGAAAGAAAAGGCAAATTGTTGAATTTGACGAGAAATACAATGGAGAAAATAAATCCGGAAAAATACAGGATGTTTTTTTTTTTTTTTTTTTTTTTTTTAAATTAGTATTCAACATTATATTCCAAATGATCAATCTTTACCGATTCATATAGCCCGTGTTTCATTCAATAAGACTTTTCTCAGGACAAAGAATGTGGAGTAGTATGATCCAAATGTATGAGATAAGTGATAAAAAAAAATATAAATGCTATTATTAAAAAAAGACAAAACTTCCATTTTTATGAATAATAGATTTAAAAGAAAATTAAAATATTTCAATTACATATGTTAATGGCTTATATAGCCGCGTTGTAACAAACAAAGCAATCTTTAAGGTAGAGTTTAATTGGAATAAATTACATTTACAAAATTAAAATACAAGTCAATGTCAACTTACGAACTAACAAGCTTAATACAGTATTACAGAATAATGTATATACAAAGTATCGATAAAGTTTTTAAACAATTTTATAAATTGATTAAAATATTTTAAATGCTATCAAAATTTTACAAATTAATCAGTTCAAACTCGATATTAAAACTTTGATAACAACTGATTAATATGTTAAAACAATTATTTTGATAGCACTTATAATATTTTAATGAATTTATAAGATTGTCTAAATACTAAACACCTTGTTTATTTTCCACTCTGCACACCACTTCCAGTCTCAGTACATACACTAATGGTGCAAATCAGTCGCCGTTATGGCAAACAGTCTCTGTACCAGTGGATATTCTATATTTTTAATTCATTTTCTTAAAAAAAAAGAAAAAAAAAACAAAAAACCCATGATTCTGTCAACAAGAAATTCCTGTAATCTACTCAATGACTTAACAAGGAAAGAGATCTTATTGACCTGGACAAAAAAATGACTTCTGGTTAAACAGTTTGATAGACAGGGCTTTATGTTGCGAGTGGAAAAGTTGTATATGTGAGTGATTTTTCAAGTGGCAATTAGAAAGGATAAAACTTATCTTTTGGTGATTGTTTCTTTTTTCTTCTTTTTTTTTTCACTGATAATCTTCCAAAGCTCATTAATGAGTGAAAAATGCCTTTTCAATCTTAACTTTTTTTTTTTTTTTTTTTAAATGAGCACTGTAACATTATTTAAACAAAAGTTTAATAGAACAATATACTGTTTACATTCCTGAATTTTTGAGATAAGGATTACTTATGCATATTATATGGATTCTTCAGACTACTGTTCTCATCTTGAGTGTCATTTTCACAATGTCTACAAGGACTCGTGGTGCAGTGGTTAGAATACTTGGAAAAATCAATTGTAAAAGTGATATTCTCTTTAAGGTTGAAGATTCAATTCTCAGTATGGGTGACCAAAAAATAAAATTGCGAATTACTTAGAACCTCTATTCAGTCATCCCCCATGAAATAAAGGGTTCCGTTTGAAATTTTGTTGAAATTTCCGAGTGCGACAGAAACATTCTGGAGTTCAGCAAGATATATCTGAAGAAGGTTAAAGGTTACATCAACTGAAACGTGAAAATAACACTCAAGATGAAAACAGTAATCCAGAGAATCCAAATAATACGAATATACTCTCTTTTTACAAAGGCTGTTTAGAAAAAAAAAAAAAAAAAAAAAAAAAAAAAAACGCATCTGAAAAAATTTGAATGTTTATGTATTATTATTAATCGGACTAATGTTCTCATCTTGAGTGTGATTTTCACAACGTTTCAGTCGATATAACCTCCAACCTTCTTCAGGTGTATCTTGTCGAACTCGGGAATGTTTCTGACTAACTCGGAAATTTGGACGGAATTTCGAGTGGAACCCTTTATTTACTTCACGGGGGTAGCGTGCTCTTGTTCTGTCAGCCATGACTGGATAGAGGTCCTAAGTAATTCGCAATTGTATTTTTTAGGTCACCCACACTGAGGATTGAACCTTCAACCTCCAGGAGAAGGTCACTTTTACAATTGAAAAAGTGATATTCTTCTGAAGTATGCTACCCCCGTGAAGTAAATAAAGGGTTCCACTCGAAATTCTGTCCAAATTCCTGAGTTCGACAGAAACATTCCCGAGTTTGACAAGATACACCTGAAGAAGGTGGCAAGTTATATCAATCGAAACGTTGTGAAAATCACACTCACGATGAGAACAGGAGTCCGATGAATAATACATATAACCAATCCTCATCTCAAAAATTCAGAAACGTTTTATGTTTATATCTTCAAGTCTCAACATAAAATTTGGTGCATATTTAGAATTACACTTATTCAAATATAAAACAAATACAGAAATATCTTTATGATGTATATACTCTTCACAGAACAAAAATGTCATATTCCAAAAATCGCATAGGTTTGGCTAGTAAAACACAAATATTTAGTTGCCAAAGGCCAACTAATGATAAATTTGTCCATAGAGCTCTGCTAGAGGAAAGAAAGTTACTGTGATCACATGACATGCAGTTATCACATTCAACTACTTCAACAATTTTGAGAGACAGAGAAAGAATTCATCAAGCCATGAAAGGTTCTTCATTCATGTGATCGAACTGATGTTGAACGAACATACAGAGCTCATACATGAAGTGCCAAAAATTTTTGGGGGTTGAAAATAAAATTCAAAAACAGACTGAAATTTTTTTTATTGTTCAGACAAAAGCTAAAAGTCTGTTTTAGTTGAATACAATATTATTACAGTTTAATATCTTTATGGTAATTTAACACAAGTCGACTTACATTCAAGTTACTTTACAATCAGACAGCCGTAAATCAACAATGACCTGTATTTCATTTTATTATGGACATAGAGGCTATGAGCTATTAAAAAGTGTAATTGAAATATTTTTTATCTTTATATAGATTAAATGTTGAATATTTGATTCAATCTCATCTGCCAGGGAGATTACATTTTCAAACAAGTTTGCTTAGCATCCAAAACGCTTGATTAATCGTCACCAATTTTGTCAAAATACTGATCATAGTTTAACTGTTATAATTGTCAGATATCTGGCTCAAGGTCATGGAAACCGTGAAAGTAATGCATTTGGCAATAACTTTGATTCTGTTCATCTGTATGAATCTGATGCTCTTTGATATAAGCAATCACCATTGAAAATAAATTCTGATCAGATAGTTTTTTAAATTATCAATGTTTCCAACGCATAATTTCAATAGGGAGAAGTAAGGCCTAGATAAGACTTGGCCAATTCTGACATTTTTATTGGATCCGTGCAGTATCATGACTAACTTATGAGGTTCTTGTTATAATTGAATCTTATTGCTTAAAAATAGAATTAAAAAACAAAAAAAAAAAAAAAACGCTCGAACCCGATCATTGTTTAATAATAATTGAAAACAATGCTATTTTTTTCCAGTTTACAATATTAAACACAAGTTTTGTTAAGAGGAACATTTTATTTTTATCAAATTTTTATTTTGCATCAAATAAATTAGATTTTAAATCCTTCATAAAATTGTCTTGCTTTTAAAAAGAAAACAGAGTTATAAGAAAAACTCCAAATTTATAACAGACCACTAAGAAAAGTATCTCTATACTAAAAACCCGACTAAAATATTATATTTATGACTAAAATATATATAAAGGAAGGAATGTATGTGCTGAAGACTAAATATTTAAAGAAAAAAGAGAAATTCTTGACAGTTCGAATGTACAATTTTATGTGAAGGTCAACAAATACATGTAGGTAAAAAAAGTAACATCAAAGGACATTTGAAATGAGCATTCTTTAAAGTTGAAAATATCTGGGGGGGGGGGGTGTCCATAAAGTAGCATATTCAATCAATTTTTATCGAATAGTTTGTTTTTTAAATAAAGGACAGAAGACTGTTCAAAATCTTAAAATTATACTGACATAATTTCTATATCTTTGTTTCCCCATAATGCCATTTTTTTTTTGTCAAATAAAGAAATACATCATTTTTTGAACACCATAATTTGTGCACATATATGTAAAATTTTAAATATTTTTCCTCCTCAAATGACACAAAGATTTTCCTCCAATAAAAGTGTTCTATATAAAAAGTACAAGCTTCTGAAGAATGCGTTCAACATGTTTTGACAATTTATAAATCTGCAATCATAGAAGAATGAAAAAAAAAAAAGTTTAAACATTAAAATTA
The DNA here is from genome assembly GCF_053919585.1 of Euprymna scolopes. NCBI lineage: Eukaryota > Metazoa > Mollusca > Cephalopoda > Sepiida > Sepiolidae > Euprymna > Euprymna scolopes. Next base: position 75,426,354 of record NC_136506.1, read on the forward strand.
GTTTTATGTTGTTTTCGTTAAATATTAATTTATATTAATGAATATTGTTAAATAAATTAATTTGAGTTCAAATTCAAGTTTCATTATTAAATGAACATGACATGAGTTCAAATTCAAGTTTCATTATTAAATGAACATGACATGAGTTCAAATTCAAGTTTCATTATTAAATGAACATGACATGAGTTCAAATTCAAGTTTCATTATTAAATGAACATGACATGAGTTCAAATTCAAGTTTCATTATTAAATGAACATGACATGAGTTCAAATTCAAGTTTCATTATTAAATGAACATGACATGAGTTCAAATTCAAGTTTCATTATTAAATGAACATGACATGAGTTCAAATTCAAGTTTCATTATTAAATGAACATGACATGAGTTCAAATTCAAGTTTCATTATTAAATGAACATGACATGAGTTCAAATTCAAGTTTCATTATTAAATGAACATGACATGAGTTCAAATTCAAGTTTCATTATTAAATGAACATGACATGAGTTCAAATTCAAGTTTCATTATTAAATGAACATGACATGAGTTCAAATTCAAGTTTCATTATTAAATGAACATGACAGGAGTTCAAATTCAAGTTTCATTATTAAATGAACATGACAGGAGTTCAAATTCAAGTTTCATTATTAAATGAACATGACAGGAGTTCAAATTCAAGTTTCATTATTAAATGAACATGACATGAGTTCAAATTCAAGTTTCATTATTAAATGAACATGACATGAGTTCAAATTCAAGTTTCATTATTAAATGAACATGACAGGAGTTCAAATTCAAGTTTCATTATTAAATGAACATGACAGGAGTTCAAATTCAAGTTTCATTATTAAATGAACATGACAGGAGTTCAAATTCAAGTTTCATTATTAAATGAACATGACAGGAGTTCAAATTCAAGTTTCATTATTAAATGAACATGACAGGAGTTCAAATTCAAGTTTCATTATTAAATGAACATGACAGGAGTTCAAATTCAAGTTTCATTATTAAATGAACATGACATGAGTTCAAATTCAAGTTTCATTATTAAATGAACATGACAGGAGTTCAAATTCAAGTTTCATTATTAAATGAACATGACATGAGTTCAAATTCAAGTTTCATTATTAAATGAACATGACATGAGTTCAAATTCAAGTTTCATTATTAAATGAACATGACATGAGTTCAAATTCAAGTTTCATTATTAAATGAACATGACATGAGTTCAAATTCAAGTTTCATTATTAAATGAACATGACATGAGTTCAAATTCAAGTTTCATTATTAAATGAACATGACAGGAGTTCAAATTCAAGTTTCATTATTAAATGAACATGACAGGAGTTCAAATTCAAGTTTCATTATTAAATGAACATGACATGAGTTCAAATTCAAGTTTCATTATTAAATGAACATGACAGGAGTTCAAATTCAAGTTTCATTATTAAATGAACATGACAGGAGTTCAAATTCAAGTTTCATTATTAAATGAACATGACAGGAGTTCAAATTCAAGTTTCATTATTAAATGAACATGACAGGAGTTCAAATTCAAGTTTCATTATTAAATGAACATGACAGGAGTTCAAATTCAAGTTTCATTATTAAATGAACATGACAGGAGTTCAAATTCAAGTTTCATTATTAAATGAACATGACAGGAGTTCAAATTCAAAAAAAAATTAAAAAAAAAAAAACAAACAAACAAAATGCCGGAAATTATTCTGTATTAGAGTAGATAAACTTAGGACTTTATTTAAGTAGTATACTTAATATATACTATTACTGCAAGCTTGCCTATATTGAAAATGCTTGCTTCCTGGCTAGCTAATCAAACCATCTAATATAGTTAGCCTTATTTTCAATTACATTCGAAATATAATACAGTGCCATTAGCAAAGAAAAAGTTACCTATGAAAAAGAACCTCCTAAAGTAAAACCTTGAATAATTATCTAAACTCGAATGTAAATTAATATTAAGCCGACTTTACAAATTGATAAAAGTTAATTATTGGATTTTAATTAATTATAAGGTGAAACTCCAATGATTCAAACTCTATAGATAACGACAAACTTTCACCCATTAATATGGGAGGGGAGATTATCATCAAAAGTGTCCTGAATTGTTAACTTAGTTCCGGACTTAATACTTAGATATAAATAAGTCACTTGTACCCATTCCCCTCCTACCCCTTTTTGTTTTTTTAAATGGAGAGTAGATAATACAGTGGATGTGTTATCGGCACCTCCAGTAACTCTCGCTTCTCCTTTTTTGTCCCTCAGTCCTCATTCAATGAGTGATTTTTCTGACAAAGGGTGAAGAAAAAGCTGCTTAAAGGTCGGCAGTACTTGGTGACCAGTAGTCTGAGATGTCGAAATTTTTCTGTCTCTGTCTGTCCTTGTGGCCATGTCACTAGTAAGGGTGCTGGAGGTAAATGTTTTGTCTGGGCTGATGTTATCCGCCTGATAGTCAGGGACCCGAACCTTGGATTAACCACTAAGGAGGCTGTCCTATCAGCAGGCGCAAAGTACTGGGACTGCTGTATTGCCATTTGGTGAGTGGATCTGGACCATGCAGTAGTCTCTGGTGGGGCCTCTCGATGTCGTACTAGTGGGTAATTGTTACGGCTGTACCTTTTCGTGTGCTACAAAAAAAAAAAAAAAAAAAATTTTTCCTGTCTTTTTCTCTCTTACTTTCCCTCTCTGTACTGCTCTAACCAAGTATGCCGACCTATTCCACAAATCCCAAAACCTCAATATGAAATATCTCCAGAATAAAAACTCGATTAAACCTAGAACCCCATCTTCCAACGTAGACCCCTACTACCAGGTCTCCTTCTCCAACATCAGGGGTCTACGTTCCAACCTTCCAGAGGTTGAAACCCAATTACAGGAGACAAAACCGAACATATTATTTCTAAGTGAAACTGGAATAGGGCCGACCACTTCCCTAGATGAGTTCATAATTAATGGATACTCTAACTTAACAGCTAAATCTGACCCCCAAGATCGCCATGGGCATGGAATATGTACCTACATTAAGGATGGCTTCCCTTGTGACAGGGATATCTCTAGAGAAGATCCTAATTTACCTTATATGTGCTTCAGGGTTGCACTTGCTAACACCACTGCATTTATATTTGCCCTCTATCGGCCCCACAACAGCAGAGTTACTATCTTTAAGAGCATATCTGAGAAAATAGACCACATACTGTCTGCACATCCCTCGGCTAACATCCACATCTGTGGTGACTTCAACGTCCATAACGTGGAATGGCTGACCCATTCAAATAAGACAGACGATGAGGGGAGGTTTTGTCATGATTTTGCCATTGCTTATGACCTCACTCAGATTGTTCGCGAACCCACTCGTGTGCCCGATACACCCGGTCAATATGCAAGCCTCCTAGACCTTTTTCTCTCAACTTCCCCTGAGCTATGTTCATGTTCCGTTCATTCTCCTCTAGGATCCTCCGACCACTCCGTCGTATCAGTTAAGATAAAAACGAAATGTAATAAGTCCCCAGACATACCCCACCACCGTACTGTATACCGATACTCTATGGCTGACTGGGATAGCTTCCGTACATTCATATCTGATTTACCTCTGCACTCCATGTTTAAAAAGGAAGTGTCCTCTATAGTATCAGATCTGACAGAATGGTTAATTGTAGGCATAGACCAATTCATACCATCTAAAAAATTCCAACAAAAACCTAACAGCAGCCATGGTTCTCCCCCAGAATGTGCTGCTGCTATTGCGCACAGAAATCACTTTTTCCATAGCTACCAACGTAATAGATGCACTGAGACTAAAGCTGCTTTAAGGACTGCTAGCAACCACTGTAAAAGAGTAATAAAAAAATGCAAGAGAGCTATATGCCCAGTCTGTTAAATCCAAGGTAGCTGATCAGCGGCTTGGTTCCCACCAGTTTTGGCAAATAACAAATAGGATCCTGAACAGAAGTGTGCGTTCTATCCTAACCATTATCAATGGACCAGAGGTCATCTCGTCAACGTCAGACAAGGCCAAACTATTTGCAAAGAACTTTGCAGCTAATTCTACCCTATGCGATGAAGGCCATCAACTCCCCATATTTCCTCCTATAACACAGAACAAGCTAGGTAACATACAAATATCCGTGCATGAGGTCGCCAAGCTAATAAAGAACCTAGATTCTAGTAAAGCAACTGGCCCTGACGGCATCCCAATTATAGTGTTAAAAAAACTTCAACCAGAACTCGCTCCCATACTTACGAAACTATTTAAGCGCTGCCTTAAGGAGAAATGCTTTCCGACTCCCTGGAAGACCTCATCAGTTTGCCCTGTATTTAAGAATTCAGGTGATAAGTCATCTCCCTCTCAGTACAGACCAATAAGTCTCCTGTGTGTTATGAGTAAGTTGCTGGAATCCATATGAAATAGAGAAATAGTCAACCACCTCAGCAGGAACAACCTTCTTAGTGACACACAATATGGTTTCCGTTCTGCAAGATCTACCGCAGATGTGCTGACGGTTATATCCCACAGGTTAGTGAATCTCTTGACAAAGGCTTCCTCTCTAGGGCAATTGCTCTTGACATATCAAAGGCCTTCGACAAGGTATGGCATAAGGGTCTACTTCACAAGATTTCCAGCTACGGTATAACTGGAAATGTTTTCTCAATCATTAAATCATTTCTCTCCGATAGGCTCATAAGAGTAGTGGTAGATGGACAAAAATCAGAGGCCTGCAATATAAATGCTGGAGTCCCTCAGGGGTCGATCCTGTGCCCAACTCTCTTCCTGATCTACATCAATGATCTCCCTAAACACATACTTAAATCATTCGTTGACATCTATGCTGATGACACGACCATCTACGGCAACATATCCAAGGCTGTAAATGACAAAGTTCTCTCTGATTCTCTCTCCTCTGATCTCGAGCGCGTGGTTCAGTGGGGGAAGACGTGGCTGGTTACCTTTAATGCATCCAAAACCAAACTCCTATCCTTACATCATCAACGCTCTGATCCCCATCTGGCATCAATTGGGATGGATGGCTCTCGTCTGGGTGAGGCCCCGTGTTTTGACAAGCTTCTGGGTTTGACCTTTACTCCTGATCTGAAATGGAATACGTACATCAAGTCTGTTGCCAAGGTCGCTGGAAAGATGGTGGGATCCTTCTACCGCTCCAGAAGATATCTCACTACTGATGCAATTCTCTATCTATATAAAAGCCAAGTACGTCCAAGAATGGAATACTGTTGCCATATCTGGGCAGGAGCTGCTAAAAACAGCCTATCCTGCCTTGACAGAGTACAAAATAAGACTTTGTGGCTTAGTGGGGGGTGCCCTTTTCTCTACCCTGCAACCTCTCTCCCACAGAAGAGACGTTGCGAGCCTATCCTTGTTTTATCATTATTTCCATGGCAGGTGCTTGTCTGAACTCCAATCTCTGGTCCCCCCCCTCGCCAATCTTTCACGAAAAACACCAGTCTAGCTGAATCCACTGTCAAAAATTTCCCCCACTCTTTATCTGTGCCTAAATCAAGACGTGGATTTCATGAACAAAGCTTCTTTCTTAGAACTGCACGCCTGTGGAACTCTGTTCCGTCTGCCTGCTTCCCACCTGACTACAACTTGGATGTCTTCAAGTCCAACGTTAACAAATTCCTAATGAACCGCCCCCTTAAGTAAACACTTCATCAAATCTCCACACTAATGTAATGTACTTGCAATAACCCTTATCCCTGAGTGGCTTCCGGGCCTTGATAAGTGGTGATCACTGTGTAAAAAAAAAAAAAAAAAAAAAAATTCAGTGGCCATTTTGTTTTGCTTCAGCTTCTTCATGTTGACACTTTTACAGGATACTTTTCTTAATTTTGTATAATACGAAATGGAAATGATTCCTAATGAAAACATAATACTACTTTTAATACCTAAATGGATATCTTTTCATATTTTTCCATGACAACAATCTATAAATTGCCCATTTTTTAAAAGCACAAAAAAAAAAAATCAAGTCGATTGTAGACTATAAATTTATTTTTCAGATTTTTCAACAGATCAACAAACTTCTTGTCAATACAATGCCTACAAGTATGTAAAAAAAAAAAGTAAATTAAATCAACTTTGGTTGAGGTCAATAATAAAACAGAAATTATCGGGCCATCTTAAAATTATTTTCAGCTTTTTTTCCTTTATCACAGCACCACCCGAAATTTACTGTACAATGATGAAATACAACCTTAAGTAAAATTTAATTCCCACAAAATATTCAAAGATTGGTCAACATTTATTAGATAAAAGTTAACACGGATGATTGATTTAAAATCCAAGTTGTGTTTTTTGGAGGTGATTTTATATTTTCAGTCAACAACATTTGTTGTGTGAACAAAGGGAATTTGTTTATTTTTTTAATCGTTCATGAGCCTTTTGAACAGGATTTTATCAAATGTATAATTTTGCTCACTTAAATTGTGATTTGGAGTTGATAAAAATTGTCAAACTCTTAAAAGTTACATTATATGTGATGAAAAATATAAAAAAATAAATAAATAAAAATCTTTGTATTTTTAAATGATGTTTATTCATGTATCACAGAAAAACTTTTTTTTTTTAAATTTAAATACTTTAAATTTCAGCCATTGCAAAAAAAAAAAAAAAAATTGAATCAGTCTTGTAAAAATCGAAAGCATTAAATAAAAAATATATATATACAATAATTATTATTGGTAGAAAAGGATATTTAAGCTGAAGTTGGACCTTCCCTTTAAAATCTCAAGAGTTTAGTATTTGGGTTGCCAACTGCACAGCTGTGATTCTAATGTCACTTAGATTTTAGTTAATAGAGCTAAGGAGACAATTTAAATAAAAATGAACACTTTTTAAAAATAATTTGGAAAATGTACCTATCAAGATTTAATAAAATTATGAATGGCGTTTCTTTTTCTCAATCTAAAATTAGTTGAATATGTTGATATCCCCATGCTTCCATTCAATTTCGAAAGACAAAGGATACCCCCTGTAGAGGCAGCTGCACGTGTAATTGTGAGGCAATGGTTGCGCAATCCCCAACCACACCTCTCCTGAATCGACACTGTTTGAGTCCAGTGGCAAGGAGAAGACCAGGATGACTGGAAACAATGATGAGATAATCAGAGAGCACATACAGCATCTGAAAGTCCCAAATGGTCATCCATTTAATACTGACCAGTTTCAACATTGCTTAACTTCAGTGACCCAGCTGGATAGCCACATGTACATTTTACTTATTGGCACAACAAACAGAAATTGCTCATGGCATATTGATCTGCATAAACAGTTACTCATGATGATTTTTATGATATTATGGGCAAGAATTTTTTTAAAGATTTTACTGTGCATGCAAATATATTTTAGTTTAATTAATGGAAATCTTTACCAAATAAATGTATTTTGGTAATCATTACTAACACAAGCACAAAATATTTTAAAGGAAATATCATTGGGAAATAAGTTAAAAACTTATTTTGTTTCACCTTTTGTTTATTTGTGACCTATATACATTAAAAAAGGTTTTTAAGCCAGTTTACTGTATTGTAAATAATATTGAAGGTTTTTGTCCAAAATTCACCCTATATATATATATATATATATATATATATATATATATATATATATATAAAAAGAAAAATCTATGTATGATGTACATACCTGTGATAAAATAAAAAGATCATATTTCAAAAATTACATAAATTGATTAAGTAGTTTTATTTTTAAAGAGAGACTGTCTTGACCACTAACTTTAAACACAAAGTCAAGAAACAAAGGATAACAATAATTCAAACTTATAAGCTGTATGTTGTCATGCCTATGAATTCCCAGTAATTGCTTAAGAATGATTTTCTTTAAAAATAAAACTACTTGATCAATTTACGTAATTTTTGGAATATGACTCATTTCATCATGGGTTTGTATATCATACAGATTTTTCTTCATTTAAGGTTGAATTCTGAATAAGAACTGAAATTTGTAATCCATGTTTGCTCATTATGAATTCAACGAGAAGCCTATGACTGGTACATCTACATTTTCAGACCATTAAATTAGACCTGGCATATTCGCTTCTGCTATGTACTTACTAGTTTTTGATTAGCTCTCTAATAGAATTTCTTTTTAAAATAACCGATGTCGGCATAAGTAAAGATTAGCTTTTTAAATTCGTTTTTTATAGATTTACTTACATGTGACAGTCTGAAGCAAAAATAAAGTTAAATATGTGCATGATATTTAATAACGTTTGTAAAAAATACACTGTTCAGATTTCAACAGCATTGTTAGTAAAAATGCAGCAATTGTTTGTTTATGCTGATGAACAGAAGTTGCTTGTAAAAAAAAAAAAAAAATCAGCAGCATCAAATGAAATAGCTTGTAAAAAAAGTGGCAATTTTACTGTTGGTGCACACAAACTCAGCCTACCATCATCCATAAAAATCAGTTGTTTCTGATTTTCTGCGGCAGTTTCAGCACATTTATTTTACTTTCTACACCAGTTTGCAATCCGAAAAGAAAAATCAACAGTTACATGATAGACTTGAGAAAACAAGCTCCATGCTTTTTCAACTTTCTTTGCTGTCGATAGCAAGATATTCATTTTTCTGATTTGCAGTGTAAAAAAAAAAAAATTTTGACATCAGAAACCTAAATCTTTCAATTAAAAAAAAAACAGATTTACTGAAAATAAGAATAATCTAATTAAATAAAAGTAACATCTCTAAATGTATTCTATGGAGGGGTGGGTGTTAACTAGACTATTCAATAAAACACCAACACGCCTATACTGCTAAAAATTATGGTATTCCCCCCACCAACTCATATTTATAGTTTTTGCTGTCCTTAGGACCTTCATATGACCGGCTACGCAACCACTATTCCATTGTCATCGTTTCTCTCCACTACTCTACCTTTCTTCTGGAGATAAATGTTGAAATGTCCAGTTATTATCAGATTTTTTATAAGATGCAATTATGTTACAATACTTTCTATTGTTTTGTAATGGAGACTTAGCTACAATGAAAGATTCCAAAATCACACAGCTACATATATATATATATATTTCATGTATTCACATAAAATGCTATAGAGAGATATTTTATGTATAAATTTTTAGTATTTACTTCAACAATGGTCAATAAGTGAGCAGAGCTAAATACTAAGTTATGCATATATATACACAGAATCTTCTCCGTTTCATCCCAATAGATGCAGAAGATTTTGTGTAGCTTAATTGTCGTGTGTGTGTGTGATATATATATATATGTGTGTGTGTGTGTGTGTGTATGTATGTTTGTTTTATACATCTGTATATAATAGATATACAGTGGTAGTTATTATAGGTGATTAAAATACATTTTTCAATTAGATATAAGGATGAATTATATCTAAATTTCTTTAGATAAGTTTTCAGTCAGTCAAGTGTTGCTTATGTTTGAAATCATATTTTCATTGTTAAATGCACCATATTTCAGTGCCATCCAATAGTTTGAATTAGCATTTTTGTTGGTCTCACTTTATTGGTCCACCAACTTAGTCGGATTTGGACTTTAGAATTCATTCTTGCTTTCTAATAAAACCTTTAGCTATGTCCACGCAGGTTCTATAAAAGGCTCCGTCACCTTGTTAGTTTGTTTCATTCCTGTAGCATTTCCCTATTCTTTCACTTAGATTTGAATTAGAATTTTCATCACCAAACATACAGATTAAATGGACACATCTTAATTGTTCTTCTCATTTCTAAATATTTCATTTTTTAAAAGAATTTGGGGGGGGGGGGGGGCTATTAACAAAGAAAAAAATAAAACATTAAAAGACAACCCGCAAAATAAAACGTTTTAACAATCATAATTTGAAAATAATAACCATATCAATAAAGTTTTTTTTAATTGAATCCAGAAAACTTTGTATGTATGGATTTAAATAATCAACAAATCATCACTAAAAGTTGGCTGCAAAGTTTTGTATCTGTACTGATATAAAGGAGAAATCCTTCTATAAGGAGACAATTTAAATTGTTGTTCAAATCCACAGTGGCTCTTGTTAGGGAACTGAATTTTCCCTACATTAAAAAACGAACATATATCTAATTTTGCCCTCCTGGGAAGATAGGTAAACAGGTATCTGTTATTACTGAAACTTCAGAATGTACAATTGGACTGGTGTATTTATTTTGGTTGTTACAGTAACAGTATTCAAGATTTATGTGTGGATCGACAGAAGAACAATAAGTTTAATAAAGGGAACATTTGAAATTTAAAGAAAGTAACCAACATTACAAAATATGTCCGAAGGTTCCGATGACCGAGATATTGGATCAAAATTAGTTCAGTAATCAAGATATTCAAAATCCTGAAACTACATTCTAAGCAAATCAAACTCAATTGACAATGAACTTTAATAATAAAAAACATTATTGAAGAGATTTTTGCTATTTGTGAACAATGAATCTTTGTCAACATTGGGGGTCATTTTCATCAAATCAAAGTGTTCTGCTCATCATTATATAATGTAAACAACCACTTATAACAATTTTTAATGGATTATTTTTTTGCAAAAACAGATGATTATTTACTCCCCTCCACTTTTTTTCCTTGTGCTCCAATGTAAGGGTTGCCTATTTGGCAAGCATTTTCAGCTCTACTCATGTAAGTAATCATTAATCACAAATCTGAATTTTGTGAAACAAAATAATGAACTGAGTTTCATTAAAGCCATTTCAGTCCATTTGATGGCATCCTATCATCTGGGGGTACAAACCAGAGTTTTCTATCCCACAAAAAGTTTGGTTTATTTTTGACAATTATCTTTGTACAAGTTCATGCAAATTTTTTGGACAATAAACCAGTGCTACCATCTGAAGGGGATGGCTGCGTGATGAGCTTCTTATGAAACCAGGGTGCACACTATCCAACTGAACAAGATGACCAGAAACAATGGCAAGATAAACAGTGACAGGTGTTATTTTAGAATTTCTCATTTATACCATGTTTATCTTGTTGTCGTGTAAGTTGTTTTACTATTATACTAGAGCCAGAGAATGCGATCTTACAATCACTTCTAAATTTAATGGTAATCTCAAACATCCATATAAGTAGTAGTGAACAGACTTAACGCTGCTTAACTGTGGTAATCCAATGAAAATCAGTTGTTGGGCTTTACAGTATGTCACTCATTGTTTGGTGATTTTATTCCAAAAGCGTCAAGGGGCTACTTCAGTCTTTGACAGACTATGGATACCCACGAAGGGGTGCCTGCGCGAGAAATTTTTGTGGCAGGAAGTGCACAATCTCCAACCACACCTCTCCTCAGCTGACATTGTTAAATACCACTGGCAAGTGAAGTGTATGTACAGGACGACTGAAAACAAATGCCGAGATAAGCAGAAAGCATAAACAGTACCTAGAATTCTCAAATGGTCATCCATCTGATACTAACCAGGCTTAACGATGCTTAACTTTGGTGATCTGACGAGAACCGGTGTGTCGACGCGATTATGCCGTATATAAAAAGTGTTTGTTTTTGAATAAAAAAATTTGTAACTTAATCTGAAGAGGTTTTTGTTACATAGAGTAGTTGGTCTTTCCAAAAGGTCACCTATTTAGTACTGGCTAGGCTCAACATTGCTTAATGCAATGGATCTCACAGGAACCAGTACGTCAACACAACTAAATTACATGATCAAGTGTTTCAGCAAAATAAAAATCTAAGTTGGACTGCATAAAAAAAGAAAATAAATTTTAAGAGTAGTCTTCATTCAAATCAGTAATATACCAATCAGCCTCGATTGATCATTTAATTATAACACTTAATAAAATCGAATGGAAACAATTTACATACTCTTTCAACTTGGCAATAAAAATGAAGATACTTAAAGCAAAGAAAATAAGGTGCTTATCTAGAATTTGCCCAATGTTAAAAAAAAAAATCTGCATGATGTACGCACACGTGACTGAAACGAAAATATTGTATCCCAAAAATTACGCAAGTTAATAAAGTAGTTTTATTTTTAGAAATGTAAGTGATTAAGAGAAATTCAGAGTCATTACAACAAAAACCTTGCAAATTCGAATTAAGTTCAGTTATGTTTTTTCAGTTTTTAAAATGGCACTATGAGACAGTCGCTCCTCGGTTAGCCATAAAGTTTGATTTTCTTATTTAAACATAAAACTACTTGATCAATTTACGTGATTTTTAGAATACAATATTTTCATTCTGTCAGGGGGTATGTACATAATACAGATTTTTTTTTCTTTTCTTAATATAAGAGACATTCTAGACAAGCACCAAAAACTAAAAATGAATGCTTGCAAGAAAAAAAAAAAAAAAAAAAAAAAAAAAAAAATTTTTTTTAATAATGATACTTACATTTACTATAAAAATTGGCATTGTGCTTGTTTGGAGCTCTGTTTTCTTGTAACTTGCTATCTGTTCCCTTATTCGGCCTAGGAGGACAAAAAGAAAAACAAAAAGGTATTAACTTAGAATTTATTAATAGACATTGTAAACAAAAATATTACTTTCATTACATGTGAAATTTTGGAACTTTGCAAAGTATGAATAATGATATCAAATTTATTTTAGTAGCTCAATTAGCCACAGAATTATGACCGATCAAAGTTTGTTGGAAATAAGAAAATTTGTTGTTTAAAAGACAATATTAAGTATAAAAACAAAAATGCATCCACTGAACAAATAAAAGCTCCTTACAAAAATTAATGTCATTTTGTGGTAAATGAAAATAAATTAGAAACAGAAAGCAATAATTATTAGATTAAACTAGCCTAAACATTGGAGAAAATCCCATTAAAAAAAAAAAAGAAAAAAAAAGGGGGGTAAAAATAACAGCAAATAGGAATTTTGTTCATGCTAGATTCATTTCAACAGCTAACATATTGGATCTTCTTAATATGATTCATAAAGATCAAGTTCGATTTTTTGTTAAAAAGTAAATTGAAGAGTAAACAAGGTTCATATCTGAATCATACAACAATTTAATAATTGGGCAAACATTTCCATAATATTTCATTCAAAGTTTTTCAACAAATTTTTGTGTGTGAAACACTATAACAAACAAATTATATTGAGGAATGGCCTATTTTGGGAATCATCTTCATATGCACAGAGTGTGCATTAAGTTTCATATAAAAAAAATTGCCTATCACTAAAAATAGTAATCTCACTCGAAGTAACCTGAAAAAAAATTATTAATAACCTGAGAAACAATGATATAATTTTAATAAGAAATTATAGAATTTTGTCTACATTTAAATTTTATTAAAGTATGCATTCTAAATGTAATAGTATACAATTAGGTGTTCTGCGCCCCCCTTCCGGTTTGGCGACGGACGCAACAGCAAAGATGTCACTTTTTTTTTTTTTTTTTTTTGGTACTTGTGCATTTAACGAACCAGACGTAACTCAGCATTTGCTCGGCTTTGTCCGACACATGACGTCAACAGCCGGATATAACCAAACGTTGCCGATTAAGCAGACGAGAATTTCACTGTCAATTGGAAGAGTGTCACAACTCAAGAAACACTTATTTGAAGAGAGTTAAAAAAAATTTTGTTTTAAAAAGATAACTGACGAAATAATAATGAATATTACAAACCTTGCGGACCAGCTCCAGACCCCAGAGACTGCACTAAACTTTTGCCAGCAACGGAAATTGTTGGCAGAAGAGAAAAGGTGTTTACATTTTGGCCAGGATTGTACTTGCAAAGAGAACAAGCCTTTCCGACGGTTATGGTTGGAGGTGTAGAAGTGTAACATGTCGTCGATGAACCTCCATTAGGATTGGGATCTTCTTCTCAAAATCCCGACTAACCATCGCATGTATAATAAAAATAATATACTTATGGGCGTTCGAGATGGCATCTACAAAAAATCTCCATCGAGAATGTGGGTTACGTTCTCGCCACACAATTGTGGATTGGAAAATTTTCCTGCGTGATATATGCAGGGACTATTTTCTTAGGAATCCCCGACAGATTGGAGGCCCAGGTCATACGGTAGAAATCGATGAGTCCGTTTTTGACCGCAGACTTCTGACACCGGTCTGGGTCTTCGGTGGATACGACCCCGCCGAAAAAGAGGGTTTCTTGGTCACTGTACCAAATAGGAACGCCGAAACCCTCCTTCCACTAATAAATAAAAAGAAGTCCTTGTTTCTGGAAAAAAAAAAAAAAAAAAATCCTTGTTTCTGGCGAAAAAAAAATGTACAAATAATCCTTGTTCCTGCCCACCCCCCAATGCTTTTTATTGACTTTTTTTTTAGGCTTTTTCCATTTATTTGACATAAAGAGTTGCAAAATATATATATATATATATATATATATATATATATATATATATATACACTAACTTTTATGTGTTTAAGACATAGACAATGTTTTTTTACGTTAAAAATTGGAAAAAAAAAAAAAAAAAAACAGTTCAGACAAAAAAAAAAAAAAGTTTCCTATTATTTAACAAAAAAAACAAACTTGTTTTATATGTATTTATTTATTTATTTTGAAAACAGAAAAAAATTCCAAACAATAATAATAAAAAAAAAACAAAAAAAAAACAAATGAACGGTAGGTTTTTGCTTTTTACTTATTTAATTTTTTATATTTCTACATTTTACAATTTCATTGTACAGCTATTTTGTTGTAGCGTTGTTTTTATTTTGACTGACGGCACCCATGTCACAATATTTCCTTTTTTTAAATAAATCAAAAGCAGATTTTACGACCGGACAAACCCCCTCCTCCTTCCCAGTCGATAATAAAAAGGAGAGATGTCTGTTAGTGTGTGTGTGTGTGTGTGTGTGTGTGTGTCTTACTAAAACTATTGAAAATTTTCTTGCTCACATACCCTATTTTGAATTCGTAGCTGTAGGTGGACATCAGTTTTTTTTTTTTTTTTAACTGGTAAATTATTGCAAAATAAAAATAAGTTAAAACAAAAATCATTTAGCAAGTATAGTCAACAACTTCATTTTATTTTTTTTTATATGACTTAGGCAACGCTGGATACTCCTGCTAGTTTACTTTATCTCATGAAAATTGAACATTAATTCAGTATTTTAATCACTAGCAAGCAGCGTTGTTGATTTTTTAAAAAAATTTGGATAAAAGGTGTTCAATTTGGAAATTGTGGTGAAAGAAAAAAAATGTTTATGTGCAATAATTTGTTCAATTCTAAATACATTCAAATAAATGAAATCATAAAAATACAATGAAATAACGTAGTGTGTATCATGTACTGACACATGCAAGTAAATTAAATAACTATAGTAGAAAAAAAAAAGTCATCCTTTCTCTAAATGGTATCAGAGATATTAACAAATATTATAGCGATTGAATCACCATAGTGAGAGGATGAAAGAACTAGCTAAGAGAGATGGTTGATTTGTTTAATTATAAATTACGCCTATGTTCTGCTTTAATGGATAACATCACCTATTACTTCACCATCTACTATATCATACGGGATCTCTTCCTTATATATTCAACTTATTATGTTAAATATCATTTGCCTCGTAAGGTATACCGATTGTTGACAGAGTATCTTTCAATTTGTCTTTGTATCTCAGCCAAGGGTGATCTACATTTCTTTGACCATACGCCAAATGACTGTACATGAGTTTTTTGGTATTCTTTCCTCATCCATTTCGACAAGACCAGCCCAGTTTATCTGGAACTGTAAAAGAAAGCTTTCTATCCCACCAATATTGCAGGTGTTAAAAAGGTCAATATTAGTGACTGCATCTTTCAAATGGCTCTTAGACAGCACTTAAAGAACACATCTAATTGACGGATGCGATATCAGTAAGGTATCCATGACTGATCCGTAGAGGAGACTTGTTAATATGACCTTTTATACTTTTACTTTGGTGCTAGTACTGATACTATTGTGTATGTATTATATGTTTATGCAGCACTAAAAATTTTTTTAAAAAATCTATTTCTTATTCACTGAATAATGGATTACAGCATAGAGATATAATTTGAGTGCAGAGAATCAGAAAGAACATACAGTTTTACATAAGAATGCCAAATTCTACCAAAATTGTCCTAAAACTAGAGAAACAGTGCAACAGTTAATGAATTTCTTGTGAAGTGGCTCATGATTTTAAATATTTCTCATATATAATGGAAATTTTCAACATCAGATTTTTTTTAACTTCAAATTCTTATAACGTTTTTAACTACTGAATTTTTGCATAATTCAAACAGTTTTGAACTTAATTTACTGAGCTTTTTACAGCAACTGCGATTAAATCTAAAAAGAAAAAAAATCAACTGTGAATGCTACACTATAACAAGAGATGGTAGACCGAGAAGATAGCCTTATGATAACAGATATATTAACTCTCCCTCAAAGGAGGATGCAATATTTGGAAGAATTACCCTTATAACCTTAAAGGAGGCAATTCTTGGGAGGATAGTCTTATAACAGTATTAATATTACACACATCCTCATGAAAAGATAAGATTAATTCAAATTTTTATTTTTATATACATTTAAAAATGCCTAGTCATAAAAACATTTTTTATTGTTCCTTAACGCTTTTGTTAAAATCCAAGTAGTGTCTGACAGAGGAATCTCCGTGGAACCCTATGGGTGATATTGTCTTTCCCTACCTCATTCTCGACCATTCGGTAGAGTGCTATCGTAAGCAGAAGAGCCAACTGCAGATGTTCATAGTACCAAAGAGCACTTAAAAAAGCTTCCTTGGTTTAGTGACCTTTCTCGGTCTACTAGAAAAACTCCACAGGGCATTAAAAAAGGGACAGCTGACAATCTATTCATGGAACGATTCAGGTAATCGAAAGAGGAGATCCACTCTGTCATCTTAATAACCTCAAGTTCTCTCTGACTGGCCTGGAATATGTTACCTCTAAATATAATATATAGTTCCAGAATGTAGAGCTTGCCCGAGTAACCTGGCTGCGACATGCTTAAAGAAGAAATGCCCAATAAAACTTTCTTCCAATGGCATGAACTCTGACAGTTCTGGGGGTATGTCAATAAGGTGACATCTCATATTGATCCCAAGCAACCTCTGTCATTAATAGCATCCTACATAATCGACAATGTCAGGTCAGTGTGGAACAGGAAGAGATGAATGTTTCTTACAATTCTGGCTATAGTGCAAATGGTGGTATGGATGTCACACCTGAAAGATGACCAACTGGTCAAATTTTTTTTCTGGTCAAGATCTGATTATTTCTTCAAGCTCCAGCTGAAGGTCCAGATCAGATGTAATAGAAAAAATTACATTGCTCGGATTTTGAAAAAGGTGTATACAACTAAGAGGCTTTAGTGTATGAAAAGGAGTCAACTATGATTATGTATTGCCTGCCCAAACATGGCACACACACACAATTTCTGGTTCTATCAGACCCCAGCCCTTCGGGGAAGGTTAGTCTCTTAGCTAGTCAAATGAAAGAGTTATCCTCATTTTCATAATAGAAATCCTGCAAGATCTCCATTCCCAAATTTTTGTCCTAGCTCTCTCCCAAATTGCATTCATCTTAGAAGGACATAAGTCATCCGCCAATCTCCATTGCATATTTATTTTTTTTTAACTCCCATTTAGAGATTAACCTGCTTGTTTTTAGATTTGTCCAAAAGAGAAAACAATGTGTGGATGGGTGCGTTTTTTTGTTTTTTTAGAAAAGGTTGAGAGGTTTTTTTACTAACCAAATTTTTTCTTGTTCCCCTTCCTCTTTTTAGACCAATGAAATCTTTGTATATCAATGTTTATGAAAAAATAGAATTTTCTACAGATTTTATTTCGTAAGTAGGATAGTCCCAAATATAAATGTTGCATTGTGCTGAGATGTTTCTAGTTAAGAGTAGGATAAACATTTTTATCACTATAGACCACCTATTTTCCCCACACATTTAATGGCCTTGTGCCGAATTTGTTTTGAAAGTTTCTTTTTTCTGCAAATAATTAAGTGTAGTAGCATCTGTCCCAGCATCCTGGTGACAGACATGTATAAACAATGAAAAAAAAAAAGAAAAAAAAAGTTGCATTGTTAACGAGAGAGAGAGAGAGAGTTTTTTTTAGCTGGACAGCCACCCTCTCCGTTTCCCTTTATTGCTTTATACCTGTCAGTAAGAATTCTAGTGAGCGATTAAGTTTTTAGTAAGTCTTTTGTTCTTTTTATTAAATCACTTTAATGCATTACTGCTATTACTGACAAAACATATACAAACAAAATGGAGCAATCAAATTAGAAATAAATGACACTAAACATTAATTTATTATGAACCGTTAAAAAATAGTTACACAAATTAGCTATTCAAATGATCAACTTTAAATTATTCATCTCTACTATAAAGCATTTCAACAATCTATATTTTCATTTTATAAATAACCATAACCTGTTCTGATGTTAATATGCGAGTGATAAATGAAAAAAACTTTTGTATTTATTCATCTAGAAGAAACTTTCCAAGTCGATCTATATACCGCCATTGAAGCAGCATTCACCCTAGGCGGATTGAAGCAGCTTACTCCAAAGGAGAAAGTTTCATGGGAATATCAAATTAACAAGCGGGCTTCAATCGTTTCTATATCTCCATCAGGGGAGATGACAACATTAGGTTTTTAAAGGAAGGTGTCAATATTCTACATACAGCACCTTGGTATTCCCAAATGGTCACTCATCTGATACTAACTAGGCGCAATGCTGCCTAACAAAAGCTGGTGTGGCAACATAATTATGCTATATATATATATATATAAATGAATAAAACTTTCAGTTATCAGTATTTTAAATAAAATAAATAAATGAATAGCATCTATCTATATATATAAAAGTGAAAATGTGTGTGTGTATTTGTGTGTCTCGCAAAAGCTTTCGACACAGGCCACGGATTTTCACGAGTTCGGTATCATTTTAAAGCTCGACATCTTGGACGACAAATATCGAAAAATTGGGTAAAAACATTCATTCCTTCATCCTTAACAGCTCTCTTTTTTACAAGGAGGGGTGAAAAAAAAATGGTTTCTTCATGACAAGATGGCTTTACGCATGCGTCAATACACGCAAAAGACATTGTACATTGAATTCGTTTTAAATCTTATAAAAACCGACCTACATTCATCCACGCGTCTATAGCGCGGTGGGTTAAATGACAGCATCGTTATCTAAAAATTTCAGGTTTAATCCCAGTTATCAGATATACTTTTTTCTCGATTTTTAAACATTTAATATTGAAACGAGGTTATTTATACCATTTTTTTTGTGCTTTTCGTTGCGTTTTTTTGTTGCTGTCCCCCCCCCTTTTTTTTTGGGGGGGGGGGGGTTGTTCTTTTGTTTGATTGTTTTAAAGTTTTATGTCCGTTTGCTGTTTTATTTGTTTTGTTTTTCCGATTTTTTTTTTAAAGTTTAAACTGAGTTATTATTTCGCTTATTCTTTGTCCCCCCCCCCCATCTCATATACACACCTCCAAACACCCGGGCAACACCGTCCTTTTTTTGGGGAGGGGATTTGTTTTTCCGATTTTTTAAAAGAAGTTTTACATTCGTTGGCTGTTTTTTTTTTTTTTGGGGGGGGGGGGGGTTGAATATCGAAACAGGGTTATTTAAGTCATTTTTCACGCTCCATGTTTTTTTTTGGTTAAATTTTAACGGTTTTTTTTTGGGGGGGGGGGGGGTTCCATCATTCGAGTTTTTTTCCTTTTTTTTTCCGATTTTTACATTAAACATCGTTCGTTTGCTTTACGTTAGTTTTTTTTTTTTTTTTTTCGATTTTTTAAAGTTTTAACATTTTTTAAATATATAATATTTAAACAAATAAAAAAATATTTAATATTTTAAAATATTTAATTCGCTTATTCTTACGTTTTGATTAGCCCCCCCCTCTCCCAGCCCGAGCACACACACCTCTAAACTCCCGGGCAACGCTAGGTACCCCCCACTAGTTTATAATAAAATACAATTCCTCCCACTGCTACTAGTAGGTTTGTGGTTTCACTTTGATGGTAGTCATTGAGGTTCCAAATTTGAATCTCACTGGGTATGGCCACACTGATGAGTTCTAATGGCACAACATCACAAAAAGTGTGAGGAATAGGGGGAGAGGTTTATTTTTTCTACACTCAACTAAATGCATTCCAACTCATTCATCCAAGAAATGTTTTTCTGTCACTTCAACCATTTGTCCATTATTTTCAATTCAGCCAACAACACAATATCATATTCTTTTGAATTCTGTCATCTTAACATCCTACAGTGTTTGTTATTTGCTTTTGTTCAAAACACACGCACACACACAAACACACACAAGGTAAGCAAAAAAGTTGTTTGTTTTTTGATTAGCCACTGAATCAAGTTGAAATATATACGAAATGCATGTAGCAATTGTTTTCAAGTTCAAACAGCAGGAAGTAGTAACATCAGATGTTATAAAAAACCGTTGTGCAGTTGTGAGAACGATGAAAGTGTCTCGAGATTTAATTCAAGGTTGTTTGATTTACAACTTTAAAATGGGCTTATCAGCAGCTGCATCCAGTTGTCGCATATGTCAATGGTTTGGGGGTAGTGCTGTGGATTAATGTACTGCATGTTGTCGGTTTCAAAATTCAATTCAAAAGATTTTTTCGTTCATGATGAATCTTGCAGTGTCTTGAATGACAGTCTTGAAGGCAGCCATTGAAGAGAACAAAAGTTTAACATATGGTGAACTTACAAGACAGTTCAATGTTTCTAATGAAGCAAACTTCAACTAGGTAAGATGTACAAACTGAGCAAGTGGGTTCCACAAATGCTGTTGGAGATTCACAAGGGATAGCGAGTGGCAGCCTGCATATTGCTGCTTTATTGCCACCATACCACATTTTTATTGAATCGAATGCTTACCAGTCATTAAAAGTGAACTCTCCCAAGCATTACAGACATTGATCGTCTCCTCAGGATGCTGTCCGTCACACCGCAAACTGTCTATATATCCACACAAGATGATGCTTTGTCCTTGGTGGACAGGTCATCAACTCGTTCATTATAAACTGCTACCAACAGGCCAAACGATCACTGGAGATTTATACTTGCAGCAATTGGAATGTGCGAAACATGTATTGCACCAAAAGGAGCCAGCAGCGATGAATTGCAAAGGTGTACTTTTCCTCCATGACAATGCCAGGTTGCATGTCACATGGATGGTCAGGGATTCCATACAGCAACTTGGGCCTTCGAGCCATCCATCTTATTGATATAACCTTATGCCATGCAATTACTACCTCTTCCATTTGCTGGATAATAATCTTTGTGTGAAATTCTTCAACAATAAAGTAGACTTGGGCCAAGACCTTATTGACTTCTTTGCGTCCAAAACCCCCAAATTCTACCACAAAAAGGTTGAAAAGGCGGAGACATTTTGGCAGAAGGTGCTTGATACAAATGATTTTTCCTTTGAAGACTAAATATAAGTTACATAAATAGTGAAACATTTTCTTTTTTTTTTTTTCTCTTTATAAACAGACAGAACTTTTTTTTTTTTTTACCTTTTGGTTACGTGTGTGTGTATGTGTGTATATATTAGTTATCCACATTGAAACCACACTTACTAATAAGTCATGCAACTTACTTCATGGAGATTAACAGTTCAATCTTATGCATAGAATATGAAAATTTCCCTTTATTTCATTGACCATTATAGCTTTCTATCTAAAAGCTGCATATATAGTTCTGCTGCATGTGCATTTCAGTAGCTTATCGGTACTTGCTTTAAGAAATTATTTAGCTTTGTTCACTTTCAGCAATCTAGATATCTATAAAAGTGAAAATGTATGTGTGCGTGTCTGTGGGTGTACATTTCCCTACACAATAACTATAAATTTTTGACCTACAAACTCGAGATTTGACATACGGGGTATTGAGATTTGCGAAAATCTTTTTAATTAGTTTTCGGACAGAGATTTAGCTGTTAAGGGGTCAAAGTTTAACAATTTGACTTTTGAGAACTCTACCAAACTCCTCCAGCAATTTTAGGTCTAAACACTTGAAATTTTAGATATAGGTTCTTTGGACATGGATCAAACTTTATAATTTGATTTGAACCCAAAACAATAAATGCTAAGAGGTCCGAATTGGGGTC
This sequence comes from Euprymna scolopes, assembly GCF_053919585.1. Taxonomy (NCBI): domain Eukaryota; kingdom Metazoa; phylum Mollusca; class Cephalopoda; order Sepiida; family Sepiolidae; genus Euprymna; species Euprymna scolopes. The sequence goes on from NC_136506.1 coordinate 75,448,476, forward strand.
AGAGTTTAGAAGAAAAAAGAAAAAAATGACGTCTGCAGTATCTTCCAAATTTTTGGTCTAAATATTTGAAATTTTACATAAAGTGTATTCAGACAGGGCAAGCTTTTTTAATCAGTTTTGGGCCGAAATTTTTGCTGCCAAGGAGTCAAAGTTGAAAGAATTTTACATTTACGATCTCTAGCAAACTATTAAGCCAATTTTGTGTCTAAACATTTGAAATTTTACATAAAGGGGATTCAGACATCCAGCAAGCTTTTCAATCAGTTTTGGGGCAAAAGTTTTGCTCCCAAGAGGCCAAGGTTAAAATAGTTGACCATTGCAAACTCTACCAAACTCCTCTGCCAATTTTGGGTTCAAACACTTGAAATTTTCGATGTAGGTTACCTGGACATGGGTCAAACATTTTAATTTGATTTGAGCCCAAAACAATAAATGTTAAGGGGTCAAATTTGGGGTCAAATTTAAAAAAAAAATTTACCTCTGCAGTCTAACTTTTCTCTATAGTAGTTAAGGAAGTCTACTATATAGAAAAGCATTACTGTATATATGCACACTTTGATATATACACATACACACAAAAAGTTATGAACAGTACAAAGGGCCTGAGCAAAGCCGGGCTGAACTGCTAGTGTTTACATATCTGATCATCCGTTCAATCTGGTATTTTCTGCATGAGAGTAGTAATAAGTCTTATATTTGGAACACCATCACAATATAGGAAAAAACTTTTCATGTAGTACATTTTTAGATTCACACTAGGCGTCTGAACAATTCACTCATAATATGCACACTAGCTATTATGAGATTATTACATGCACAAAACTCTAGCCAATGTTTTCCGATTGCATAAAAAAAATAAATAAAAATGAAGCCACCTAAGTTTCACCAACTTATTGTTGAATACGCATACAAAAAAATATCAAACACTGCTTTGTTCATTATACTGTTCTGCAAGGTTTATAGAACTACTATTTCTATTTCCAGGTAATTCTTTGTGAATCAGTCTGTTTGCTTCAGCAGTAGTTATAAAAAAAAAAATATTCAATTTTCATCATAACAATGCATTCGCACATGCTTCCTAGCAGCTGTCTCTGCATGTTCCCCAATATCAATTTTTACATGCTTCCTTCTCCTCCTCGCTATCTCTCTCTAAATATCAGAAGAAAAAGGTTTACATTTTATGGTGGGAGATCACTTTCTGATATTGATTTAGTGTAAAATAATAACCAAATAATTTCTTGGTTTTGGAAAAGGAAAATTGGGATGGTGGCTTTTGTTTTGTATCAGCAATATTTTTGTGTTTTGTTTTAAATATGAGGAGGAAATGTATTTTTTTAAATTTCTTTTTTTTTCTCTTTTCTTTGGGGAGGGGGATATTGACTGCTTCGCAACAAAAAAAAGATCATGGAAAATTCTTGTGTTTGGTTAAGTAATGATAACTGTTAATGAACTTCACCGAACAATCTATACATTATGAACCAAAGTGTTTTGTTTTTTTTTTTAAATTTTTCCCCTCAACTCACCATAACTTAAACTAATTCTAAACTCACTTTTTGCTAAGTCACTTTAGCTCTGTATTTAATGTGTAGAAGCATTGTGCAATATCCCACCCCTTAACAAAAAACCCCCCCAACAAATCTAAAATAAAATATTTTTCAGTTTATAGTTAAATCATTCTATTTCATATCTGGAACACCAGGACACAGGTCCTACTAGTCTAATACATATGAGTAGATATCACAAATAAAGCAGTTTAGTACAAAGAAAAAAAAAAAGGTACATATAGTGAAATTCCCTTCAATTTTAACTTGTGATAATTCGTTTACTTTTTTGGGATAATTTTGATAAAATTTGAATGTAAACAAAACTTAATATTTTCCATTTATTTACTTGTCTTCTGCCACTAAAAGTTTGTTTTGCTTTTCAAGTTACAATTGTTAGTAATGTGTAATTTATTTTTTTATATTTGTGTTTTTCAACTTGATGTACACGCTATTGTATTTCTATGCCTATATTAAAGAAAAAAGCCACTCATTAATAAAGCAGACTTTTTAAAAATTCGAACATGTATAACGTGGTAGCTAATTTTGTTACAAAAATAAATTTGATATCAATTTTTTTTATGCTTTAAAAAAAGTCTATGTCCTCAATGAGGAGTATAATTATCTATTTAAAAGCTGCTTTCTACTTTTGGTACATGCTTTAAACAAGAAGGATTTAGTTTCGTTCAAATAAATAGTTTAAGATTGGAGCTACTTGAAGTTTATTGGGTTTACAACTTTTCCAAATGATGTCAGTTATACTGGTCTGCTAATTTTAAATAAATGTTATATAAAATTAAAGATCTGTGAAAAATGTTAAATTAATTTTTTTTTTTTTTTTAAATGTTTATATATACAATATATATAGGGTGTCCACAAAGTCTTTACAAAATTTTATTGTGAAAAAAAAAAAAGAACCTGTGCTTGTAGTTAGACTTTTTATGGGTAGCATTAAGAACAACGAATTTATAAAATTGTCCTTTTTTAAATAGCTGTTTTCAATTTATAAATTTGTTCTTACAATTGTTTACCCCATATGAAAATAAATATCACCAAGTTCTTTTTTCCACAGTAAAATTGTCTAAAGACTTTACGGCCACCCTTTATATTCATAAAGAAAAATAAAACAGTTACCAGCTATTGTCGGCTTTGTTTCAAAGTACAAACATTTCTTGGATCAACTTAAAACAACTAAGACAGAAATATATGTTTGGTCATGGGACTTTTCTTTTTTCAAGACGACTAATGTTAAGATGGATTTGTATTTTTTTTTTTTTTTTTCAACTATACTAGCGATGTTTTGAGGTAAAGCAAAACTCCGGGAGGTGTTATTAAATAATAATAAAAAAATGTTTTGGTAGGTGAGTATGAGAATCGAACCCGTACCCTTGAGTTGGAAATTAATGTGTGAAAAAAAAAAAAAAAAAGTGTGATGTTACCATTGGGCCACCGCGACATACACCGTAAACGTGTTTGAATTTATTTATCTAACTATAACTATAAAAACAGGCGTGCGTAATAAAAGTTAACTTTGCTGTTTCCATTTGACCTAATTAAGAAGGTCAAATAGAAGTCACACAGCGTCTGAGTTTGTTTATCGAAATTTGACTGTCTGATATACAAGATTGATCAAAGCTGATTGCTTCTGTACGTTTTTCCAGACGCAATGCCGCGAAGACGTCGTTTGAGTTTAGTTTCATTTTATTTATACTAAAAAGCTCAATCAACATGCGAGAAGCCAAAATAGCAATAATTTTGTAAAAAATCGACGTAAATAAATCTATACGCTACGCGCTTTCCTAATTCCTAGATATTATCATATAGGACCTATGTACACAGTTTTAAGCGATAGTAATGACCCCGGGAGCGTGTGCTCGAAAAGCCTTTTGAAGACATACACGAAATGGTCACACACATTTTGCCTTTTATATATATAGACTAGCAGGGCTACCCGGCGTTGCTCGGGACCGTATAAACAATGAAAAAACAAAAGCAGATATTGAACATATGTTTGATTCTTAGGGGAGAGGAATCTTTCATCTCTATGTATTATTTGTTTTATCTACCCTAGGACTGATATTGTTCATGTTTTATCCCTAGCATAGGTAATTTACAGCATGTATATGAAATTGTTTTACCTTAGGGAGAAGAGAACAGGTAATATACAACATAATGTGTCTATATTACATCCCTGGCAACGCCTAGAAACCAGCTAGAACATGTATTTCAGTCAATCTTTATTATATCCTGGGCTATGCCGGGAAACCAGCTAATCTCTTTTTAGTGACTTGACCACCAAAATACCTCCCTAAGTGTGTCCTTTCTTTTGAACTTATTAGATATAGGTATCTAGAAATGTGTGTGAAATTTTGTTGAATGCATTGTTCACTATGATTTTCTTATTGTTCTACACAATATCAACTGTAGCGAAATAACACAGTAAACTTAGTGTAGTGTTAGAATAAAGAGCAAAGGAAAAAATTAGAATCATATTTTGTAATTGCAAATCTAAATTTGCTAGCATGTACCAGTATTGGCCAGGTTGTGGAAATTTGGAACTTATAGCATATGTAGTGGCCTTTTCCTAGATACCTATTGCTAAAAATTATACTTTCATTTTGTTAGAAAAATCTCTCTTCAGATGCCCTGCATCATTCAAAATAAAAACAAATATTTTTATAATTGTTTCAGTATATTGCTACACAATGTGAAAGTTTTTAACGTTTGTAAAAAAAATCATGAATGTGCTTATATTGCAAAAAAGAAAATATCAGTGCACAGTATTGAAAGTGTTTGAGATTCAAAAGTCTGTAACATTTCTACTAACTTCATAAGATGTCATGTGAGAAACTGAATTGAATATCAAGACATTATCTGAAGCGTTTTTATTTTGGTGTAACATATGTGTTTACAGTGAACCTTAACTTTTAATAAACAGATTGGTATGCAATGACATAGGCTAAGAATCTTTAAAATATATATAAATTGGAAAAATGTGTGAACAAATGAAAAAAAAATGATCCGCTCCACTTGATGACATCAAGCACAGTAATATTTTAGTGAAGAAAATATGAAATTGATGTTCAGTGATTAGTTTGGATGAATGAGAAAATGTAATTGTTTGATGCATAAAAATAACTCAGTTGCTGTATTTGATATTAAGCAGCAAAATATAGTGATTTGAATATTTGGGAAAACATCAAACCAGATTATGTAAAAAGAAAAAAAAAAGATGAAATTAGAAAATATATATTTTATGTTTATGAGTTCTGCCAATCAAAATTTTGTGGCAGAAATTGGGTGATTACCATGCAATTTTATTTTGGTAAAATTCTTAAATTATTAGAATGTTTATTATAATTTCTAATTAGTGACTTGTTATAATCAAAATCCGCCCTAAAGAGTGTCCTTTCTTTTATTAGGTATCAGAGTAGGTATCAAGATTTCTACTTCTATACAAATGTGATATTTCAGATCTGTACATAAAAAATTTGTTGAATATATAGGTTGAGAATTGTTCTGTGTCGCTCTCTCTCACACACACACGCATTCTCACTTTTATAGATATAATAGATAGATTACTCTAGATATATTTCCATATGTCTGAATACCCTATATACAAATTTTCAAATCTGTAGATAAAAAAATTTGTTGAGTATATAGGTTGAAAATTGTTCTCTCTCTCTCTCTCACACACACATTCTCAATTTTAGAGATATAATAGATAGATTATGCTAGATATATTTCCATATGTCTGAATACCCTATATACAAATTTTCTAATCTGTAGATCAAATATTTGTTGAATATATAGGTTGAAAATTGTTCTTACTCTCTCTCTCTCTCTCTCTGGCTACCTCACACACACATTCTAACTTTTATAGATATAATAGATAGATTATGCTAGATATATTTCCATATGTGTGAATACCCTATATACAAATTTTCTAATTTGTAGATAAAAATTTTTTAGAGTGCATAGGTTGAGAATTGTTCTCTCTATCTCTCACACACACACATTCTAACTTTTAAAGATATAATAGATTATGCTAGATATATTTCGATATTTCTGAATACCCTATATATAAAAATTTGTTGAATGTATAGGTTGAGAACTGTTCTCTCTCTCTCTCTCTCGCTCACACACACACACATTCTCACTTTTATAGATATAATAGAAAGATTATCCTAGATATATTTCTATTTGTATGAATACTCTATATACAAATTTTAAAATCTGTAGATAAAGAATTTGTTGAGTATATGGGTTGAGAATTGTTCTCTCTCTCTCTCACACACACACACACACATTCTCACTTTTATAGATATAATAGATTATGCTAGATATATTTCCATATGTCTGAATACCCTATATACAAATTTTCAAATCTGTAGATAAAAAATTTGTTGAGTATATAGGTTGAGAATTGTTCTCTCTCTCTCTATCACACACATTCTCACTTTTATAGATATAATAGACAGATTATGCCAGATATATTGAAATATGTCTGAATGCCCAATATACAAATTTTGAAATCTGTAGATAAAAAATTTGTTGTATACATAGGTTGACAATTGTCCTCTCTCTCACACACACACATTCTCACTTTTATACATATAATAGATAGATTATGCTAGATATATTTCTATATGTCTGAACACCCTATATACAAATGTTCAAATCTGTGGATAAAAAATTTGTTGAATGCATAGGTTGAGAATTTTTATCTCTCTCTTTTTCTCTCTCTCTCTCTCGCTATCTCACACACACGCATTCTCACTTTTATAGATAAAATAGATAGATTATGCTAGATATATTTCCATATGTCTGAATACCCTATATACAAAGTTTCAAATCTGTAGATAAAAAATTTGTTGAATATATAGGTTTAGAATTGTTCTCTCTCTCTCTCTCACACACACATTCTAACTTTTGTAGTTATAATAGATAGATTATGCTAGATATATTTCCATATGTCTGAATACCCTATATACAAATTTTCTAAACTGTAGGTAAAAAATTTGTTGAGTATGTAGGTTAAGAATTGTTCTCTCTCTCTCTCTCACACACACACACACACACACACAAGTTCTCACTTTTATAGATATAATAGATAGATTATGCTAGATATATTTCTATATGTCTGCCTACCCTATATACAAATTTCCAAATCTGTGCCCAAAAATGTGTGGAATATATAGGTTGAGAATTGTTCTCTCTCTCTCTCTCTCTCTCACACATATTCTCACTTTTATAGGTTATATAGGTTGAGAATTTTTTGCTCTTTCCATCACTCACATTCACACTTTTATAGATATAATACATAGATTATGCCAGATATATTTACATATGTCTGAATACCCAATATACACATTTTCAAATCTGTAGATAAAAAATTAGTTGAATATATAGGTTGAGAATTGTTCTCTCTCTCTCTCTTTCTCTCTCTCTCACACACACATTCTCACTTTTATAGATATAATAGATAGATTATGCTAGATATATTTCCATACGTCTGAATACCCTATATCCAAATTTTCTAATATGTAGATAAAAAATTTGTTGAATATATAGGGTGAGAATTTTCCTTCCTCTCTTTCTCTCTCTCTCTTTCTCACACACACACAAGCTGAAAATTGTTCTCTCTCTCTCTCTGACTCTCTCTCTCTCTCTCACACACACACACATGGTCATTTTATAGATATAATAGATAGGTTATGCTAGATATATTTCTATATGTCTGAATACCCTATATACAAATTTTTAAATCTGTAGATAAAAAAATTGTTGAGTATATAGGTTGAGAATTGTTCTTTCTCTCTCTCTCACACACACATTCTCACTTTTATAGATATAATAGATTATGCTAGATATATTTCCAAATGTCTGAATACCCTATATACAAATTTTCAAATCTGTAAAGATAGAATTTGTTGAATATATAGGTTGAGAATTGTTCTCTCTCTCTCTCTTTCACACACATTCTCACTTTTATAGATATAATAGATAGATTATGCTAGATATATTTCCTTATGTCTGAATACCCTATATACAAATTATCAAATCTGTAGATACAAAATTTGTTGAGTATATAGGTTGAGAATTGTTCTCTCTCTCTCTCTCTCACTCACTCACTCACTCACTCACACACACACACACACATTCTACCTTTTATAGATATAATAGATTATGCTAGATATATTTCCATATGTCTGAATACCCTGTATACAAATTTTCAGATCTGTACATAAAAATTAGTTGAATATATAGGTTGAGAATTGTTCTCTCTCTCTCTCTTCTCTCTCTCTCTTTCACACACATTCTCACTTTTCTAGATATAATAGATAGATTATGCTAGATATATTTCCATATGTCTGAATACCCTATATACAAATTTTCTAATCGGTAGATAAAAAATATGTTGAATATATAGGGTGAGAATTGTACTTACTCTCTCTCTCTCTCTCTCTCTCTCTCTCTCTCTCTCACGCACACATTCTCACTTTTATGGATATAATAGATAGATTATGCTGGATATATTTCCATATGTCTGAATACCCTATATACAAATGGTCAAATCTGTAGATAACAAATTTATTGAATAGATAGGTTGAGAATTGTTCTCTCTCTCTCTCTCGCAACCTTACACACACAACCACACGCAAACATTCTGACTTTTATAGATATAATAGATCGATTATGCTAGATATATTTCCATATGTCTGAATACCCAATATACAAATTTTCAAATCTGTAGGTAAAAAATTTGTTGAATATATAGGTTGAGAATTGTTCTCTCTCTCTCACACACTCACATTCTCACTTTTATAGATATAATGTATAGATTATGCTAGATATATTTCTATATGTCTGAATACCCTATATACAAAGTTTAAAATCCGTAGATAAAAATACGTTGAGTATATAGGTTGAGAATTGTTCTCTCTCTCTCTTACGCACACACACACACACACACACACATTTTCACTTTTATAGATATAATAGATAGATTATGCTAGATATATTTCCATATGTCTGAATACCCTATATACAAATTTTCAAATCTGTAGATAAAAAATGTATTGAATATATAGGTTGAGAATTGTTGTCTCTCTCTCTCTCTCTCTCTCTCTCTCTCTGGCTACCTCACACACACACACATTTTCACTTTTATAGATATAATAGATAGATTATGCTAGATATATTTCCATATGTCTGAATACCCTATATACAAACTTTCAAATCTGTAGATAAAAAATTTGTTGAGTATATAGGTTGAGAATTGTTCTCTCTCTCTCACACGAAACTGTGCGCTCGGCTTCTTCCCCCCCTTCCCACCCCAAATGCTTGGGAAACTGTGCACTGTTTTTGTTGGTTTTCAAGCTGCCTCTTCACCCCCCCCCCACACACACAGTTTAACAGTAGTAGGAGGTCAAGAGAAAGAGGGTGAGAGAGAGAGAAGAGTAAGTTGGTGAGAGAGAGAGAAAAGAGAAAGAGGGTGTTGGTTTTATATTTTTATTATCGTCTAATATTTTGAAAGCTGAATTTCTAATAAAATGTGCATCTATAGGAGATAATGCCTGGGAATGTGTTCCCCCCCCCCACAGTTTAACAGTGGTGTGACGTCAAGAGAAAGAGGGTGAGAGAGAGGGAAGAGTAAGTGGGTGAGAGAGAGAAAGAGAGAGAAAAAAAAGAAAGACGGTGTTGGTTTTGTGAAAAAAGTTGTTATTTACAATTGTTCGCATTCTTGGCCTTTTGGTCAAGATCAAAGTGTAGTATCTGTTCTTCAGATGCTGCACTTCTATTTCTTGTTCTCTTTCGGTGGAGGAGAAATCCTCCACGACTGAGACAATTTTTATTTTTGTACCTTTTCTCCACGTTAAGAAAACGACCCTGGTGTCTAACTGTCCCGTGGGGAGGCATAATAAATAGGTACAATTGTTCGCCATTAGTGGATGTTGACGTCTCGTCACGTGACATGACTAAGCGTTTTTTTTTTTTAGTATGAATAACATTTTTTGTTTTAATTATAAAGTCTACACTTAATTTTATAGAAAATGATGTATATATAATAGAAAAAAAAAATTACTGGTTTTGTTGGATTCAAGTGGATCCCCCCCCCTCCAGTTTAAGAGATAGCAGGTCACGTGGTAATATACAAAATGGCTAGCGTAAATATAAAGATCGGTTTTTTTATCGACGAATATTTTGAAAGCTGAATTTTTTTTTATTCCTGTACATTTTTTCCTGATATTTTTCGTTAAAACTCTTGTATAAATACTATTTTTAACCAGTTAAATACGTTGGAGACATTGTCATGGAGTTTAATAATCTCTAGAACAAAGCAGAAGAGAAATTACAAAAGTATCGGTAAAACAAAGTGTTTGTTTACATTTGTTCGCCATTACTGGATGTTGACGTCACGTCACGTGACATGACTAAGCGTTTTTGGATTATGTAATATTAACATTAAAATAACATTAAAATGACAGGTTTTTTGGGGGGCCCCCCTAGGAGAGAAATGATCAGTTCACCCCCTTTTAATGGTCCGTTTGGTGTGGAATTTCGATATTTGTCATGCGGGTGATCAAGGTTCAATATGATACATAATTTGTCAACTTTGGTTGTGTCTGTCAAAAGTTTGAGCTGACGTCACGTCACGTGACACGTATTGAATAACGTTAAAATGACAGGTTTTTTGGGGGGCCCCCCTAGGAGAAAAACGATCAGTTGACCCCTTTCTACTGGTCCGTTTGACGTGAAATTTCGATATTTGTCATCCGGGTGATCAAGGTGCAATATGATACCAAATTTGTCAACTCTGGTTCCGTCTTTCAAAAGTTTTAGCGTTACAAACAAACATACATACATACATACATACATACATACATACATACATACACACCGATTTTTGCCTTTTATATATATAGATGTCAGTAAATAAAGTTATTAAAAAGATTCCTAAAACAATTAAGAAAGCAGGCCATTGGATCCGACTAAAAACAATAATTCTTTAATGGAGAGTTAAACAGAGCAACTAACCATATATTATGATGGGGTTACATGAAAGATAGCATATTCTCTCCTGACAACTCCAACTTATTAGTTATCCAGCTTATGTGAGAGTATTTATTGCTTACTGTATCTTCTATCTTGTAAACTAAAGGCCCTCCTAGTGCATTTTATTTACTTTGTTATCTAAAGGGTTTTCACCATTTTTATCCGTATACATAAAATTATCTGTATATAAAGAAACCAAAACAATTTTTTTTAACTATAAATATTAATTGCAGTTCCAGTTTGTTCTTTTCCACATTATCTTTATCTAAAAAAAAAAAACTGGAGAGAAAAAAAAAAAAAGTTAATCTAATCCTTGAATGTAATCAATTATTACTTAATTGACAGACTGTTTGACAAAATATTGGTAAGAATCTTTTTATAAAGAAATAGTGTGGGTGCGTTTTAGGATCTCATCAGACTGAAAATCATAAACTGTGAGCAGAACTAGTGAATAAAAAAAATTTGAAAATTTCAAAGAAGATTTTATAAATAAATGTTTTTACTAAAACTGATAACCAGTTTTCATTTAAGGAAAAAAAAAAAAACTTTGATAAAATTCATAGAATAGTCCAGGTGTTTAAAGGAAATAAATTATCAGATTAATTCGAGCTGTAGAAATCTTTGATATCTGCAAAAAGATTTTTTTTTTTTTTTTTTTTTTAAGTAGGTGGGGGTGGGAGGAGTGTATATATATGTGGCAGAAAAGAAAATGGGTACTTACATATCATGCCATTCTTTAGGCTTCTCCCACTGAGACACTTCCGTCTTACAATTATAATAGTACTTTTTACCCGAAGAACTAATGTGTTCTGACCAATCACCAAACACCCGCACAGCGGACTTTTGTACCTGAAAAGGATGAAATTATTTTCATTATTGCATTTTTTTTTTTTTTTTTTTAAAAGAACAGATTAAGACAGATCCCACCAGAGCAACAAAAGCAGACATCGCACACAATTTGGCAGAGTAAAAAAAAAAAAAAAGGTACCTTTAAAAAGTTGTCTTAATACAAGGTTAAATTAATGAAAGCTTATTCATTCTTTTAGAGGCATGCCCTCCCCCACACACTAATAGCCCAAAAGATCTAACATTAAAAATCTTTGTCGAGATTTTTTTAGTTTCTAACAAATTAATGCTATTGCTCTGAAAACATTTTTTTTTTCTTAAATAAAAATCATTCATTGAAATATGCATCCGCCTTTCTTTATCAAAGTTAACTTTTTTTTTTCTATGAATTTGTCAGTATTCAATTAACTCAATTAACCCCCGTTATTAACTGCTATATGAATTATATTTACATTGCCTTATATGATTACCTGTCCTATCAGAGATGGGCATGGTCAGAGGTTAAGTTGGGTATTTCATGAGAAACTACACAGTGGGGAATGGGGGCGAGGAATAAAAAGTATCATTTTCAGCAAACTTGACATATAAAGCTAAAAAGGGTGCAATAAGCTCCGTGTATGCGTTCTTATTAAGAAAAAAAATGAGACATTATACACAACCAATAGTTATGATCTACTCCAACTCTGGTTCTATTTCTCAGATATACACGGTAACCTGTAAATTCAGACAGATTGATAAAGAAACAGGAAAATAAAGGTGTGTGTGGGAGGGTGGGGAAAGAAAACCTGTCATTGTTTTATTTTCTCTAAGTTAAATACTTTTGTTTTAAAGTCATCTATATAATAAAAGCAAACATACACGTGTCCAACAACTCGCTTCAATAATCACCTATGCAAAGTTACTTTTTATGAGCAAAGAAGGGGGGGGGGCTTAATCTTAACTGATAAAATAATATTGCATGAAAATTAACATTGTATGAGCAAAGAAAAGAATCTTTCATTTTTTAATAGACACGAAAATATTCGCTTGTTTACAGAATGAAGGGAGAGGTTTGTCTTTTTTGTTTAATTTCAATGATTTCAAGTAGTGAATAGGAATTAAATTGTGAAGCAATAACAAGCAAACGAAGACTAATAGTTAGAAATTGATTTGTGATTCAAAACTACACATTTTAATTTTAGCTGAGACAAAATTTCTTTTAATGACTGCCAGTTTTAATGCCAAGATTGGCTTTGAGCATAGTCAATTTTTTTTTTTTTTTACAAAATTTTTTATTCTGCCAATTTTCAAAAAAGATATAGTTTCTTAAATGCATGTCTCCCAAATTGTTTGTGGGACTACTGTAGAAAAAGAAAAAAAAATGGAAAGAAAAACAAAACAGCACTTACTCTGGTTTCATGTAGTTCAAGACTACTGTTTATTAATAAACTTTAGTTGCAATGTTCTATTAAAAATATATCCGCATCCCTGATAACCGTAAATAATTTGACATCAAAATGGAGTGATTCGTTAATCAGATTCAAGAAACTCTAAACTCTGTGGAAAAATAATGGCTGCAAATAAATAAGGCAAACGAAATAAACAGTGAAGATGGGCACCTTTAAAGATGAGATGCTGATTTTTGAAGGTGCCGACATGGATACACATTTCTCATTATGTGTATTTATAATAGTCGATGAAAATATAAAATGAAAATTGCACAGAAACATAAATAGAAAACGAGAAAGACTATAAATCTTGTCAATGAACTTCACACATTGCAACTGATTTATGCTAATCAAATTCTAAATGGTTTTATGTGATTCGAGTTCTAAACTAGAATCTTAAATAAAAATGGTAACAGAATAATATCAAGTCTATGAATGGCATTGATTAAGGAAATTGAAAGAATAAACTTGATAAAAAGAATTTTTCAAAAATAAATTAACTTTCCTTCTATGGATTAAGATTATGTTTAATATCTAATATATAAAGTTACTCCTCCCTCTATATTTATGATTCAATTGTGACAAAAGTCTCACCATAATTGTTTCAGTCATATAACGCAAACATTAGTTTGTGTTGTTAGAAAATGATTATATTTTTTTTAATCGATTTTAGTATTTTAATATTCAATCCTAACCATCTTTAATTGTGGTCTTTAAAGAAAAGGAGAGAAGAATTTACTCCCTCACTCAGAAAGTCACCGACTGTTACTAAATATACCGAGTAATAAATATGGTATTAAACTGCGAGATTCACTAGAAAATGTTTCCACTGAATTCAAAAGATCACTAAATTTAACTAATTTTCACCTCACCTTGGAAAGTGGGGGATACCTTTCCAAAACTTATAGGAAACACATTTGATAAAATAAATATAATTTCAGACTCACTCAAAGATAGTGCAAGAGTATACAAAAAATGAATCACTATCCTGATTGGTTGGTTCCTTTTGTTTAATAGTATATCAACCATTTTCAGATTATTTAATGCCAAATCCAGTAATTTGGGAATTATGCTTCAGTTCTTTATATTTATCTTTTAGTATTTGTTCATAGTGTTTGGTGTGATAGTTTTAGAAAAGAAAATGTTTTTCTTTTGACAAATATGATTGATTTTTGCAAAGTAAAAAAAACTTTTTTTTTTAAAATAGCCTCAATGTTGGGTGCACTTTTGATTAGGAAGCAAGTACCTTCAGACAGCCTGATCTGGTAGTACCAAATGCTCTAGTAAGCATTACTACTACGGGGCCAAAAGTGGACCTGGCAGCAATGGTAACTAAGGGGCAGCTCCATATTCCTCAAATAGGGCCTCACCACTGGATATCTTAAGGTCATACCCAGAGCCTCACTTTGCTGACTCAAAGAGACATTATTAACATACATTAAGACTATAATTCTTAGTTTTAATTGCATTTTCAACATAAATCACATGACATTTTAATGGAGAGTTTCAAGAATTCTATTTATACCATACAACGCAAAAGTGATTAAAACTTTGGTGGAATGTAATATCCCATACAAATGTTATCAATATTAAGTGTTGTGGCCAATTGGTTAAGGTGATGACCTACAAATTATTGGGGTTTCAACAAAGGTTCTAATCCAATCAACAATTTCTAAAATTTAAAATAATTGTCTAGTGTCAAACAGAAGACAATCACAACTTTGTTCAAGTGTAAAGTCAACAATGATTTTGGTCTTCATTTTTAAAGAATGATATCTTCACAAAATTCATTTATGATTTTTTCATAAAATTTTATATAATTAGAAAATTTGAAATCTCAAAAGTGAAAAAATTTAATAAAGGAAAATGTGAAAGAAGATCAGAGAACACTATACATTCAATGGCATCATTATGATCGTCATATTTGGTTTAACGTCTATTTACATGCTGATGTGTGTTGGACAATTTGTAAAAATTGACTTCAAAACTAACCTATCTCTGGCCAGGTCTTTATCTCTCTTTCAAGTCCAATCTTATATCTAGTTCGCATGTTTTCCCTGTGAACTGACAATCTGCACATTTAAATGATCCCTCCTCCCATTCCACCAATTAAAAACAAAATAAAAAAAATTAAATCCTTAAAGCATTTATATGTTTGAAAATCCAATTAAAAACAAAAATGCCCTTATATTGCAAAGTATTTTGAAACAATAATCAGTAGACAGATGAACGATGAGAATTATGAAAATATTGACAAATGACAAAATGAACTCGTGGAAGAATAGGGGGGAAAAAAACCCAGCTTAACACCTTATACTTTCCATTTTTCGAGCCATGGTAATACATAAATCATAGTTGTTCATCAATGTACACCAATATACAGCATAATCGCATTGACAATGGTTCTTGTTAGATCGCCAATGTTAAACAAGCCGGTTCAACCTGCTTAGGCTGAAGCGGAACTCATCCTAGGTGGGTTGACCGGCTTTCTCTAAAAGAGGAAGTTTCACAAGAGTATGAAATTCACAAGCATTTCTCAGTCGCATACACACAAACAATAGTCTTTAATTCTTAGTATCGTTTTCATTGCATCAAGATTTTTATTTAAGGCTGTTTAAAGATGGCTAACATTCCATCACCGATAACATTTTTTTCTTCTTTTCAATAAGGTTTTATCAACTATGTTAACGTTACTAGTTGTATAGTCTCCTTCAATTGCTATCATTGCTATCAGTATTTGGACTTTTTTTTTTTTTTTTGTATTGTTTTCAGTAAATAAAAAACTTCCCAGAAGTTTATATTTTTAAACGAAGGCTGCAGTATCGGTTATAAACGGTGGAAGTAATTAAATAGTGAAAGGAGATGCAGTAGACAGTAAACAATTCAACAAAATGTGAAAATGAATGCATTAAACTCTAAACAATATTGCGATTCCCAAAGTTTTCATGAGATACGACTGAATTCCCACCTTAATTCATTCATTAACAATCATCTTTTTTAATGGACATTGCTCTAGATGGAGTGACACTGACCCAGAAAACAGCAGTTTTCCCCCTCTGTCAGAAGCCTCATTCAAGGAATGTAAGGACTAAAGGAATAAAATAAGTGTTTGATCCAATTTTAAACAAGTCTTTTAAGCATTTCATCTTTGTACAGCGAGTTAGAACATTTTTGCAATAAACGTCAAATTCTTTATATCACTGTATTTTTCAAGCTTGTTTTTAACTGAATCTGGCTATGCGCGTTAGTGAAAACATTAGTGACTGTAGTTTATTCGGTCATCGCAGATAATCATTTTTGAACAGATGCTTGCAATTAAAATAAATGTGTTGAGAACAATTTCACTTTTACAATTTAAAAAGCATATTGATTGTAGATAGTGACACTTTATTAAAATTCTGTATTAATAAATTGATGAATCATCTTTTGAAAAAAAAAAAATTAAAAAAAAATTTGAATTTTATCTTTCAAACAAAAGTTTACATTTACCTTTTTGGTCCGAAATAGAAAAGGACTTTTTTTTTTTTTATTACAGTTTGTGAGTTCATTATTCCCTTTTGATTTTCTCAAAATCAATAAAAAGTTTCACATGAAGTTATATGAGTGAATGCAGGAAATTATTTAGAGGCAGATCTTTCAGTAAAAAATTTCCTGCATTTACTTTGGCTCAAAATCAATCGAAAGTTCAGATATAATTATTAGAGAAAACAAATGATGATGACCTATCCCCCACCCCACCCTGCTTCCTTCTCTAGAAAACTCTGAATCCTGAAAAAATTATACTTCACAAATCAAATTTTATATTGATTAATTTTTGTTCAAAATCCATAAAACATTTGATCTTCGTTTACATTATTGAAATAATAGTGATCATGTCAAAATTAGTCTACATTTAAAAAATTACAAAAAATAATCCGGTAGAAAAATAATTACAAATAAAAATAGAATTAATCAAATTATCAAGTCTTATCATATGTTTTAATGTGGAAGAGTTATACAATTCAGTATGGCAATTTTGGACCTTTAGAAAAACTGAAAAGATGTTTTATTTCAGTAATCAGTTTGTGCAATTTATTTTTTAAAGATGGTAAAAATTGGAACATAAACAAAAAAAGATAACTATTTCATCAACATTTTAATCATGTGAGAGGCATAACCATTTCGAATCACAAAAGAGGTGCAACCACTTCCTTTGAAAATGAATATATATTTTAACATGAATTACATAAATAATAAATGTATCTGCTATAATTGAAAAGTTTCAAGTTAAATTATAAAATGATATCACCACCAACCATTTTGAAAGAGTGGTGAAAAAGTAGAGGTAAAAGCTCATTACTGCATCTTTTGATGAATTCATAAAATTTAACTAATCAAAAGAAAAATGTTTAGCATAACTAAAATATGGAAAAATTTGAAGCTAAAACATTGTGTGTCTCCATTAAAAAAGTAAATCAAACTTTATAATTCTTTTTAAGCATCCATTTTATTAATTTTTTTTTTTTTACCTTATAAATTGGAATTTTTAACAACCTTATAAAAAATACATTCCTATTAATATAGTATAATCACATTGATAAGTTGGTTTTGTTAAATCACTTAAAGTGATGTTAAGCCTGGTTAGTACTAAATCAGTGATCATTTTGGAATACCAAATAACAGATGTAGGAGGACAACAAAACCTCCTTGCAAAAAGTAAATTTTGCCTAAGTGAGATATGTATGTGACTGGAAAAAAACTTACGGAATGGATATTCTTTAGTAGGAAGATTAATAAACCCTTGCAAGACACATACCGCACCAAAACACAAGAAATAGTGCTTCAATTTATTGGTCATGCCTGTAAGTTTTTAGAGTAACTGTGGCATAAATATTAATAGAAGTTGTAAAATTCCCACACAATGCCGTTTGATTTGACTCAGAATCATTTGTAAAATTGAAACAATATGAACATTGAAAATGCTTTCAATTCTTCTAAGCTTGGTTAAAGTAATTGATAAAGTTTCTATATCAGAATGTTTAAAGAAAAGTTTCCATGAACTATGTTAAATACCATTTGCACAATATTTTATTGGTCATAGTTTTACTCTTCATTACAAATTAGATTTAAGATATGTATATCCATAGAACTTTTGAAAATCGGCTAAATTGTGATCTGGACACTTTTTGTTGGGGGGGGGGGATCTAATTTTTCCTTGCATTTCAAAAACATTCAGAACATATTTTATTCATTTTGTGGTTGTAATGGCTTCACCCAGATAGAATTAAGCCAACTTCTTTCCTGGCCTGTACCACATTCCAAATGAAGGTGGTTTTGGGCAAGTTTGCACAAAATGTTTAACTAATTGGAATACATGTGGAGCATTTTAATAGAGGAAATAATAATTTCCACTTAAAGCAATTTCCTTCCAAGAAAAGAATTGAATTCGATAAAGTTATCACTGTGATAGGTAAATAAAATCAATATAAAAAAAAAAGAGTGTTTAAAAGCGAGATATATATATTTCTTCAATCTCATTAGTAGGCAAGTTGGCCCATAGTGTAAGAGTGTTGGACTTATGGTCAGTAACAAAGATCCAGAATTCAAAACAGTCCAGAATTCAAACCCAAGGGTTGATACGCATATTGCATCTGGCTATACCGAAGAGTCTTAAAACGACAAAACATTTGTGGAGGACTATATTTTATCTTATTCTCCAGCATATAAAACAAACGTTAAACTAAATATGAAATCCCACCATAAAAGACTAACCACTTGTGGATTCGAGAGCTCAACCAAGCATTCTTTCTGATAGTTGTTGCCTGTGTCTTCAATTGTTCATCGATACGCCTGTGTCAAACAGCTATAAAGGATCACAAATTTCCCATCTAGTTACATGTCTGGAACATTGTAAATGCCACTGCAACAAGATATATGGCAGAGACTTCAGGTTATGACGTTGGTGGAAAACAGCCGTTGAGATACAGTCAGTTCACAAGCAACACAAGACTCATCATTATCAAAACCTTCCAACTGATGCTGATCGACCACCCTCATCAGCCATGTTTCAGAGACATAAAAAAGTATCAATCAGATGATAAACACTTTTTTAGAATAGTGATTCCTTCAGAAATTAGCATTTTTCTTTTAGATGTATGCATTTATTCAAGCTGTGCATCTGAACTTCTTATGTTTGATTGCATCTATAAAATAATAAATACTGGAATTTGCAGTTTAAACACTACCTTACAATTCATCCAGGATTTTAACTTAGAACTTTATAACACTTAGGAGTGGATCTTTTCAAATAGTTTTTTCTCAAATGTTTTCCTTGTAATTGATTGAAAATTGTGAGACAAGATTGGATTTTCTTTGAAAACAAATTTGATTTGGATTTATTTGTCTTGAACGGCATTTGAAATTTTCATAAACAATTAAAAAGTCGAGAAAAAAAGTATGCAAAATAAGAAAAGAATGAAACAATAGTTAACAAAGCCCATCCCCATGTCAATAATGAGTTTCTACACAATGTTACTATTTAGAAAATTGTTTTTAACATAGGGAATGGAGACTATTATCTATTTTCTGCCCTCCCTCTATGGAAGAATGTCTATATATTTTTCTCACAAATATAAAGATTTGGTCTGTTCCTAGATTTACTTGCTTTTCTCTCTCTCTCATCTATATATAAAGATATAGATGATAATAATGGCAAATTTGTAGGCTAACACATTTAGCTAAATAACTGACTCAAAATGACATTCCACCCTTCTTTTTTTTTTAGATTATGTGGCCAAAAGAAAGACTATTTCAGAATTTCAAGCAAGAAATAAGTTTCATATATAAATTTGACATAAAATGACCATCAGTTCCAGATGATTCTAACTTTTTAAGGACATTCACAAACTTGTTTGCCATTAATCTTATTGCTCAAAAATCAAAAATTAAACAAAATACTGGTAGAACATTAAATTTCACACGAATTTTGACATTTGATGTGTTTCTACCAGCATTTTGTTTATTTTTTAATTTTGAGCAATTATCAAGGGTCTTCATGCAGGGCTTATGGACAACCATTTCTTGTTCTAACTGAACAAAGAGTACACTAGGTTTATTTTGAATTAAAAAATGCTTTAAAATAAGTTTAAACATAAACTTATCTACATAGATAAAAGACTAACTTATCTTGGATTTGGTAACATATTCCTCCCATATTTGTTTTTCATCTTTTTTGTTCTGTTATAGTTACAGTAAAAAATACCTAAATCTCATTCTTCTTTAGAGAGGTGGGTTATTTATAAATGTAGATATAATTTATTTTTTAATTCAACAAACTTCTGTTCTCCCTTTATGTAGTTTATCCAAGATTTTGATAAAACCCATTATGAGATTTTCATGTTTTTCACTAGTGTTCAAAGTAAAAAATGCAATAAAACATTTCAGAAGCCAGATCACCAGACAATGAGTGTCAAACTGATTATTTGTTTTCCATGAAACAAATTGTGACACAAGGTCGGTTTAATGTGGGAGATAATCAGCTTCCCTCGAAAGAGACATTCTGCAAAAATAAAATTGCCTAAATATAGAAAGGTTTCCCCCTCCATTGACTAAGGACAACTAATTTGAGTGCAGCATCTGAGCAGACACCACACTTCAGCCACCAGTCCAGTACGAGCACCGGGTGTCGACTGGTGCTTTGCCAGGGCATTTTAATTCTTTTAATAATTAACTGCTACCTTCCTGAAATATGTCAGAGAGAGAGAGAGAGATTTCGCAAATCAGTACAAAAGGGTTTACTCAGGGAATAGGCAAGTGAACACTAGAATGTTTACTTTGTTTACAATAACTGACCAATAAAAAAGATAAATTAGACTCAATGCTAAATCTGGGAATGGGATTTATAACTTTTGGAAATCAGAAATTAAGCTCAAATTTCCTTAATTCCAATACTGATACCACAGAAGGTTTCTATTTATCCGATTTCGATTAATCGTCCCAATACTAATTGTATGTATTGATATTGCCTGAAGTCTTACAACTTGATTTTTGTTTCTAGCTGGAAAGAAAGATATACCACGTGAAATAGTATTAACAGAGCACATGGACAGAAGGGGAGAAGATGGCTGTCTTAGTAAAAATAATTGAAAATATTTATTAGAATCTTATAGTTCTAAAAATCCCTTTAAGAAATAAAAGTTGAGCCCTCTTCAGTAAATTAACAAAAAAGCTGTTAATCTTAGCATAAATGCAACATTAAAATTTTTGGCGTTGAACACACCGTTTAATGTGAATGCCCGCCAACATGGCATTTATAGTCAATGTCCTTTCACTTATTGTTAATTACCGATGGCCTGAAGGAAAGATAATAGCTTGTAAAGCCAAAAGTGGCTTTATGACTGGGTTTGAATCTCAAGAGTAATTATCACTTTCTACACTGATGCGTAGGCATGAAACTAGTGTTTGTAGGTATAAAAATAATTGTTAATATTTGTTTATAAATATTACAGTGTGTGTGTGTGTGTATATATATATATATATATATATATATATATATATATATATATATATATATATACACACACATTTCCCCAACACCTCTGGGCTTGATGGAGGAGAGAATAAAACTTGTTGCTATGGTTTCAAATGAACTGAAATAACAGCAATGGGAGACTTGATTCCAAATATTTTTTATGTTATATCTCTCCTCTTTTGGAAATAGGGTACGATTATGAATCAAATAATCCTTATACACTGTGAAATTTACTTTATGTATGAAAACCAAAGAGGGGACATATAACATATGAGAAATATTTCGAATCAAGTCTCCCCTTACTATTATTTCAGATTATTTGAAACCATAGCAGCAAGTTTTAATCTCCCCTCCATCAAAGCCAGAGGTTTTGAGGAAATATAAGATATTTTGTAATTCATATGCAAAACTATGAAAATAAATGACTGATTTAAACATTTTATGGCTGTAAAAAGTGCCAAATATAGGTTCTGAATGATCTTAATGTATGACCTCAAGAACAAATGTCACATAGCCCACTACACAATTCAGGTCATTAGCTTTCCAACAAGCCTTCATTCGTTAAATTTTGATCAATAGTGACTGAAATTTGAAATTTATAAAATTGCTTAAAAAAAATTTGTGTGTGTGTGTGTATATATATATATATATATATATATATATATATATATATATATATACATACATACATACACACACACTGGTAGCCAAATTTAATATTGAAATGCTCATATCTTTGGTCCTATAAGACAAAACTATATGAAAATTTGCAAGATTTTGTAAGATTATAATACCATTCTATGGTTAAAATTTTATGACATTTGATAAAAAAAAAAAAAGAACCTATATTTTCAAACCAAGAAAATATGCCCAAATTTGCATACATTTGTATATATAATGTCCTGCAGGTCAGCTTCAGTTTTGCTGCTTTTGTCATCTCCCCTGTGGCTTTGCCAGGCCACTAATTATATATATATATATATATATATATATATATATATATATACACACCCTTTTTTTTTGTTGTTGTTTTACTGTGCAAGAAGCGCAAAGAAATCGTTTTTTCAAGTCTCGCATAAATGAAAAAAGCAAAACCCTCATAGAAAATGAACAAAAAAATGACCTATTTAAAAGTTAAATTTAATTATTAAAATTGTTATAACACTATAATTTTATAAGGTAAAATCATGGGCAATAATAATGAATACATTTGTATAAAAAACACATACACTTATTTGTTATGCAAAGTCCAATTATATTTACAAGAAAAATGTAAAAGTGTGAAGTACGTTAGCACATAACATTAGCAGTCAAATTGAAAACTACTGATGTATACTGATAGCAGCAACTCTTTTTTTTGGCAACCTCTTTATTAATAAAATTATTATATCAATCAAAACATTAATTTAGAATGTATTTTTTTAAACATTTTTAAAATTCATAGTAGATAATCAAGATGGCGTCCATATGAAAAATGATTAATCAATACAAACATATCTCACAATGATAGATACAAAAATATATCTGGAATAAAATTCGATTTTTAATGAGTGATAGTGGGAAGACCTCAAAATGAGAGCATAAAAATGCCTTCCCTACTTTAAATATTACTAAACAAAATTAAATATCAAACAAGATTAAATATTAAAACGAATTGGAAATACAAGATTTCTTTTGAAGAGCACCAACCAATATTTATCATAATGTATTTGTGAAACAACTGATTTGAGGCAACATTCACCTTCCCATAGAACACACACCATCTCGAATGAGTGACAGTCTGCAGTGACCCAGATAGTTAAGAGCAGCCAGTCCCTGGACCAATGGAAAACACTTGACGTCAGCTTTGATAGTATGTAACCACATCTTTAGTTGACCTCTAGTTGGCCTCCTGGGCATGAGCACCAATCTTGGAGTGGTTCTGGAGCTATTGCTTTGTCGAACTCTACTGGATTATGACATGCAGTGTGGCCAAACCAATGAAGTCTCCTCTTTAAAAGGGCTTGGTGAAAGGAGATGATCCTGCATTTTATCCCCGATTAAGTTTGCATTTTGTATTCAAAAAGAAGCTATTAACGTTGTAGAAAAAGTGAATTAACTGACTGCTTCATATGGTTTACAAAATACGGGGTACGGCATAAGTAACGCCCTTTTTTTTAGTGAAACAAATAATGAAAAAATAAATGTTTAGGAATTAGTTAAAGAAAATCTACATAAATACATTATAAGATATAAAAAAGAGTGCTACTTATGCCGCACCCTGTATATTGAAACTGAATTATTGATTAAAATAAGAGATGCCCAAAGAGGTATGAATCGGTTCTGCTCAAAATTGAAACCACCGCTTTTTAATCAGGGTTCCACTGAACCTTAGGGTTCTGCCAGTATAGTCCAAGAGTTCAGCAGTTTCTAAATTAACAATTAAACAGAGTGGTAAATTCAATTTTGATAATCTATTATTATATACTATTTTTCAAAATTTTATTGTTTAAATATTTTACACCACTACATTCAGTTTGCTTTTATATATATATATATATATATATATATATATATATATATATATATATCGATATTAATAGGATAGCATGTGTGTTATTTTGCATGTCACATTTACATCTGAGTGACTGTATTAATTGTTATGAATTTCCACTTCTTGTAATGACCAATTATAATTACAAGAATTTTTAATAAGTTTTGGTTTCAGTTTTGATTATAGCTGAAGGAACTCAAGTTATATATATATGTATACACACACACACACACACACACACACTTTTCATAAATTTTAGTTTTGAGTCAAGCTAATGAACCCAAGTCATGATATTTTTTTTATTTTTGAAATCGCAACTTTATAATATATAAAAATTGACAGGAGATTAACTCTATAATATGAAATCTGCAAGAATTAAAATATATTTAAGTGTACTTCATGGCCGGGTGTCCCTGCTAGCTTAGATAAATACTTTTATAGTTTTAACTAAAGAGCTACAATAATATCAGGGTATCTCCATTTATGCGTAACATCTACAGAATGCCAACATCAATATATTACATGTGAATGAGTTCCCACAGGTTTCACTAGTATATTATTATAACTTTAATGTCAAAAGAAGACTAAAAAAATCATAAGAATATTTTAATTTTTAAATGCTGTTTTATGCATAAACAACTAAATTATTTCATAAGGGTTCGATGAGCCAGTGGAATGTTTCCATGGGGTTCCGCTCCAGCAAAAAGTTTGAAAAGCACTGATTAAAAAGAAAAAAATATTTTTTAATTCTTACGAACTGCAATTCTTCTGCCTACAAAAAAAAAGAGCAAGAAAACCTCTTCTCACCTCTGCTTTATGGTCTTTTTCTTTTTGTTCTTTAATATCCTTATCATTCGCATGATTTTTATCATGATTTTGGTGATTACTGCTGTTTCTATTGTTACTGGTATATGAATGATGATTGAGTCTCCGTTCTGATGAAGGTGATTCAGTGGAGCCTGCAAAAACAAAAAAATAAATAATTTTAAGGTAAACACAAAAATATGAAGAAAAAAAAATGTGTTAACAGTTACTTTGATAAGGAAACAAAATTTAAAATCAGTTTTGTCTTCACAAATTGTATTCAATACAAAAAAGATTAAATCTGCAAATATTTCAAGATATAATATTGGAAAAATGTCTTCAGGTAATATTGTTATACATTTTGATAAAAAGGGAAGTAATTGGTCAGAAAGAAAAAGTTTTACGTAAAAAATACTGGTTCTTGCCCAGAATTCCCTCTATATTAAAAAATAAAAATAAAAAGTTTGCATGATGTACATACCTGTGACAAAACAAAAATATCACATTCAAAAAATCATGTAGTTTTATTCTTTATAAAGAAAATCATTAAGTAATTAATGGGAATTCGTAGACATTACATAAATTTAGTAAGTAATCATTGACTTATCTCTCTTTGTTTCTTGAGATTTTTTTTCAAAATGGCAGGCAAATCAGTCATTCCTTTGATACTCATAAAATTTGATTCTCTTATTTAGAAATAAAACTACTTGATTAATTTTAGTGATTTTTGGTTTTGTCACATTTGTTACTAATTTTTAATGCTGTATCCTGGGGTTCTACTGTACTACATTTTCTTAAAGGATAAAATAAGACACCTGAGGACATTAAAGAAAACACTTAGAATTTACCAATGTAATTACTAAAATGTTGATTTTAGCATTGCTGAATAAAAACAATTATAACCAAAAGTAACTCATTCCTTTTTACTTGTTTTTACCACATGTATAAACATAGATATAAAAAAAAAAACATTTTTTTTAACTGCTTATACGCATATGTTCTAGTGTGTATATATATATATATATATATATATATATTATATACACACACATACACACATTTGAGTTATGTGATTATATTCATGAATCGAGTAGTTGGTGGGAGGGGGGGGTAATTGCCTACATTTCTTTTAAGCTAGCAGGACCTGTGGAAATTCCACAGCGGCATCTTTCATTTGTAATATATTGCTGCTGGGCATTCTATGAACGTTCAGTATGAATGAAGACACCGCGGTATTATTGTAGGCCTTTTGTTAAAACTGTAAAAGCATTTATTCAAGTAATCTGGTTAATATAATGTCAGAATATATCTGGTTATTATGATCTATCTTCAATATCTTTATAAGACTGTGACATATTTCCATTTGTATGGATGCCCGGTGCGAACAGAAACCCCTCGATATCATACCATCTTCAGACAAAACAGATACTACCCTTGGATCCTAGCCAGAAGACCAAGAAGATATATTTAATTTCATATACGGCCCAAAAACTTTTTTTATTTTTTTATTGCGTCTTTGGTGATCAGAAAATCCTATTTATTAAAAAAGAGGATACAAGGTTATAACATACTACAAATATTAAATTAAGGTATCAAATAATTTAATGTTCATAGTATGTTATCACTTCTATCCTTTTTTTCAATAAATAAGATCTCCCAATCTAATAATTTATAATCTGGAAACGTGACACATGTTAGTATTTATATATAGATTAAGAAAAATCTTCAGATATCATAAGCATGCAGATTCTCTAAATTTTTCGTTTTATCTCAAAACGTATGAACTGACAACTCTTTAAATACATTGTGTCGTATGAGATTAATGTTAAACAAAAATCACAATTTCTTCCCATTGCACCCCTTCTCCCACCACTCCACAAGGTTTTGTTTGATTTATGCTCATACTTTCAGGGTTTTATTTTTCCTTTGAAGTGCCAACATATTTTTGTGGATTTTTAACTAAACTCTTCCTTCAAAAGAAAAAGTTTATAAAAAAGATAAGTACTTATGCAGAATAAGTGTAGTGCTAACATCAGAATTTTACAGTTTACTCAAAAACTATGAAAGATGCAGAAACATTGAGCCAATGAAATCACAGCAGCCAAACATTTGCTAGCATTGGTTTATTAAAAATAACAAAAATTCAATATTTATCTCGAGTTGAACAAAAAAAGATTTTTTTTTTAATCAGAAAATTTCTCAAAAATTTTGTTTGCTATTCAAAAAATATTCATGATACTTTACGATTAGTGTTTGGTTTTTCTTGATTTTTTATTTTTCCAAAGTTTCATAAAAATTGTATTTTCTTCAACAACAAAAAGAATGTTTATATTTTTCATTGAATTATCTTTGTAATAAATAGATTTCATTGAAAAAAAAAAAAAAAAATTGCCAGTGTTTGCATGAAGGCTTTGGATTTTCCAACATTTTATGTAAACTGTCTGGAAAAATTTGATAGCAAGGTCTTTATACTGATTAAGTACTAAAAAGAATTTTTTTAAAAATATCCCTGTGAGTTCAGTTCTAAGTTCTCAAACTAGCACTTAAAAGCAAACGAGAAGACGATATCCATCAAAATGGATACATAAATCATAATTTTAATATACAACAATAGCTACATTAAAGTAAATTTATAAACAAAAACTAAAGTTTGCTCAAGGAGAAAATTTTAAATCAAGGTTTTTTCTATAGAAACATCCTTCTTTAACAATCATCAAATCCATTGTAAACAAATTCTGCACTTCTACACTATCAGAACGAAATTTTGTAGTTAATAAATGGGAGTTTTCAGATAAAAAAAAACAATGGCTTCTACTGATTTTTTTTTGTCCATTCTAATAAATTACAATGTTAGCTTTCAAATTATGCAATCAAAATTAACAGAATATTAATGAATTATTAAAAAAAAAACAACAACTATAGGTGAAAAATTGCAGCCATCTTGTTTTTATAAAATAAACCGAAATGGAAAATTACCTCCCTTTTGAACTCTCCTGTCTTACATAAACAAATACAATCGTTTTCTTCAAATTCTATATAATTTTCTACCTTATCGATTTTCATTTTGATTTAATAATTTTAAAAATATGCAGAATATGTAGATACCATTGTTTTCATGTGAAATTCAGTTTTATGATTTCTGAAATTTCGTTCTGATAGTGTAGAAGTGCCACAAATTCTTGTTGAGTTGCCCTTTTAAATAATCAAATTCCACCAAAGTTTCACCACTAACAATCACTATGCTGCTGTTTCAGTGCCACCGTACATTAATTAACCCTCATTCTTAAGTGGCTTTTGGG
This sequence comes from Euprymna scolopes, assembly GCF_053919585.1. Taxonomy (NCBI): domain Eukaryota; kingdom Metazoa; phylum Mollusca; class Cephalopoda; order Sepiida; family Sepiolidae; genus Euprymna; species Euprymna scolopes. The sequence goes on from NC_136506.1 coordinate 75,476,495, forward strand.
CCTTGATAAATGGTGACTCCCTTGTAAAAGATCAGGGTTTTTTTTTTTTCAATCTAAACATGTAAGGTCAACAACCAAAAAAAATTTCTTTAAAACAGATTTGAGGATTTATTTTTAGCAGAACTTATTCTCGAGTGGCTTTTGGGACTTGATAAGCATAAAAGACAATACCTCAGCATTATGAGAAAACATTTCAGCCTCAACCCACTCCTCATGTTCGGGGGGGGGGTGAGAGAGAGAGAGAGAGAGAGAGAGAGAGAGAGAGAGAGAGAGAAAGGAATAAATGTCTACTTATTCTGACTTTGTAATCCTCGTAAAACATGATAAACCAGTTAAGAAATTTCAAATTATTGAAGCAATGTGACCTCACGTGGACTTGTGTGTGTGTGTGTGTGTGTATATATATATATATATATATATATATATATATATATATATATATATCCATACACGATTGCATAAAATATTGTGATTGTCCTGATATTAATGGAAATAACTACCTCAAATGGTGCTTTCAATACACATTTACATAAAAAGAAAATTCACGTCCTAGGTAAAGAGAGGAGAAAAATCTCTAACAGAAAAGTACAAGCAACAGTAGTCACCCCCCTCCCAAACATCACCACCAACAACAACAACGCTGGTGGTTTTGTATGCAGTTTTCAAGTTCTAAGTAATAAAACCATAGCGGATATATAGAGGAGGATATTGATCGAAAAACCTTCACATTCCAACACGAGCGTCTGAGGTGACTGCTGCTGCTGCAATAAGCACATTTACATTTCTTTAAGTTGTAATGGGCAGCAGGAGAGAAAGAGAGCAAAAGATTGCATGGAGTGCAGTGAATTTGCACACACGATTACAATAGGCTTACACCATTTGCTTACAAGTCATTACGGAAATCATTTTCCTGTAGCAGTTTTAACTGCTATAAATAGCTATATTTTGAATTGATCAAATTAAGAGCACAATGACATGTTGGGGATATATATATATATATATATATATATATATATATATATATCGTGTGTCCCACAGAAACGCTGATGGTTGTTATAAACGGTGAATATTGTCAGTGAACAGATTCGTCATTCCAGCAACAACAAAATTGGCAAATTATGGACTAGCAAATACAAGAATTAAAATCATCTATTTAAAAAAAACAATCAAAAGAAATTGACTAGCTCAAATTAATTTTCACCGTAAATAATGATAAAACTTGAGCTGCATTTAAAAAGATTCAAGGCATGTAATAAAAGGTTAAGATTATATATATAAATAAATAAATAAATAAATAAATAAAGGTACCGACTTGAATGAATAGAAAATGTTAAATTTTTAATAGACAAAAAAATTAAATGCCATATCACTTTTAGTTTTATATATATATATATATATAAAAACTAAAAGTGGTATGGCATTTAATTTTTATATATATATATATATATATATATATATATATATATATATATATAATTTTTTCTTTGCTCTTTAAAAAGAATCAGTGGGCGAAACGTTAAGTTTTATTAGGTCTTCTCTTTTCCGCTTTTAATTCAATCGTCCAATTTATTTTATCCTTTTATTAAATATGTATATTTATCTTCGTACACATTACATTTCACACCTATATATACTATTCAATTTAGGTAAATAAAATTACCATAAGCTACGACAATAAATTTACTGTTTCAATCTTAAGACATTGTCAGGCAAGACCTGTTCTTCAAGGCAAGTCATTTCATGCAAATGGAAACCAAATAAAAAATAAAAAATATATATCTTCTAATCACGAAAAGTAAAACGAAAAAAAAAAAAGTTAATTATCTAGTGCCACTGGCAGCCAAAAATTTAGATTTAGCTCCATTTACTTGTTTCCAAAATCAAATAAAATTTTGAAAATCGGATTCTCTCATCATCAACTTAAAAGCATCTTTCGTTTTATTTCAAGCTGACAACCATGTAAGGAAAAACTTTTCTCTTAAGATTTTAATTGTTACAATAAAAAACAGTCATTTAAAAAATGTTTAGTCAACAAGTATATTTATGGTTAGAAAAAATCTAAGTAACCTTGGGATTTATACGCAGTCCAAGATATATACTAAGAAAAAAGAAAATTATTTTTTTAGATGAAGATAAATAATTTGAACTATTTAAATTCTTTTCATCTTGACTGTTACCATTACAGCACTTATAGAAAGTCGAAGGTTACATCGGCCAAAACGTTGTGAAGATAACCAAGATGAGAATAGTAATAAAAAATATCCAAATAACGTATCCCATGAAGTTAAAAGAAATTGCATTATTTTTCGAGAGGATAGAACCGCGACCGACGTAAATACAATAGATTTTATTATATTTACGTTGGTCACAGGAGAACATCGAAGACCCCTCATAGCTTTTTTAAAGCAACAGGTGTTAATTTAACACACAACATGCAATTGAATCTCCATAAAATTAACAATAAAAAGAATTATAATTTTAGTACTTTTTAATTTTTATGGACAATGCTTGTGCGTGTGTGTGTGCCCAGTATTTAAAATGGAGTGAACATGTTATTTCTTGTTGACCACCAAAAGAAATAAGTACCCCCCCCACACACCTAAACAAAATCGGTTTTAATAAAAGACAATCAAACAGAAAAAATTAAGCTCAAACCTGTTTCAAAGAGAAAGTTAAAATTCTATCCGTCACCAATATATTTTTTATTCATTGATTTTGACAATTTTTCATAAAGAATGTATGTATTTTGATAAAATTATTGTGCCAGGATTTATATTAAACTAGAAGGGCTACCCGGCAATGTACAGGGTTATTAAAAAAGTAATAAAATAAAAAAAATAAGTGTAACATCTTCATATTAAAACTACCTCTTTATCTTTTTCTCCTTCCGAGCACATTTTTCTTATGTACAAATAAATAAATAAAAATAATGTCATTCATCTCTTTAATAGATAACACTGGAAATGCTTGAAAAAAACCGACCATGTCTGACAAAACCAGGCCCAGCTGACCCCCTAAAGATTTTTTTTTTTTTTTAGATATTAATTATCTAGAGCAACAACAATCAAACTATATATCGATCTTGTTGGTGTTTGCTTTTTAGTTTGGGATTTTTTAGCTGGACAAACATACACACAGACAACTGCCCTTTATATAATAGGTTAGTTGCGTTTACCCGAGTGAAGAACTTAAAGAAAAATAATTCAAAATATAGTTATATTTATAATATATTTTTGGCACTTGTACAGTTTAATCAAAACATTAAAAAATGAAAAAGGTTACATTGTACGTATCCGTTTTGGGCTGAAGATCTAAAAAAAAAAAAAAAATTTCACTTAATTTGATCGAGTATATATATATTTTTTTTTTACGGCAGAAAAACACGTTTTTATGACAGCACGTTGAAGATAGACATCTTTGAATTTTTTGAACACGCCAAGGGGAAATAACTCAGTTTAAAGCCCCGACACTCCCTCCCTATCTTTAATAGTAGCTTTTCTTCCTAAAAATCAAACCTTTTGCTTGGTATCATAAATTTTTTTTTGCTGTAAAAATAAAATAATAATAAATAATAATAAACTACTTGATGAAATTTAAAAAATTTTTTTTTTTTTTTTTTTTTTTTTTTCGGAGAACTTAATTCCATAACGGATATGTATAACCTTTTTTTTCCCTCGATATTTTCATTTTTATGTCTTGATTAAACTGTACAAGTACCATATTTTTTAATGGGATTTATAAAAATAGTTTTAATTTTTTCTCTTATTTTATTTTTGATTTCAATAAATATTTGATTAACAATACTAAATTAAATAATTCAAGGTGCATTTATCAAAGTTACATAAAGACTAGAAACAAACCCAATCTTGTTTGATTTTATTAATACAAATGTAATTAATATTTTTTTTAAATAAATACATTAATCCGTTTTTCAAAATGTCCGTTTATTTTATGTGATTTTATTCTGACAAATTTTCATAAACATGTTCAATCTTGTTTGTTCCAGAGTTAACATTTTCTCACAAATTATGGTTTGAAATAAATATTTTGACACAGATGTTTACATGTCAAACATGCAGACATAAGTATACATAGATTAATGAAAGATTTAACAATCAAAATCAACACAAAGATAAATGTGTCTAATTTACTTCAATAATCAAATATAAAAATTTATTTTTATTATCAAAAGTAGGTTTAATCTTAACTGATAAAAAAATTCCTTTCACTTTTAATAGAAACAAAAAATATTCCTTTATTCAGATTTTTGTGACTAAAATAGGAATTAATCTAAGGGCAGATGTTTCATTTAGAGTTTGTGAAATAAAGTGAACAGATTAGGTTATAAAACTTATCTCGTTTTAAAAAAGATTTATATTTTATTCTCATATGCATATATTTAATAGTTTTAGCTCGATTAGTGGCTTCAGTTTTTACAGCAAGTTTTACACTATTCTCAACACAAATCGAACACACACACACACACATCCAAGGTAATGGTTCCTTAGGAAATGATCTCCAGACTGTAGTGGAACAAGGCTATAGATAGCTAGATTTCAAAGGTCCTTTCTTTTAACAAAGACACAAAACTTTACCAACCACTGATAGCACAGTTTCAATAGCTTAACATACACAACTAACATAAATTGAGGTTTTAAACAAAATCTCATTCCAAAAATGGCATGTTGTGACAAATAAAAATTCATCATAATGGAAGTAATAGTTATTAGATCGAACAAGCCTAAATATTGGACAAAATCTCATTACCTTTGTGGAAAACTTTTTTTTTTGGGGGGGGGGGGGTGACACAAAGCATGACTTTCACCGTTCAAATACGATTCATTTCAACAGCTAGCACACTAAATCTTAATGATTCAAAGTGCATTAAAGATGAAGCTACTTTTTCTTTTAGTAATAAATTAATTTAAAAAAGATACAAAAAAAAAACAAATCACTAAGATTTAGACCATTTAAATAGCGGTGGAAACAACATTTTCAGTATATCATGCACAAAAAAATTTTTTTTAACTTAAATTGTTTTTGTGAGAAACACCTTCAACCTATATTAAATTCAATATATTGAGAATTGTCTCTTTTTCTTTAAGATGGGACTATCTTTAAATGAATTCAAGTGTATACAATATGATGCACATAAAATTTAAAAATGCAAACATTTTCATGTAAAAAGTTATTGCTCATCAAAATTAAATATTGCCAAATTTAAATTAAAAAAAAAAAGAAATAAAAAAAAAAATACCTTATAAATATTAGCAGTAAACTTTAAGTGTTTAAAGACTGTTCCACAAGCCATGATTATGCTGTTACCTGTTCTAGAACCACCCCTACGGAGGATTAATCATAACATAATTGCATCCTATCATTAACAAACATTTTATCCTCTTACTAATGTGGTTGTTTCTTCATACACATTATAAAAATAATTTTCAGCTAAAATTTTAATTTACTAGTTATTCGCACAATATTGGATTAGAATAGAAAATTTACACAACCTTTTACTATAAATCAGCTCTATTTTTGTCAAGGAAAACAGCTATAATATTTATATTCACGGTTTCAGCTCTATTTTTGCTAAGGAAAAGAGCTTTGATAATTATCTTCACGATTTCAGAAAAAAAAAACACACACACACACACACACACACACACACACACACACAATGTTAAACCAAAATCATATTTTATTATTTTTATCATGCTGGTTACAAACGTTTCAGAAATATAAATATTTCAATTATGTCTGCATACAGAAAAATACCCCCCCCTCCTAAAAAAAAAAAAAAAAAAAAAAATTATTCAAATCAGATCAGCTATCAGTTCCAGTAGTGAGCAAATCTAGTAGGTTTCAATACTGTTTTACCTTACTAGATTAACTGGCCTCTGCTCAGTTTTGAAAGTGGTCAACGATTTGACTTTCGTATTAACTATTTTTGTCCATTGTCCTCCTGTTTTCAAATATAACCAGAGCATTACTAATTCTAAAATGTTCGTAGTTAACATGATTAGAATAATAAATATGCTTGTAAGTTGGCTTTTTTTATGAAAATTGACTTAGTTCTGAAACCGCAAATTATAATTGCATTACTGTGTTTTCGTAAATGTTAATCCAATGAAACTACCGTGTTTATAAACTAATGATTAACAACAGGTAGAACTGTATTATTGTATAAGATTGAGACTAGAGACCTGATGATAATGCATTTTTAAAGAAATCAGTTTTTATTTATTTATTTTTATTTCATTTTCACACAAAGCGAAGCACAGTGCCACTTTAATGTAAGGGACTACTATTGCGGACATAAGTTTGAGCAGCAAGGTGTCTGTTCACATTACACTTGAACTTCTGCATGTTTTCCTCTCGCGCCTGTTATAGAGTGTGGGGGTCATCGACAAATATACCCATCTCAGAGACTATTTTATCAGAAAGGTCATTTATGAATATTAGGAATAATAAAGGTCCAAGGATAGGCCTTAGAGGTACACCCGCATTTATATCATATTGTTAAGATGTACGATCGTCGAGGAAAACCTGGATCCTTCTTTTATTTAAGAAGCATTTAATTATGTTAAGTATTCGTCCAGTGATACCGTATGATTTTCCTGAAAAGACAATCGTGCCATACCCTGTCAAAAGCCTTAGATATATCTAGGGCTACTGCTCTACCCTCCCCTGCTTTGTCCATTGTATGGTATATATGTTCAGAGATTACAGTTAGGATATCTGCTGTAGAACAGGTTTGCCTAAATCTATATTGTTGGTCAGTCAGAAGTTTAGCAACTGTAAGGTGATGGATTAAAGCTTGGTTAATTATGGACTCAAATATTTTGACGAAAAGCGGGAGGAAGCTAATGGGGCGATAATTTAATGGGTCAATTCTTTTGCCCAAATTCTTGTAAACTGGTACCACAGAAGCAGTTTTCCAGCAGTCAGGAAAGCAAGATTTGTTAAGACATTTGTTGTAAAGTTTGGAGAGGACTGAAACAACCTCAGCGGAGCATTTTTTATGTCTAGGGTTTTTTATATTATGCACCTGAGAAGAGGCAATTTTCAGATCATCCAGTGTGGCATTAGTCTGCAAAGGAAAGTCAGGGAGGGAGTGGTTTGCTGGGTCCAATGGGGAGTTGGAGACAAACCAACTGGCAAGCATGTTAGCCTTCTCGGTTGCCGTGCAAACAACCTCATGATTGTTGGAGGGGGGGGGGTATTATTTACTACTCTGTTGTAGATTTTCCAGAAATCACAGGTTCCTATTTTCTGTGCTTCGATGTGTTTTCTGGTGGTTTCAGTATATTATCTCATAGCTGTTGCTATTTCTTTCTTACAATTACTTCTAGCTTCTATTTACTTTTGTCTGTTTGTATTGGACTTATGTCGGTTAAATCTGCGGCATGCATGCTGCCTTTGTGCAATGGTAGCTGCACAAGCAGAAGTAAACCATTGGGGAGAGCGAGGTTTGCTTTAGAATTTTTGCGTGGGAACATGTGCTTCAATTGCCATTTTGAACCATCCAGTGGTTTCATTTGAACACTGTTCAGCAGGAAGAGGAAAGATATTTCCCCATGGGGCATCTCTGATGAGATCACTGATAGCTTCCCAGTCAACCTTCTTATAATACACCTTGTCATTTTGAGCAATGGCTTTTCAGTTTTGGGTCGAGAATTTAGGGCGATTTCTACCATTATCACAGCATGATCAGCATTCCCGAGTGGGCTATGGGCATTCATTACACAATCATCAGGAACTGTGGTCAGAAATAGATCTAGAAGTGAGGCATGTTGATCTTGCTGATCTGGGAAACGTGTCGGAAATGAGATATAGAGAATCAATGTGTTATGCAACGCGCAGCGTCTGTAAATAGAGAATCCAAGCCAATTACGGTGGTGGACACTGACATCACCAAATACATGTACTTGTGCGCTAATATTGAGGGAGAGTGCTGTATCTATGCTGTCAGAGACTTGAAACATGTATGTACATATGTAGACAATAATGTTTGTATAAAGAAAAGTATACCCTCTCTCTTTCTCTATATATGAGAATGGATTATAAATTACAATGAATGTCATTTTATTTCTTGAATTTAATACATACGTTCATGGTCTCATATCTTCTGACAAGAATTTTTTTCTGGCAATGTTTGTTATTCAAATAATATTTTAGTATTTATGTAATTTAATTAAGCATACATGAAATCTTTGATGAATGATTAAAAAAAACAATTCTTAATTTTGGCTTATTTTCATGCCGACAGTTCATCTCAATTATAAAATAAACAATCTTTTTCATTGTCTAATTTTCAATGAAGATAAAAGGTGAAATGCCATCGCATATGTTTACACAAGCAAATCTTTATTTGAATTGACAGATGGCTTCTTTCAACAAGAGATCAGCAAATTTTCACATGCCATACAAAAAAACTTGAGCACAAACATTTTGCAGAGATTCTTGTCAGTCAATTTTCAACATGTTTGTTCGCATGTGTGCATCTCACTATATAAAGTTATATATTTTTATGCTTTTAAGTACAGGATTCACTCCTAAATTAACCAATCAGTATGAATTTTGGAACAGAGCTGTTAGGCATAAAGGATACAAATATAGACTTATAGCTTCAAAAAAGGATATAGAAGCGGCTTGAGAAAATTTAGGTAGTTCCAATTTTTTTGTGAAATATAAACAACAGGTATTAGACATTAAGATTCATTCTTTAAATTTCAGTTTCTTTGAAGTATTTAAGTTTCAAGGGCATAATATGAGCAGAGCCTCCTATTTGAACATTTAAATATCTCAGATTTGTATCAAATCTGATCCATAGAAATCAGACAAATTAAGCAACAGTCCTTGATTTTCAATTTAAGATCATTTAAGATATTTTCTAAAATCAAAATTGAAATAAAGATTCTAGAGATAAAGTTTATCAACATTATATCTTTATTTTAATCTTCATAAAAATGTTGCAAAACTGTTTGAGGAATTAATTTTAACTGTCTTGGGACGAGTATTTTTAGCATATGTATGCATATATTATTTATTGAAAAAAAAACAATATATTACAGTTGCTGTAGATGAATGAAGGTCTCATTAATACAGACAGCTCTTTTCTGGTTTAGAGGTTTCTGCTGAAGAATTGAAGCAAACTCAAACGATTTTCTAAACCAGAAAAAGCTTGTCTGTAACAATGAAACCCTGGTTCACCTACAGAAACAACTGTATAGTTTTTAAGCAAAAAATTTATATTAATTCTTGCAAAACTTACGATCGAGTACTTAATTTTGTTTCAACAAACTTTGCTACACACAATCCTTCAGTGCCTCTGTAGGGTTTGTATAGACAACCTGGCATGAGGATACTTCATCATACAAGTAAACCCTGACCAAATATTAAAAATAACATTTTGTAACCAAAGTCCAAATAAGATCTCGACACAGCTGTACACTGGCTCATATGTAGAATGGTGAACATTCTAGTGATGTTACCTCAAGTAATAACCCTTAATCGGATACTCCACTAGACCAAATGAATTTTTATCATGAAATCCAACAAAATTCAGAAAAGACCACAACAATAAACTATTAAATAATTAAGTGGTTATTGTTCTTCACTTAATGTTTGAAATGTAAAAGAATCTTATTGAATGCTTTGATATCTATGTATTTCATATTGAAATTAAGTGTTAGCCCCAGGAAAGGGGTCCCTTGATTTCTGAGAACTTACTAAGCTAAAATGAAAGCACACACGCACACGCATGATTTGGGAGAAGGAGGGCCAACTGTACATGGTGACTAGTAGTTAATTTGCTTATATTCTGAAGAACACAAGGCATCTATATAAGCTATCACTAATATTTAAACAATCATTGGAATATAGCATAATAATATAATCATATATCAATAATGATCATGAAATGTATTTTAATAATCTACTACCATTTCAAGGTATCACAGATCAAAAGTGTCCCCAATTAGCATCAATCGAGTAATGCCAGTCAGGACGCTTTTGGTCAGTAACACTGAGGAACTTCAGTAAAAATGTTCATGTTAAATACATTTAATTATGAGTTTTTATTAATATAGTCAGCTAACATACTTCCTAATTGCTGGTTATAGTCACCTAACATACTTCCTAATTTCTGGCATATCACTACCGGAAGTGGTGGCAAGGCAAATCAGTTCCTTCACTTTTGTTCTCAGGATTTCTATTGTGAAGCGATTTATTGAAATAAAATATGAGAAAAGGACATTATTGAAAATTATACAATGTTTTCGATTTGAATTTATACAATAAACACATGTTTATTACGTAATAAAAAAGAGTACATGCACAGAGGATATATAGGCGTGAGAAAAAAAGTAAAGGAACTGATTTGCCTTGGTAGTGCTACACCAGAAATTGGGAAGTATGTTAGCTGACTATAATCACTAGCTCATAAAATATTTAGCAGACTTAGACATCACATTTACCAATAGGTGATATTGTCAATAATCCACAAAAAACATCTAAGCTGGTTCAGATATACCCTTAAGATTGGTCCTAGAAACAATTGCCAACCAAGTGTTCCAATGGACCCCTGATGAAAAAAAGAGGCAGAACAAATATGAACTAGAAGCGAAATAGATTTGATTGCAACTGGAAGAAAATGGAGAGATGCTGTGGATCTGGCTTCAGATTGAAGATGGTATATTTTTACTGTCCCACGCATCACAGGAGTTTCTAAGTTCTAAAATATTGAGTTCTTTATTTGTTGAGGATCTACTTTTTAAAATCTGTTCAGTTCATATTTTCATTTTTTTTTTTGTTTAATCATAAAAAGTGCAATCTAGTGTCATTATCAAAAATAATTGCTAATTTTTTTATATAAAAATAGAATTTTTCATTGCCTGTAATTTGTTTACAAACTGAAACCTTGTAATATCTAAACCTGGAAGAAATTGCTGTTGACATTTTCCAAATTTACAGAAAATTGTTGCATATGATTTTCATAAAAATATAAGTGTAGTTTGCATTGAATCTCAAATGATTTTGTACATAAAAGGAATAATCAAAAGAAATGAAATATCAGTTCTTACAAATATCCACAAGGTCTTCTTCAGAAATGACATATTTAATTGGAATTCAAGTTTACTTTTTTCTCCTGTATTTATCTTGTTAACCTGACAGTTGGCACTGAATGTTTCCATCCAAATTTGCACCAGGACTGCACAGTTGCATCATCTGTCAGCGAAAATAGGTTCAAATGCTGTTTCTATTTTCATTATTAGAAATCGTCGGATCAATTCACAAAATTACACAATTGATAAACTAAGCTTCTATATTAAATAAGTTTTAAGATTTTTAATAATATTTTAACCCAACTAAATAGAATCAAACATTATTAAACCTATAATTATATTCTACATTGGAGGATACAATTGAAAACAAAGCCCTATACCAAGATCAAAGAACATTGAGTAAAATTTCATAAGAAACTCAATTATATAGTATTAATATTAGATTAAGTTTTATTACAATAATAGTGTGTGGTCGGCATTTACATTGGATATCCACAAACAGTGAAAAGGTTTACATTTTTTCTTTAATTATAGAAAGTTAAAAACTAATTAAAAATGGTTATATGGCGGTTCAGGTTGATTTTTTTTGGTTGTTTTGTGTTATGGCATATCAACCTTTTTCAGGTTATTTAATGCCAAATCTGGTAATTTTGGAAAACGTTTTTATGCTTAGAGTTTTTTTTTTTTTTTTTTTTTTTTTTTTTTTTTAGATCTTCAATCTTCAAATATTTTTTCATGGTGTTTAGTTTGTTCTGTAGAAGAAAATTGTCTGTTTTTAGCTTTACAGAACATGAGTTTTACAAAAGGAAATGGGGGGGAAAAAAAACAAAAAAAAACCCCAATGTTTTGTGCATTTTTAGGTCAGGAAGCCATTATCTTCAGACAGCCTGATCTAGTAGCATCAGAAAGGGTTTTGCATGGGAGCAGGAATACACAGGATTCTTAGTTTTCATTAATTCCTGAAGAATGGCAATGGTGTTTAACTAGCATGCTATAAAAATTTTTTATGTTTATAGATAATATACAAATAAAAAAATAAGTATAGCATGCATGGTATCCGAAATTATGATTTGAATCGTAAACAAAGACAAATCACATTTTAAGGGGCTGGTTTGCTTATTTCAGAGGCATTTTCAGTTCCTTTCCTGAACAAACACAATGATTTTTTCTAATTACAACAATATGATTTTTGTAAATAATCACAGATTCAAAAAAATCCAGAGAATCTTATAAAATTTTTTTTATAAATTTGCAAAAAAAGAAAATGCACATTTGGTTAATTTGAAGGTTATTTTCATCAGATCAAATGGGTTAACCAATGCTTTCATAAGGTTGTCACTAATTGAATCAAGTAAAACCACAAATCATTTTGGTGGATTTGGAGAGAAAAACAAAAATCAATAATTGTTAGATACTTGGGAAGAAAAAAGATTTTTGCCCAATTTAGAGTACAGTTTAAATACCCCTAGAGGACAAAACCAGTTTTCCTTGGCTCCATCATATTTGACACATGGAAGTAATCAGTTATTCAAACTATTTTCTAAAATCTAATGATGGAAATTTCAGATATTCGGAATTTTCCAAATAGGATAGAGGAGGAGGACTTAGGCAGGTATGGAAGGGAGACTGCAACCTTCCTCTAAATTCGACAAAAATATCAGATACCATGATAAAATATGGATACACTGAAAGTAAAATTTTTCTAACATAAACCAATATGTACTTTATTCGACTAATAAAACATTTATATATCTAGAAAATAAATGTAAACATTTTGAAACATTGCGGTATAAAACCAGTTCTCTATGAAAAAACTATGAAACCAATTTCTTCTTAGAAAATCAGAATACGACATAACAGACAAAACAATTTAACACAATCATTTCATTAAAGATAAATATTGCAGCATAAATTAATGAAGAAAAGTAATAAATTTATGCTTATATAAGACATACAGCTATCAGTTTATTACTTTCACACATATGAACTTGAAATCTGGTTGCAATAGTCCCCTACATGTGAGGGGAGTCATTCATATAACTATATTCTTAAACTTTATAAAGCATGAACTCCTTCAACTTTTGATCTTAATGAAACTCAAACTATATTTAATTTCAATTTTGATAATTTTTAACACTTTTCTAAAACGAAAAAAAAAAAATTTTTTTTTTTTTTTTCCCCTGCTGAGTTTTATTATAGCAATATTTTTTTATTTTTAATTATTGTGAGTCTAAACCTTTACATATATTAAAGGACACAAGGGCAAGAGTCACCTGTCCAGATCAAAAGAACAGGTTCAGCCATTCTTAAGTGAGGTGAGCTAATACATACACAGAATTTAACTATTACAGTGTGCAAACTTTAAATATACAAACAAAATGAATTCTATGCAGATCAGATGGGAAATATACATGTTAATAGAAACAATTAAAAACAAGTTAAATTATGAAAACGATTAGGATTAATTTTAAACAATATTAAATTATTTTCTGAAAATATAGAAAGACAAATTTTACAAATACGTTAGATGAAAATGTGAGGACATTTCAGCAAAAACACCAACCATTCACACAAATATATATTATTTCTAAGTACTATACATTTTTTTTTATAGATGATGCTATACATTGACAATTTAGTAAACCATATTGATGTCATGCCCTGATGTAAAAGATGCAGCCCATTGGGCGAGAAAAATCACAACAACCATATCGGTCATTAGATTAATCTTAGATTCGACTAATGACCAATGATAAGACTCATCAGATTAATAATTTTCCTCTATACAGTAGAACCCTGGGGGTACAGCATTAAAAATTAGTAACAAAATGCAGTACAGTATATATAACATACATGTATATAATCAAATAATGTAAGGCGGGCTAAATACCATAACCAGGGGTCGGAAAAACATTATATTCTACGTTGTAACCTGGAAAAAACCCCCAAAGTATCCTAGGCTAGGTATCCCGGGGTTCTACTGTATTATGCTCTTACAAATGTAACTGAGCTGTGTTTATGCCTCTTAAACTAAATTTTTTAATGCTCCAGACAAGGCATGAAGCTACTTGATGTAAGGCACTAATAAAAAAAAAAAATTACTACTTCAAAGTAATAAAACTAAGTGTTAGATGGGTAGATTCCAACCTAGAAAACAGCAATTCTATCTCCTTTATCAGAAACATCGTTCATGGAATGTGAGGACTAAAGGACAAAATAAGAGTTACGAGGCTGTCAGAAGTAAACAAGATCTACTTTCTACTCTTTTAAAGAAAATTATATATATATATATATATATATATATATATATATATTATACACACATGATTATTTGTGTTAGAGGCTGTTATATCACATATTTGGTTTAACATCTGTTTTACATGTTGACACATGTTGGACGGCTTATAGAAATTAACTTACAACCTATCAATCTATCATCACTTCCTTTACTGTTGATTTACCCTGGCAACTGTCACCTCAACTATTCTACATCTAATAACCCAAATACTCATCCATTTACATGGAAGAAAGTTGTTCAAATTAAGAGTTTTAATATGTATCATTTGTTGAAAAAAATATAGATAAAAATTGCAATATTAGTATAAAAGAAAACATAATTCTATAATACTTAGTAATTCATAGTAGAAATATAGACACGGACTTAAAAGTGTTACTTAACGGTCATAAGTGATTATTTTCTAAAAGTTGAAGGTTAAATCCTAACTAAAGATATAAAAATGAATAATTTTATACAGTTATGACTGCCATGGAAGCAGAACAAACAATATAAAAACAAAAACAAGTTGTTCAAATAATCCAAAATATTAATAAAGTTGGTTAGAATTTTGATCAATCACATGAAATAATGTGCTGGTTGTCATACTATGACCTACCTGAAATAAGAATATTTTAGAAAAATATATTTGCATTTTTATACTGAAAAGAAATAGAAATGTGTATTTTGAAAAGTTTTTGGAAATGTCAGAATTTTTCGGGAAGTATTGATTCTAATATCTTTCAATGTTTTTCAAGTTAAATGTCTATGCATTTTTTAAAAAGTGAAATGCAAACATTTTAAAACAGACAAAAATCAGAATCTTATAAAATTGTAGTTTTTTTCAACAATGAACAACTGTAGTTTTCTTTGTCTCCTTTGACCTTCTGTACGGACTCTGGTAAATAATCTGTCATGCCTCAACGCAGTACGTATACACAGCTTGTCATCTTCAAATGAACTCCCCCGTTCTTTAAATGGCTTACTTTTATGCAGCCCAAGATCATCTAATTTGCATAAAAACAGTAAGAATTCATGTTACTTTTGGGTAACCGTTGGGCATAAAATGAGCTGCACGTTGTCATTTTAGTTTTTCTATTGTTAAGTAACATGAACTTTACAAAACACACAGATATGTGGACATTTCTGATGCAAGTCATTTTTGCAATCACAATTTTCCTTAGAAAAATATAAAGAATTAGCTAAGTTCCGGTTTCCTTGCCTCCTCAGAAAAGGCAAAGTTAGACACAAGGTAGGTTTATAATGTAGGAAAATCTAGCTCCCTGGATGCAGCAGAGATACAAAAAAAAAAAATGCCTTTGTCTGATAGAAGACATCTGTCAAGAGTTATTTTTTAGTTTTTATTTCATATGAAAAACGAAAACGGTCAAACAACAGAAACAATTCAAAATAGACATTTTACAAATTAAATAACAATGGACAAATTCTAAAACTGGGTAGAAATACGCTGATAACAAGGAATACAAATTATATGAAAAACAAAAAAAAAAACCTATTTTATTGCTAAAAATATGAAATCTTACAGATTTCATAGAGCCAATAACCCTCGCCCCACTCCAGTATCTTTGTAATTAATACAATGTACATGATCAAATCTGCTTGGCTAAACATAAAACAAATACTGGTCTGTGATGTACTTTTTCCTCTATAATTTTTTGTTGACTTTGGCTATTTCTGTTCAGGAGGAGAAAAAAATGTATTTAATAGCATCATCATTTTTGTACCTGATGCTGTGAGGCAATCAATAAAATCATACTTAGGGAGGTAGTGAGTTTTCATTTCATTCTGGACAATTGTTTTTACTCTGATTTTATACCAAAAATGAATGTAAACATTTCAAATTACAATAAAGTTTTAACTTGTTTTTCTACTGTAATCTATGTGATTTATGGACATTAAGAATCCGGGGAAGGAAGACAATTGCATTTTAGAGTGCTATCTCTTCATATAAAAATCTTATCTGTGGCTAAGTGTCACTAAATTATAAGTATTTAATATTTACATAAGATTTTTGGGTTTTTTTTCTAAATTTACTGATTACATTATTTTTTTCCTCCTTCAAGCTGTGTTATAGTTAAGTGAACTTGCGAAAAGAGTTAAATTTAAAATAAAAAAAAAACATTTGAGATATCAATAGAGAGTGACAGATGAGGCTAACCAATTGGGAATCAGTCGGAAATTAAAAATGCTCATCATGAGAAAATTATTGCAGTGTGTCAAAAATGGATACAGTAGATTTTTATTTTTTTTAAATATAAATAACTAAATGTGTCTTTATAAATGGTATGGACAGTACATCATATTTTTAATAATTATCTAAACTCATAAAAGTCATATCAATGTGATAAAGGCAAAAAAAATTTTTTTTTAAGATATCCCTGGAACACACTAATAAATGACACAATTTAAAACCTGGAATAATTGCAAATCCGATTTAACCCATCAATGAGATCCACAATTTATTATACATATATTTTAACAGCTGCTTGTTTTATGATTGCATTCACTTGAAGTGATTGATCCGGTCCCAAAAGAATTCACAGCAAATAAAGACAGATCATCCTTGTTTGTTCATAGCTTAGTCCTCAGCATACTGCAGCCAGTCACAGCTTCAACATCAAATGTCAAAAACACATGGACCAGCTACAACTTCTAAGTCAACTTTGACCATCGCAAGCCAAGTCATCAATTGATTTCCTTTCCCCTTGCACTATTAGGGTCGACAATATTACCTTGTGAATCAGGTATGTTGGAGGGCAATGAAAGACATGGTTAAACAATCTAAATCTGTGTTAGAAAAGCTTCCAGTCTGGGGATTCAATAATATTGTGATGTTGGTAATGCAAAGTCTTAAATTCTAACATTGCATAACTTTCACCATATAATCACATTTTCTAATTAGTTTAAACATTCAAATATGCATCATATCATCTGAATATCTTAAAACTCAATTCAGTGAATACTATTTCACCTTTTCACCCAAAACTATAAATGATCCTTCTTTCTAATATGAAACCCAAGAATTACTATTTGGTATATATTATTCCTTAATTGGAATTAATTTTTAAGATGAGCATTATATATATTAATAAAAATAAATTAATATATATAATGCTCATCTCCAAAATGAATTCCAATTAAGGAATAATATATATATACCAATCGGTATGGACCCGACTATGGAAGATCAGATAATAAATAAATGTGGATTTATAAGATCAAAGAATCCAACCTTGATTGCCCTTCGGGGCCCCTAGTGCAGTTGATAGAGACGTTGAATCTCTACAGTTCCAGATGAACATTGTCTGAAGATAGCGGTTTCAATCCCACCCAAAGCGTGCCAGAGGTTAATTGGCCAAAATGTGGTGAGACGACAACAACTACGGATGGCAGTGATTGCTGAGAATGCAGTTAGGAGATTCGAAGTTCCTATCTGTCGTGGTTACCACCTGACGAAGGCCAGAGGAATAGTTGGCCGAAACGTCATGAAAAACAACAACCAATAAAGATGAAAACAACAACTAATAAAGATGAGAATAATAGTCCGAAATCAAAATAAATTAATATACTATTTGGTACTTTTGCAGTATAAGGAACATGCTATCATCTGAATTGTCCAGGGTGTTTACAAAAAATACTGGAAGGTGCTGAACAAATTTTTTTTTTTTTGCACAAATGCTGGACAATTTTCTCAATGAAAAATATATATTATTTGTTAGTACAAAGCTAATTCAATGAAAAATTGAAAAATGAAAATATTCTAGAATGATTGGAGAATTTTTACGAAACTTTTAGAAAATTAAAAATTCAAATAAAAAAGAAAATTCATTGCAAGTTTTATGAATAAATATATTTTTTAAATAATTGATAGAAAACAGTTTTTTGGATTTTTTTCATTTTATGATTTTTTTGTTCAAATCAAGATAAATATTTAGAATTTTTTTAAAAATAAACCAATTATCACAAACGTTCTCTTTATTTTTTTAGCATTTTGTGGTATTTTCATAAACCAACCAATTTCAACAGTAGTACAGTTCTTATACTACATAAGTACCTACTATTTTTAATCAACTATTACATTGACAAAGGCTCTGAATAATTTTCTAATCAAATTTTAACTGGTTTAATTAAACAGAATTGAGATATTTTTGAGTTTCAAATAAACAATTATAGGAAATATTACTTCATAGCATAAATATAAAAGGTTAGTTTTTTTTTTTAAACTAAAATCTATTTTAATACTGATGTAGAAGATATTTTTTATATATATTTTTAGACAGATTTCCCCTTAACCATTCGACTCAAACATAAAATACAGATTTTTATTCTTAACACAATGTTCTTATACAGATAAAATTCTGTTAAATATCTAATAGCCCCCCCCCCTCAAATGTCCTAATAATTAAATTTTAACCATTACTTTTGAATTAATCCTTAAAATATATTCTGCATGATTGCTGTTCAAAATATATTACTCTGTTCACAAAATAGATCAATAGATTTCATGCTTGATATCCACCTTAATAAATTTCCACTTTTTTTTTAATTGACATCTTTGTTTAGATATAACAAGAAAATTATCAAAGAATGTCATCATTCGCCTTTCAGAGTTAGAAAGATACAATTTAAAATTCTCAGAAGGCTATGAAAAAAGACATCTGAAGAAGGTAAAAGTACTTCATTTCAAACTTTGTGAAAATATCAAACAAGATGAGGACAATAGTGAGAATTATATAAATCGGTTTTCAGTGAAACGCCTTACAGTGATATGGGAAAAGAAGGAGAACGTTGAAGTGTCCATAATGTTGGCCTTAACAAAGCAGAGAGGAGAAAATAACAAAATACCAAAGACTTATGTACGACATGAAAAGAAACTGGAATCTTAAGAAAGTATCAATCATACAAGTCATTATAGGAATAACCAGGCTAATGAAATTCAAAACTATCTGGCAAGTATACTCGGTGAACCAAGTGCAAAAGAAATACAAACAATAGCACTTAAAGGGACGGTTAGAATCTTAAAAAGATCTCTTGGTTGGGGTAACTAAACTAATGGGGGAATGTTTGGCATCTGGTAAAATGCCCCATTCCCAGGAAAAGCAATAAGAAAATTAAAATAAAGTGAAAAGTTATGAAAATATATAGCAATTAAGCTATACAGAATCTTCTGAGTTCCATTCCCATAGGGAATTGTCAGGCTAAAACTCTAACCTGATGATTCCCCAGTTAAGTAAATTTAAATTTAAGCCAACAGCAAGTATTACACACTAAATGTTCCATAGCATAAACAGGACACTGTTGCCTGACACAGAGCCAACACATCTGATTTTATAGAACTAAACGAATAGCCCTCTAAAAATTCAGATTTCAATGTAATAAATTTTAACACTTAGCGTTTAGTGGATACATCAACTTCAAATTAGAGTGAAGAAAGATCACAAAATTAAAACTATTAACAATTCTGTCAATATAAGTTTAGAACAATATCTCAGTTAAAATAATCTAAAAAATGACTGGAAGTTGGCTAGACTGTCTACATTGAACATCTCATCTAACATTTTTCCTTCCATTTTAACAATACTTCTGTTAACAATTGTTTTCTATTTCAAACAATCGCACTTAAATTTCCTGTTTTTCTTTTGTTTTTTTTTATATATAATTAAATAAATAATAAAATTATATAATCATAAGTCTACATGGCTCGATCAATGCTTTAACATTTCCAGGTCATCGTCAAGACTCCAAATAAATCTCACTCTCAGAAAATAAATTTACAATAAAATCTACCCAGTATGCAGTCAAAAATATAAAGGCACAATCAAATTATTACTTCCTCGATTTTTGGTAGACACTAACTTAAAAAAATTACTTCAGATTCAGAGGAGAATGGGATTTGTGGTATGCCCCACCCCTTCCTTGCAGAGAAACTAGAAAAGACCTGGTTGACCATATTGATGGCCTGTTTGCACTTGGTCAAGCTCAATACTGTCTACATAAGAGAAAAATAGACAAATTTATTAGACTTGTTAAAAGTTACTTGCCCACATAGATCACAAAAAGAGTTCACCAAGGTGGCATGTAGATAGTGTTAGATAAAAAAAAAAACACTTTTTAAAAAAATCCATTTACCCTCCCTCCTTATTCACGTATAAAAGGAGTTGGATTCTTTATAGTCAAATCCAGAGTTCACTATGGTATTCACTGCATCAATCATGCAATTCCAAGATTTTCATGATAATAATAAAGATTGAATGACAAGTCATAAGTTTTAATGGAGGGTAACGAAAACTAAACATTAACAAAAATAAAATGATTTAACATAAAAACTTTTTGGGGCCTTTTTTGTTTCTTTAATTATTAATCAAAAATAGTCTTGTATTTTTCTGAAGTAATCAATATTTTATCCAAAAATTTCCCCCTTTCCATGTTTCTTTTAAATTTTACAATAAAACATAATTAAATTTTTTTTAAATAGTCCAAAATGATAAAAGTGATTAGTGATACCGACGTTACAAACAGGTTTTATTTTTACTTATGTTTGAACAGAATCAAATTTTATACGGAGCTATGGTTTGAAGAAAACTACCTATTCTTCACTCCCTGTTCTCCTCACAAGGTAAAGTTCATTTTATTACAAAGACACTCTTCTTCAAGTCTGAACCCATTAAAATGTCGGACAATAAACAGTTTGCCTGTGAATGATTATGTATGTTCCCATCAACTATTGTTTGAGCACTGTAGTAAGTGAACCTCCCAGCTACAATAAATGATAATACAAAGCTCTCTATAAAAATTAATCAAGCCCTCTTTAATGCTCATTAGCAGAGTGCATATAATCATTAAGAATTCACTTAGTTGCCGTCTTCTATTCATCATAGTTGGCGTTTTTAACCGCTGTGTATCATCTAAGGAACAAAAATCAATCCCAACTTGAAACGTTAGCCATATTTAGAAGCTGCAATAGAGTCTAGTTTATTTGAGAACCATATTCCTCCAAAATAATCTTAGTCGTGAAAAATTTTACATAGGCTGTACATGTGCTTATTTTAATGCTAAATATAGAAACAATAAAAGATCGTATAGTAATTCAGGTAAGAGTGGGGGCACCTCACTATCCAAACACATTGTCTTTTACAGAAAATATAGTACCTGTACGGAGATGGAGTATCTTAAAAAAAAGTTTCAACGATAACACTGCACAACCACATCGTTTTTCTTTGTTGTGAAAAACTGGTTCTTATTACATTCCCTGATAAAGATAAACTACCAAATCAAAAGGATGAAATAGGTATTAACTTTAGACACTTCAAACGATTCAACCTATAAATTCACTTAGTGAATTGACCATAACATTCCACAAAGAAACCAATATGCCTTTTCGGTGAATTAAAACTGTTAGTTAAATTCCTAAACAAGGATAATGGAATTAAGCTAATAAATTAAAAAAGGAAAAAAAAAAGGTGTTGGGGAGGGGGCTATGAAAGTAATTTAATAGAACTAGATTACAGTTAGTAATTAAAGGATTAATAAACAAAGGAGTTCATTTGTTTTGTTTTCCATTAATTTAAGATGCGGATAAATTAATTTAGATTTCAAATTTTAACAGTGATATAAATTTGTGGTTATATATAACAGAATTTTGTATGGCAAGATTATATTTTATTTCTTAAAGAGATTTTTAAATTGTTCATATATTCTTCTTCGTATAAAACTGATAGGTTTATTAAATATAAACATCATCATTTGATTAACAGATTTAATATAGGGTTCTCTAACCCTCAGTCAAATTTTGCTGAAAATTAGATCGGAAATTTTTCCTTCCTGATAGTAATATTTTCTACTCTACCTTGCCAGTCGTAAAATATGCCAAAATATATTTTCATCCATGCAGATTTCATATTTAATATTACAAAGCCAATTTTCTATTGAATATTATGTATATAATGTGTGTGTGTGTATAGTATTGTTTTCAAAATATGACTTGGGTGCCATCAACTAGATCCAACCGTTTTAGTTAAACCATAGATAAATCAGAAACATTTAAAATTAAACTAATTCTAACTCAATGATTGAACTTGTGCAAGCGTAAAATAAAAATATTGTTGCAAGTTGAAATGAAAATTTTGGATTTCAACTTAACGACATTTCTGTAAGAATTCAAATATTTAACTTGTTAAAAATGATCCTTGTTGTATGATTAGTATTTCCTGTTAATTTCAGTGTGATGTGACCAGTAGTTTAAAAATTTATTGGTGAAGCACACACAGATACAGATATCTGTTTTAAATAAAACAGATTCTAATCTTACTAATTTACATAAATGGGTTATCATGGTGGGGTTCTGTAGGGATACCATTTGTATTTAAATTTAATTATATTGGTTTTATAAAGTTTTTAGATAATAAAATAATTTTATAACTTTACAAATTAACTGAATTTCTAATTACCAGATCTAAGTATAAAAATAGCAGTATATTAAATTGTGAATATATCTATATAATTTTATCCAACAATATGCAGAGAAATCAGTGACTTTGTATACACTTAATAACTGTCCCCTATGCATGTAAATAATGTGTTATGAATAGTGTGGTTTTACTTGTGCCTGGAAGATGAATGTGCATAAATCTCAAGTTTTCTCTACTACAAATAATTCAAACTAAGTATGCATATTATCTACATGATCGAAAGTTGGAGGAGGGGGATGGGGGGGGGAGAATAAGGTCTTAAGCATTACAAAGAGGTTGAATGTACATTGGGTCAACAAATGTGTTGGGGTAGGAGGTGCACAATTTAATCGTAGGAAGAATGACATTTAACGATGTTAACTTTCGGATGTTACTGTCTGTTCTGTTTTTTTTTTTTAATAATTTCAATTTTGATTATTTGGATCACTTCAGAGTCATAATGAGACATTTGTTAAGCCACCATGCTTATATATATATAAAATTTATAGTCAGATTGTCATCAATAGATGATAAACAATAAATGAATAAATAGAAAATGAGACCCCAATAATTGTCTTTATTCATTTTTATATGTCCACGATTTAAGACTTTCCTTCTGATAAGTCTCATTCATAGAAAATTCAAGATATACAACTCTATAGTTTGGTTGTCAAAGACCTCTCAAGAACTGAATCTTTAAAAATGAATAAAGGCATGATTATTGGAATCTAATTTTGTATTTTATATATATATATATATATATATATATATACACACTTTTTTTTTATGACAGCCAACTTTAAATTGACAACCATTTTCCTTAAATGCAAATTTAGCAACTATTGGTTATTTGAAATTCAGCTCAGTTTGGCAATTTGTTGTGAGATTGACATTTAAGCGACATTAGAAAATTGAAATTTATTTTGAAAATCATGGTCAAGCAACACACTGTGCATTATGTAAATTTCATGGTGCTCGTAATCGACCATCAGAACAATTAGAGAAACTGAATCATTTTCGCACTATGTTTACTCTAAACGATAATACCCATCCTACAAAACATTGTTCAGTGTGAACACAAGTGATTGCTGCTGTACAGCATAGTGTTGATGCTGCTGCTGCAAATGTGTCAATTCGTCAACGTGTTCAACAATTAAATTTGCAAACTGATTTCATGAAAAATTTTTCGTAAACATCTTGGTTTGCGCTCTTACAAGATTCAACTTGTGCAGGATTCGAAACCAAATGATCGTCACTCACATCATGCCATACATTTGGTGAATGGGCTGAAGGAAACATTGCCACAATTTTGTTTCAAAATTTTCTTCAGTGATGAAGCACACTTTTAGTTAAATGCCAATAAACAGAATTGCCATTGAATTGGAGCGATGATAATCCATAAACTATAATCGAAACCTCATCACACCCAGAAAAAGTCATTATTTGGTATGCTTTATGGGTTGGTGAAATCATTGTTCAACTGTCTTCAAAAAGGATGAGGGTGAGAACAGTCAACAGCGAGTGATACAGAAAAATGACTACCAACTTCATGTCTCAACTAGAAGGCATTAATGTTGCAAACATGTGGTTTTAGCAGGATGGAGTAATTTCACAAAATGGACCGGCTAGCTGACCACTTTGTTTGTGCGATTTAAATCCATTACATGATTTTCTTTGGAGATATGTAAAGTTCCCTGTCTATGTTAATAAACCTGACACAATAGACCACTTGGAAGACAACATTCAACATGTTATTGCAGAAATACAACCTAATTTAATAGAGTTTGTGAAAATTGGACCTCTAGATTATGCTATATAGGTGGGGACCAAAATTGTATTTAAATCATAAATGCCAAAATTTAATCTTTAGAATAACCACAAATTTTTCTGTGATTTATTTTAATTTTGCAGCCTCTATAAAAAACAAAAACAAAAAAAAAACAGCCGTTACATAATTATCATGGTGGAGTTACACAATTAGATTATCAAAAGAAACTCAGTTTCACGTAGCAAGTGAATATCTCATGCATGTATCAGCTTGTCATAATACAGACGGTAAGGAAAGCAAAATGACAGTAACTTTTTAGAAAGTACAGAATGCTGTTAAAAAGTTTTTTAAAAAGTGTAAAGACGTCAACAATGCATTATTTTAGATTAATTTTCCATCAACCTTGTGCACTATAAAAAACGAATCATGGTCATAAGTTCCATAATATATAAAACATTTTCAAAAAAAAAAAAACCTGAAGAATACTTGACGTTGACCTTTTCCCAAGAAAACAACAGATTACCTGAATTCCTTTAAGCACTCAGATTAACCAGATCAACATGCGTGTTGTTACAAAGAGCAACAGCATGTACAGAGGCGGGGGAGTCGACAAGTGCAACTGCTGATGAAATTTATTTCACACACTCCATCGAAGGCCGGGTATATTAAGAAAGAGATTCACACTTACCTGCCGGCACCCTTTCTACATTACACATTTTAATCCGTGTATTAATCCAACGTTTATAAAGCGAATACAATAAATATAAGTACCAATCCTTTGGTGAACAATTCGGATAATCCACATAAAAAGGAAAGTAATATTAAATAAGCGCACCTCTTTCCAGTTTTTCCTTAGTTCTTTCAATATAAGAGGTCTTGTTCTGATATCTGGGACTATGACGACTTCCGGGGCTGTCATCTCTCGTCCTGTGGTCATCGGGGGAGCTTCGCAGTTTGTCGTAGCGGTCGGTGATTGTATATGGGTACTGCATGCTCTGCAAATAGAAAAATCAATCCACTTTTAAAAGAGGAGCAAATGATGAAATATTAACTTTTTATCAAAAATGGTCATGCATTATTACTTTTCATTACGCACACAAAAACAAATTAAAAGATTAACATTGTCATCAACAAATAGATTTTTTTTACCTACTTTTAATTAACCTTTGGTGCTTGTCCAGAATTTCCCTTCATAATATATAAAAAAAAAAATAATTTTTAATCTGTATGATGTATGCACTCATGACAGAACGAAAACATCATATTCTAAAATTCATGTAAATGGATAAAAGAGGTTTTTTATTTTTGCGTGGTCCCCCTCTTGTGCTGCATGTGAGATGATGCCACAAAAAATAGTGAAGAAATGATGAATGTGAGAAGTGTAAAGGGTCAATGCTGCTTTCACATTTTCGCCAAGTTTCAGAAAAATCTAATAAATGGGGCAAAAGGTGTCCTTTTCTGCAATTTGGGGGCATTTGTGACCCCCTTTTGAGCTCTTGGGAATGCCGAATCCCAGTGAAAATGGACAAACGATGCAGTTTCACGCCTTAAGACATGTATATTTGAATTCAGCAACATGGAAAACTGCTATATAGACATACATATTAAGTTCTTGAGTAATATGAAAAAAAGAGCTCCAAAAAGACATGTTTTTTAGCTCTAAAAATCCTAGAGGGATACAAATCAGAATTTTGCTAGGGTCACCCATACTGAATTTATATTAAGAACAATGGCCTCCACATTTTGGTCAAGTTTCAGAACAATCTAATGTATGGATCAAACGCTATGGGGCAAAAAGTGTCATTTTTGGCTATTTTGGGTCATTTTTGACATCGTGTGTTTATATATATATATATATATATATATATATATATATATAAATACCAGTATTTATATATAGATAATTTAATCCTAACCGAATAAAAAAAGCTCAAGACGCAATATAGAGTAGAGCTTATTATAAGAGAAAGAAAATTAAATTTGTAAGTTGAAATTTACAATCAAAATTTATTGTTCGACCAAATACTTCAAAAAACAATTTACAAAGTCCTTATTCCGCGGAGTTTCAAAGAATGCTATTCTTCTCATCAGAGGACAGAAAATAAATTTTGATTGTAAGTTTCAACTTAGTTTTAATTTTCTCTTACACACACAAAACGTTAAAGGTTTAACATTGACTGTATATTTAACTATGTCACATACTTAAATATGAGTGTCAACAAGAAGCATTATACATAATATACAGCACATACACACACACAAAAATAATTGTTGAGGTTTCTTTTAAAATAGTGCTATTCTCCTAGCATTGCCAAACTAAAGCTATATTGATGGTTAAAAATAATGAAATGAAAAACATTTGAGAAAAAATATTTAGAAAGATCTGCTTGTGTGATATATGCCCCCTCTCCCCTCCTAATGTATGTTTGTACACTTGCAAAAATATGCAGACAAAATATTAAAAAAAATAAAAAATAAATAAATAAATCTCTAATTAAAGATATAATTTCAAGAAATCAGAACCTGTCATAGAATCAGAATGGCGAATTTAGAATCAAAATTCTTAATTGTACTGGAATCGGGGAAAATTTTGAAATCGCCCCATTACTACAATACAGATGTGTGTGTATCGAGGCACACACACACGGCAACATATAAGCATAAAATCAGTTTTCCATAGCAACTTGCAGATTCACATTTGATTAGGGAATCAGATTGTGCATTTGCACTCAAACATGTCTTATACCCGACATCAAGTACCCTTAACTCATTAACAAGGCTTTTTATTTATTTAGAAAGTTAGGTTATAGATCTCAGTGACATTTTCATGTACAAATATACTCACACTATAGGCCTAATTTGAATATTAATTTACATTGCATTTCATTAGTCCACTATTTGTTATTAGTGTTTTCGAATTGAATGACTATTTTATTACATAATATTTCTATTTGTGTATTTTTTTATCTTGGAAAGAAAATTGGTATTTTGAGTAAGAACACGTTAGCATGTATTTCATGTTGGTATACAAGAAAAGAAAGAAAAAACTTTAATATCAACAAAGAAGGCAATGGTTATGTAAAAAAGTGAAAAATACTGGAAATCTGAAAGAAACTGTCACTCAGCCTCCACTTGTCAATGAACAATCGACAATGACTAATATAAGAACTCCTAGTCAGTCAATAAATTATTGACATTTTATTACAAGATTGAATTAGATACATTGGAATTTGAAATTATAACACAGAATAGCTAAATATCCAATTCATCGATTTACTTAATATTATTTAAAAAAATAAATATTAATGTTAATATGGTACACCATTACAAAAAGTTATTTTAAAAACTTTTTTCACAGAAGTATTTATTTTTAGCTTCAGAAATAAAAAGATTGCATTATATTAAAAAATTCAAGAAACTTATGCGGAAATATTCAAATGTATTGATTTGTATGTTTCTACCATTTGACATTGAATGGTTTCATATGTCCAATGGCAGCAACACAAAAAATAATACTTGTAGATGTATCACCAATAATGATTAGCAAAAAAAAGGTGAAAGTCAAGGTTTTCATCGACTTTGTTTAGGTTTTGTCCAAATATGATGAGAACGACACTATGAACTTTTTCACTTAAATGTCTCATAGAATCCAAACCATGTTTCCCACATGACACATTTACACAATACAGATGGAAACCAATAGCACAGATAGCTTTGGTGCAGCTACTATAACAGGTTGAGATCAAAAGCAAACAAACCTTACAATCAATAAACCAAAATGAGGTGATTAGTGATGTTTTTGTTTTCATTTTACTTTAATAAGTTCGTAGAAATCAAGGAGTCCCCTTCTGGGGTTACCAATCGATTTCTATATAAGATACATAGATTATCTACGACTTCTCGAATGGTGAGTTAGTAAAGCAATGAACACTAATTTTCATTTTCTTAACTGATCATTTAATGATGTTATAATTTATCTTTGTGTCTTTTTTCTGAATATTTCTGGATTTCAGGGTAAGAATTCATTTGGTCTGGTAAAGTATCCAGATAAGTGGTGTTACTAGAAGGTGCGTCATTCATCGTATGAGCCAGTATATAGCCATGTCAAAGGGATCTTATGTAAGTTTTAAATACTATGTTATTTTGAATATTTGATCAAGGTTTATTTGTGGGGTAAAGTATCTTGTCATTACTGAAGATACTCGAAGATGGCGTCTAGTAGGTAATGCATGAGGTTACACTCATCAAATTTCTAGCCATGTCAACTGAGAGATTCTCATATTTTGAAATTTGTACCTTTTCAATTTTCTTAAGTTGGTTTTGTTGGTTTTAACATTTTGGGGAATTTTAAAGTGCGCCTTTTTTTTTTTTTTTTTTTAATTCACAGAAATAGATTCTCATTCATTAGAATCTCATGCGGTGAGATCTAAGTAAAGAAAGGGGTTTAGTTAAAATTTCACAGAAGCTTACTAAAAATGAAAAAGAAAACCCTGAAGAAAGCAACATCATGTGAATATAACCAAAATGAGGATAACAGTGAGAAATAAGTTCATGTAAATGATAGAAACTTGTTGGAAATATTCATCTGCTGCCCAGTTATACTTTTAACTATTCTAAGAGAGAAATCAATTCTTTCATTTTAAATAATGGTAATCATCAAAGTTTGAATAAAAAAATTTTTTAAATTAGTTCATTTTAAGCTATGATAAGCATTGTGATTATTTAATGCCTAAAAATATGAATTGGTAAAATAGATAAATGCTACACAAAGCTATACATTAATCACATAGGCATAAAATGTGCAAATCCTAGAAATATTAAAAGTTGCAAAGTGCCATAAGTGTTGTGAATATTAAAAGATTTGGACTACTGTTCTCATCTTGGATGTTATTCTCATAACAATTCGACCCATGTAACCTCTTATCTTCAGGTGCATTGTCAGACTCAGAAATTTTTAATGGAACCATTTATTTAATCCACAAGGGTAGCTCTCTCTTGTTCTATCAGCCATAACTAAGTAGAAGTATTAAGTAATTTGTAATTTTATTCTTAGTATCAACCTCAGTATGGCTGAACCATAAACTTCCAGAAGACTTTCACTTCAAAGTGATCATTCATCCCTATCATAAAAAACAGGTGATTCTATTATTGGCAATGGTTTCCCATTGGGGAAACCAGTGTCAAAATTCTTTCTAGAAAGACATCAGGTACTTACGGGAAGGATCATTGCAGACAATTCTGGTACAAATCTTAAGGGCTTTAAACCTATTCTTGTCTTAGATATGTAATTTAACTACTTATTACTATATATTACTACTTATTATCTTAATGATGTTTAAATCTATTTATGATTAATGGTTACCATATTGCATTAAATTCTATATTGATTCTATCCTATTATTCTGTCCATAATCTTTTTTTTTTTTTTTTACTTCATCTCATAAAGATAGATGGCTTCCCCTTTCGCTGTATATAGTCAGCCATCAGTAAATTTTCAATATTTCCATGTATCGCAGCTCTCCAGATTTTTCTAGTATTACTTTTGGTGAGTAGCATATTCCAATCTTTTTCTATTTTTTCACAAATGGAATTGCATATAAAATTTCTGGTCATAACATTTTTTGTAGGGGCTTGACTCACAAGATGTTCGAAAGAGAAGAGTCACTTTTGAATACTGTCTTTATATCACATGAATTACATATTCTGATTTTTTTTTTTTTTTTTTTCAGTTAAGCTCTAAATGATAGACAAATTATAAATCCTCATCTAAAAACATTCTGAAACATTAAAGGATCTATTTTGCTCATTTAGAAATTTTATTTATCTTTTTGACTAAAAATAAATTCAGTTTGTATTAATTGGATTATTCAGACTATTGTTCTTAGCTTAAGTGTTATTTTCACATTTTGGACGATGTAACCTGCAACCTTCTCAGGTGTATCTTATTGAAAAGAAATCTTTCTTTCAAACTCTGGGAATCTGCACAGAATTACAAATTAATCCTCATCTCAAAAATTCATCCAGTTTATTAAAATGTTTATTCAATATTTAAACTTGATTAGACAATTTCTTTCAATATTATTAGAAAAGGAAGATGAATCGGAATATTTCTTGCCAAAAAATTTCTAATGTGTGAAAAGATTAAAAATCTATATATTAATATATAAAAATAGGACTGTAAATAGTGTTATCAAAGTCGTTTCAGTATTATTCAACTAGCAAGACCCCACAGGAACTCCATTGCTGTTTTCTTTCTCTAGAATTCATTGTACCTATTTTATTTATTGTATTGATATTTCTAAATCAATGTATTTAAGGTTTAATAATATCAAAAGGTTGAGGAAGGGGGGATCTATAAAAATAATCAGCTAAATATAATTTAACTAAATAACACTAAAACATTTATTGAAAATTGTAACAATTTAAATCTCTTTAAAACAATATTCTTATTCTTTTTACAGTAAAGATAATTTTCAGTTAAATATTCTTTGGATAAATAAAACATGTCACTTTATTAATTCATTTAAAATTGTAACAATTAGAAGTGCAGTAAAATTATTTTTAAAAAATAAAATGCAAGTCAATAGAATTAAACTTTAAAATGAATAAAGTTTTTTTTGTTTTATTTACCTTAGCAAAACCAGCTAATTTTCCATTACTTTTTTACATTTCATCTTTGGTGTGTGAATGGTGATGGTGTACATACAAAACATAAGCATATCATCATACAAATACTAGTGTGACTGATGGAAACTTCACACCTGTATCGTTCATCTGTTGTATATTGCCGTTGAACACTATAGACATCGGGTTGCAAATACAGACTCATGTACAACTTTTATTTTAATCAAAACATACTTATCTAAGTTATCTGATTAATGGAGTTCATTTCTAAAATTCCTGCATATATTAGGAATTTCACATTTGACACAAAAGTGACATCAGATAGTTTTAAAAAAATTACTTTTTGCATTGTACTTTCAGCAATAATTGAATGGAATTGCATTTTCTTTTATCATTTATGAATAACACTTGCGATAGAGTGCAGGAGAGTGTATGTGGTTGAGAGTGAGTGTGTGGTTGAAAGTGAGTGTGTGCATGAGAGTGTGTGTGGTAGCATGAGAGTGTGAATGAGAGAGCGTGCATGCGTGTGTGTATGAGAGAAGGGGAGAGAGAGAGAGATATTTTGTTTCTGAAAAATAGATAAAATATTGATCTGCTCATGTAACCAAATACAATTCAGAATGAGGGAACATCTTAAAGTGCAGAACTGGTTAGAAAACCATACAACTGTTCTTGAATATCATAATGTAGATAAAAAGAAAAAACATCTTATCAGGAAGAAAATATTCTTTGTGTATCATGACCGTCTTTCTTTAATTCATGATTGAGAGATGAGGAAGAGAGAAACTTCATTCAATTGTTTTCATAGGTAAAAATTAATGAAAAATCCACAGATACATTAAAATTATGTATATTTATACAACAACTTCTAGATAGAATTTAAAAAATACAATCTTAAAAGATTTTTTCTTTATTCTTACTGTGCATGCAGGTGTGTGTGTGGGTGTGCATGTGTGTGTGTGTGTGTGTGTGTGTGTGTGTTTTGCATGTGTGCTTCATTTCTTTAGACAAGTATTGGTTTTTAAAAGAAACAAGTGAAGCATGCATGGTTCCCTGTGAGTGCACAGTGAATGAGGCCTAAAAAAAGAAAAAAAAAAAAAAAAAAAAAAGACTAAGTTCAGCATTTGCCCCCTCCCTCCATTTAGCCCCCAAAATCCCCAGGTGACGTCAAATCCTGTTAAATAGACATACACAGAAAATTTTGGACAAATATGGTAAAATAGTCCCAAAAATGGAGTGTTTTTATTAGCCCTAAGAGTTATTGCGAAATATAGACAAACAAAATTATATAGAAATCAGTTACAACTTTTCAGAAAGTTTTATAAAAAGCTAAGGCATTAATTTTTTTTTGATAAGCACAAAAGTGTCAATTTTAGTTATTTTAACCTGAAAGGCACCCCAACGAGGGGGGGGGGTAGTTTCCTCGGAAAATCCGTTCTATTACTTTTTTACTCATATCATGTTTAATGTTTGCGCAAAATTTTAAAAACTTCCACCAGTTAAGAAAAGTGCGGATAGACAAACGGACGAGAGTGAATTTACAGGTCCACTCTCCTTTTGTCGGGAGACCAATAAATTTTTTTTTTTTTTTTTTTTTAATCTATAACAGAAACATGCAACTTGTTGTTCTTTATTTGTCCAGCATATTTTATGATGCTTAGAAGCATGTATAAAGTTTTTTTTTGTTGTTATAATGTGTGTATATAAAAAAAATTAAATTTACATGTGCTTCCACATCTAAAAATGCTAGATGGCGATAAAAAAATAAAAGAGCAATGAGTTACAGTTTACCATAATTTTTTAAATTTCTTTTGTTTATATTTCTCCTCAATCTGAAAGGTTATTTTTTGAGAAAGTAGATTAAAAAAAATAAATAAAAATACAGAAATTTATTAACATTTTTTTTTGCTGCTCATCTCTATATTAATAAAATTACGATTTTTCCCCTCTACCAAAAAATATAGCTTTGCAAACGCAGTTACATCACTATGGTCTCACTTTCTATTATCTGATGTAGGTTTTGTGATTATTATCAGTCACTTTCATTTGTTATCACAAATTTCTACATTAATTCATAGGAAAGTAACTTTCATCCATCTCCACAGGTGGTAGCACGATAATTACTCTCATTATTTCCTGCTCTTCCTCTCCTCAAAACAACCAAAAACATTAATACGTTTGCCACATCTTTTCCCTACAACACAGTCCATGTTTGCTTCTTCTGCAAATACATTTCACATTAGTTCTTGCATTTTCATTTCTTAAAATAATGATCACTCCCTCTACAAACTCTGGAAAATTTCATTGGCTGTCCACTTGTGTTTCTTAGATTACAGGAATATCGGTTTATCGTGTTTTTTGAATGGTTAAACACTAAACAAGATGGCATCAGCCAATGCACAAAATAAACTCAGCTGTTTATTTCCTGCTACATAATGAGACCAACATTTTCACCAGCTTCGTCTGGGATGATCCAAGCCCATTTGCATAGAGGTAAACATCTGATGACTTATTGTTTCATACACTTTAATTCTATACTTAGACATTGTTTACGTGTGTAACTAGTGAGCGAAATATGAACACTGATCAACCATTTGCTTCCAATCTAGAGATGTCCAGACAAACACAAATATACTGCTTTTTTTTTTTTTTTTTTTAAATACTCCGATTCACTTACGGTCATAAAACTTCAAAGTTATTTTGTGGTAATTATTGCCTATCATACATACCTGCTCCAGCAAGTTACCCAGGCAACAACTTGCTTTGGACAAATGACAAAAAATAAAAAAACTTTTAGGATTTTCCCAGCATCTTTTGCTTATGCACTTTTTGATTGCAAGCACAGAAGGATTTTTTCTTTTCAATGTACTATGCTTTATCATATTAGCAACATGTTTCTATAAAATACCGTTATTGTTTCGCCATGGTCAGTACTCTCATATTACGATTCTTTACTTCAAGAATTTTGTTTAGCTTAGCAGTTTAAATTAAATTAAAACTAAAACACAGATTTTAGCGATTTTTTGACGCTTTATAATTTCTTTTTTCTTTATGGTTGTTGCAGAAATTCCCACTGAATGTACGAAACAGAAAGTAGATTTAAATTGATGCATCAAAAGTAACTTCTTTCTGAAATAAAAATTCTTAATTTACACATTTCAGCTATTTCATCTTTCTGATTCTAATTTTCAGAGAGCTTCATTTTCCCAACTTTTTCATTCTTAATTGGTTGTATTTATAGCAGTAGTATTAATAGTATACTTATTAGAAGTATTCGTTTTATTCTATTATTACTATTGTTTTTACTCTTCTTAATATTATGGTTACATTCATTCTAATGATTATTATTTGTCTTACAGTTTTTACTGTTTACATTTCATTTTATTAGTGTCGCTTTCTTAACTTTCAGGTCATCTCGAAAGAAAGATAAGTCTCCATCTAGAAGAATTTCTGGATCATTGAAACACACCAGAAACAATGTTTTTAGGACTGATTAATGTGCTTTTTGTGCCTCCCTCCATTTCTTTTTATTTGCAGGCATCATTTCTTGACTTAACGATCAATGTATAAACATAAAAATAACTCAGTTTAAGAGGATTTTCTCTTAAATTACACAAGAACTAATGGTTTTAGGATTGATTGTAATATTCCTACACTTAGATCTTTTTTAATTACTTCGTGTTGGGGTGCAGGACCATGCAAATGTTTTTGGCAATTATGCACGTTTTTTTTTTTGTTTTTTTTTTTTTAAACAGCATTAACCCACCTGCCTTTTCACATTTGTTTGTTTAGACATTTTTTCCTTTCTTATACGGACTACCACCCCAGCTGTGTGAGTTTCCATTCCAGGTTCACTTCATCATAACAAAATGGATTTACTTCAGACTATAAGAACTGCAATCATAATATATATTTTTTAATTTTAAGTCGATTGAAATATTTTATGCATTTCTAATATGATTACATGTTCTTTGCAATGTTTAAACATTAAATTGAGAATTTAATAAAAAAAGAGATCCAAAAAAAGACTTAAAATACAGATTATCTAAATTCTGTAAGAACGGTTACTTTAAATGCTATTCTTTTTTTGTTTTTTTGCAATAGAAATCCCAATATCATGTTTCTGTAGTTTTGATATAAGGATTAATTATATTATTTGAGTTTTTTAGATTAGTAACTTCCGACCTTCTTTAGGCGTGTCTTGACAACTACGGAATCTTTCAGTCAAATCTGGGAATTTGCACAGGATATTTTAATGGAACCCTTTATTTTAATCCACAGGGCCAGTATGCTTTTGATCCGTCAGTCATGACTGGGTAGAAGTCCTAGCATACGTGGAACAACACTATAATGAATTTCTCCTCAATCTGAAAAGTTATTATGAAAATAGATTTTTAAAAACTTAAGATATATTAACCAATTAACGTTTTTATTTCTGTTAAGTAATATTTTTGGAGAAGTTGCTAGATCAGATTATATATGAAAGATTCCCAGAGTTTAACAAGATATACCTGAAAATGGTCTGAGATTAGCTCAGTAGAAACATGAAATATAACACTCAAGATAATAGTTGGAAGAACCCAAATAATACAAAAATGAATTATTGCTTCATTTACAATTTTTAAACATTAATAACACAAATACAGTTATTTAATTTGCCTTAATTATTTTTTTAAATATACTTGTCAAATAGAATGTAAAAAAATTGTTTTTTTGTGCCATAAATTAGAGAGGGAAAGGAGGTTATTCTTACATATCATCAATCAACAGTTGTAACCTACCATCTCTCATTAGGACAACCTGTTCCAAAACCTAAATCTGTGCAAACAATTGCATAGAAGGGGGAGAGGCGCTAATGGAAATGGAATATTTCCAAAACAAAAAATTTATAAAATATTTTCAAAGAATTGGGTTGCCATTTCATTGTTGATCCATTTTCATATGTTGGAAATAGTTCAAATTAAATAGGTTAATGGCAAATAATACCCTACCTGACAGCTCATCCTTCAAATTCCTCGGCTTAAGATTCACAAACACAAATTGGAACAAATACATTGAAGACATTGCTAAAGCTTCTGCAAAGAAGGTGGGCTCACTCTACTGTGCTAGAAAATTATTCACACTAAAGAGTATCCTATCTCTTTACAAAGCCACCATTCGCCCATGCATTGTCACATTTGTGCTGGTGCATAAACCACTGAAGTCTCACTCTTAGACAGGAACTCCAAAAATAGTCTCAAATCTAATAGGTCTCATACTTCGGCCAAGCTTCTTCATTGTCCCATTGCCACAGTGTTGCATCCATGTATTTTATAAGTACTTTAATGTTTAGATTAACTTATAGCACTTGTGCTCCCTTGATGTACATACCCCCGACTAACTTAACAAGCAGCAAGATCCCGTTCCTTCACTGTTGAGATCCCTAGATGCTGGAAAGCTTTCTACTCTAGTAGTTTCTTCTCTCGGACTGCTAGACATTGGAATTCCCTCTGTTTTCTGCTTCTCTGGCTATACTAACCTGCAGAAGTTTAAATGATTGCTTAATTTATTAAGGAGTTAATTTGTATGTGCAACTATAAAAAAAAATTTTTTTATTTTAACTTTAACTAACTTAGCATAAACCTAATAAACCAAAACTCATCCTAGCTTTAGTCTGCAAAGTCACTTTAGTTCCATCTGTATTGTGTAGGAGCATTTTTTTTTTAATTCTCACCCCCAAATCCACATAGTAATATCCCACTCTAAAACCTAAAATATTTCCTTGATATACTTTATAATTTAATCACTCTTCTGTATTCAATGCAGGACATGCGTCCTGCTAGTCAATAATAGAATTTACTTGACTTAATAATTTATTATCAATAATGATAAAATATTTTTACTTTTCCAAATAGGATAAAATAATGTACTATTACTTGCTCCTAAACATCCAACTAAACGCTGGATAAAAACTCCAACAAAATGAGATTCCATTTCAATTTTATGTTTGATTTTTCATAAGCAGAGTCTACATCACACACACAGAGTTGGTTTTGCTAGGTTGCTATCATTTTGCAAAATTCACAACGTGAAATACTTTAATCATTAATGTAAATAAACATTTCATTCATAACTATTGTAAACAAATTTTTTCATTTATTCATATAAACAAATCAAATCCATTTGCTGTTGCACAATTGTCTAAAAAATGTGGCTTCACAAAGTTTTATTTTCAATTATTTTATTTATTTACTTTGTCTCATATTGCAAATGTCATTTTAACCTTTTCAATCAAAACAAAATTTGTAAACATGATTATATTTAGATTATTTATACATAATGCTGACATTCATCTAACATGTTTACAATTTTTGCCTTGATGCATATGTATGCATATCTATCTATCTCCAATTATATAAATGCAACTTTGTGAGTTCATTCCTTATAGACTCTAAAACGGCTGAACAGATTTTCTTTAAAATTTACAGAAAATTAGTGTATAAGTCTGGGAGTGATCTTAGTTAAATTTTGTCTCGGAATACCCCAGATAATCACCAATAATCAAAACCGTTATTTTAATTTATCATCAGTAAAGTCATTTTTTCCAGATCATCACGTAATAATAATAGAACAACGTGAAAATTCTACTGTGGATAAGTTGATAATAGTCTTTTTTTTTTTTTTTCTTCTTTTTTTTTTGCATGATGTGGTCTGTAGGTTCAAACTCCGCAGGTAAATTTCTTGATTTATTTATTTTTTTTTTCATTAACTGCAAAGAATTTTATAAAACTTGAAAATTTATGCTTTTTGTTTTTTGTTTTTTTTTGCATGACGTAGTCTGTAGGTTCAAACCCTGCACGTAAATTTCTTAATGTTCTTTTTTTTTTTTTTTTGTTTACTGGAAAGTTTATATAAAGTAATTTTATAAAAGAAACACTAAGTTGTCGAGAGTGCAATTAGAATAACATTTTGGACTAAGTTACTGTCTGGAGGCATGTGAAGCTTCCTCCCAGGCGATCTCACGGATTTCGATGACAATAAAAATATAGGAGTGTGAAATATTCGTTGATCATCATTCGATCCTGGGCAACATCAGGTCTCCCTGAAACAGCGAAACAGTACTGTATGTGAATGACTATAATACTCCATATCTTAGGTTGAGCATTTGGCAAGTTTATACAAATTACCATTAGCGTATGAAGCGATGCTTTTTGTGTAAACAAATTGAGCTTAGGTATTTGGACAATGTCAAAACATTGTTAATTCACTGCCCGTATAGCAGCAGCCTATAGCACAACGGTTAGAAGCTCCGACTGTCGTTTGGGTGATCGGGTTTCGATCCTGGCTAGAGGTAGTTGCTTGTCTAGTCGCACGGATGAGCTGTGAAACAGCGAAACAGTACTGTATGTGGATGACTAATATATATATATATATATATAGGGTGAGTCACGGGAAACGGATGTTTTTAGAATGCTCCTTGTTCTCTCCCTGACTAAGGGATAGGGAGTGAATAAGGAAATCTTTAAACCTGCTTAAGATTAATATTTGCAGTTTTGTTTTTCTTAAAGATATCTGTTTCCCATGACTCACTATATGAATAATAATAATAATGCACACACATTAGTCTTTATTATATAATGGAGAATGGTATAGGTTTTCCTTACCAGTGTTAAAAAATAGTTTTTAAACAAGTTTCTTTACAATGGAAGGGAGAATTACGTTTTTAATTCAGCAAAAATCAAAATTCCAACAAAAAATGTTAAATCTATAATTCATTGTTATTCAAATATTTTTGTTTTCAAATCGGCAAATCCAGTAAATCGAAATAAGTAGGGTTATCAAGAATATCAATCCTTTGATATTTTCCAATGTCTTCTAAAACGAATACTAATAAACACATTCGATGCCAAATATAGCTACGTACCTAAAAAAAAACAGAGCTATTAAACCTGACATATGGGACAAGGAGAAAGAAGCAACCTTAAAAGTTAGTGTCCCAATGATGCTAAGTTAAACAGAGCTGAGATAGAAAAAATAATGAAATACCAAGGTCTTATGTACAACATAAAAAGAAACTAGAATCATAAGATCTCTATCATTTCAATAATTATAGGAACAATTGGACTCAAAAAAGAATTGCAAAAAAATACATGGCAAATATACCTGGTGAACCAAGTGCAAGAGAGATTCAAACAATTGCACTTAAAGAAACGGTTAGAATCTTAAACTGCACTTAGTTGGAATGTATGAAATAGCAGATTAGCTCCATCCCCAGCTTGAACAAACGGATAAGAAAATGGAGGAGGAGGGGGGTTATGTTGATATGAAATGAGAAATGAAAATAAATTTTTGCACAGCTTTTATGGCATAAATTTCATTTTGGTCTTTGCTCTCAGTTTTTTGTATGTTTTGTACTTGTCTTGGTTAATTATTCACCTTGATCACTCCCTCCCCTTCTTCAGAACAGATTTTGACCTAGCTGTTGCACCGTGTTCATCACTCAACCCCTATCTCTCTTATTGTTCTTTTGCTTTCTATCTGACATTATTTAAACCAAACTAGTGTTAATTGTACTTACAATTTAGATATCTCACAACACTTCTAACAAATTATAACAGATGGAATGGCAAGGAATGATTAGCATCTGGAGATCGTTTTTCAGCAATTCTGTAAGAATCTGGTACCGTTTCCATAAATTGCCAACTTCTTCAAAAAAGGTTTTTAGTTGGTTTTAATATTTTAGGACAAAACAAGAAAAAAAGTGAATAATGGAAAAAGTCTGAGGAATCCTTGTCATAAGCAACTCCCCCCCCACTCACTGCACTCAAGGCTTGAAGACACATTTAACCACACTAGCTTTTAAAAACTGATTAATAATCTCTATAGTCTTGCTTTTTATAGTCTGTAGTCTTAGTACATGACTAATCGCTAAATGATAATTAACCACAGATGCTTGATAAAGTAAGCTCCAAGGTATATGCAAAACATTCTTGCATAAAGTTCAACATGTGCTAATTAAAAAAAAAATAAATCAGAACCTGACATTTTACAGTTGCAGGTTGTTCTTTCTCACACAAAGAAAAAGAGTGGGGGGAAAAAATGGAATATAAAAGCTACGACTAGAATTTAAATACTTGTTTTTTTATGTAAAACATTAAAAAAAAAATTCTGTAGCAGTCAAAAGATAAAATAATTGAATTAATTTCCAGAAATAATCAAGAAATATGTACATTTCAACCATCCAACACAACATATCCATAATTTTTTTTAGCAATTTAGAAAACAGATTTTGCAAATAATTTAGGCTTCATTTGTTGGAAGTAATTAGATTAATTGTTGTAATTTCTAAATTGTCTCTAAAAATCAACCAAGACACTTTATCAAAATGATTTTTCATTATATTTCTTCAGCAATACACTAATTAAATAAACTTTTTTGCATTTCAGAAATTTTGAAATGATTGATGATTTATATTAAGACTTATTCTCATCTTGCTATTTTTAATGTTTCAGATGATGTAATGTCTAATCTTCTGCTGCCTGTAGTAAGGATTGAACTTTTAACATCTACAAGATTGTCACTTAATATTGTTGATCAACACCTTTATCCATTGTGCCATGTAGAAACCTTGTAAAAATAACAACCAAGATGATGAGAATAGTAATCTGCATAATCCAAATACTTTATTCTTATTTGCATCCGCCATGCATATTTGACCACAGATATATCACGTGTAGTTTCTTAGAAAAATATATTTCTTTTAACTTTCTGGTACTTCTGCATTTACGGACCCATATTTCTGTGATGTTGTCTTAGCATATCATGGCAGCTAACATAAACTGCCGGAATATGATGACCACTGATGAAATTTTAAAATGCTAGAGAGAATAAAAAGAAAAAATAATTATTGTATAGAAATGAAATACAAATATAAAATCAACCTACTGTGAGTTTCATGAATATTCATTTATGGTGATGTCTACAAAATTTTTTAAATGATTTAAATTTTTTGCACAATTAACTATCGTCTTTTGAGATTGGCTAAATACACAGTGCATTTTTAATGTTCAATCGATTTTTCTTTGGTTGAGTGTTTTTGTCATATTTCAATGGCCTATGTAAGCTGGCGGGATATGTTGAGATTACATTCCCGGAAAAACTTGTCAGTAAATGCAAAAGTATAATTCTGTAAATGTTTTAAATTTCAAAATGATAAAAGATCTATCAAGTAGAAAATTATCCATACAGGGGGAAGAAAAAAAAAATATCTATACTCTTATTTTTTATTTATTTTTTATTTATTTTTTTTTTTGTGTATATGGGTGTGTGTGTGTATTGATATTCATATTAAAACCCTTTCTTCTATTTATTTAAAAAGAAAATATAACTTTTATATATGGGTCATGGAATTGCATTCACCTACAAAAGATCTAGCTAATTTACATATTCTTTTAAACATTCATTTTAATTAATTCCCTATTAGTTTTTTTTAAGTTTTCTCACGGGATGATGCATCTTTAGTTAACTATTACGTGTAATTATATTCATACAGATATTCTACATGATTTATACTTGCGTAATATTTGTGTAAAAAGCTTATAGTAAACACAAACCTCTTTATATATATTTATGCATATATATTTGTTTAAAAAAATTTGCCTACCAAACTCCTGTCAGTTTTTGGTCTACAGACATGGCAGTTAATATATGGGGTATTCGAACCCATGTAAAACTTTATATTTGGGTTTTAGCCGGGGGAAAATCAGTGCATTAGGGTGAAAATTAAAAAAGTGGAATTTGCCAGGTGATGGTCAAATGACGGCATTACGAATATGCATGCATAATGTAAGCTATTGGCTCATGTTTAAATTTTTAGCTTTGCAGCAAACGTGTCTTTATAGGTCAGGCATTAACGTCAAAGGAAAAAAATTGTATGCTAAATGTTTTGGTTTCGATTCTTGGTGGTGGAGCACAAGTATTTTTTTTTTTTTTTTTTTTTTTACTATTTAAATCATTACTATATATTGGGTCCAATATAATATAAATACAAAACCCGCATTAATCCAAATACCATATTTAAGCATAGTTCACAAGTGGGCAATGCCAGGCGGTCTGCTAGTATTATATCAACTAAATATATTTTTGAATACACTTAAATTCAAATAGAATTATATGAAGATAATTTTTTGGTGCATCCAAGCATTTCTTGTAAGGGGCTCTGTCCGTCATCCAATTTGTCATGCTCAAGTTTGAAATAACAATCTCACCGTTAAATGCATGGGCACATGATTTCGTAAACCGATGAGAAAATGTAAAAATATATTTTAAAAATACAAAATCACAAAGAATGTACAGTTGATTGCAAGATGTGATTTATAATCATCTATGGAGAAGAATGTTTTCCTCATTTATGTATGGAAGTCAATGTAGAACGTAATTGTATTATTTTTTTTTTTACTGAAACAGATGACTGAAAAAAATAGACGATCAAGTGGAAGAGGAGAAAAACAAAATTTTTCATATTAGACAAAGTCAATATTTTTAGATTTTCCATGTTGATCTGATAAGATTCTGGAGAAGTGCTTCTCTGGAATACAGAGATCTGATTTCGACAACAATCTGAAACCTACAAAACAAAACTGGTGTATATTTCAGATGCATGAGCGAGTGAAAGGGTCTGGCATCAAGCAGCAAAGATAGTTGGCCAATTTGTGGTCAAAGGGTTACGACTTTAGAGGACTGCATGCTAGATCTGATAATGTAGATCCAAAAATTACCTATCCCCAAGTCAGTTTGAAGACTTGTAATAAAGACAGACAACTTTTGGGGGAGGGAGGAGCATGCATAGCTTTCTGGTCTGGTGACAATGGTTATAAATTTAGTGTGCTTTGTAGCTTGCCACTGAATTTCCACGACCCAAGCTTGTACTGGGTCAGATAGTTGTGTTACAAAATGATATATAACGATTGTCTTCTTGATTTAGCATGTTCAGCAAAAGGGAAAGAAGAAAAAAAAAAAAAAAAAAAAAAAAAAAAAAAAAAAAAAAAAAATCACTCAAATCGACAGAATGAGTGAAGTAAATCATACAAAACTAAAACTAATCCATCCTAAATACTAACACTGAATTTATCTTCAATTTTTTTTTAAATCCAAATCTTTAAAATCTGCAGAGATGGTAAAAATATACTAAAAAGAATGAGAAAAAAAAACTCTTTAGGCCACGGCATTTCAAAGCTAAATGCTTCTCATCAGAAAAGTCGGCTGCATTATACAAAATATATATAATAACTGACTTAAGAACATTTACATTGGAATTAAGTATATATCAAGATATATTAAAGGAGATATAAAATGCATTATATATTAATGGCTTGGCAAGGTCAAAGGGGAGACAACCAAGAAAAAAAAAACACCCTAAGCAAAATTCATCCCAAAGCAGCAAAACTAAAGTTGGCTTGCCATGACACTATATAATTTACAAATGTAAGCAAATTTGGGCATATTTTAATGGTTTGACAATATAGGTTCTTTTTTACTAATTGTCATAAAATTTTAACCATAGAAGAGTATTATAATCTTCAAAAAGCCTGCAAAATTTCATGTAGTTTCGTTTCATTGAACCAAAGATCTGAGCATTTCAATATTCAATTTTGCTATGAGTATAGATATATTTTCCCAAAACCTCTGGCCTTGATGGAGGAGAGACTAAAACTTGCTGCTATGGTTTCAAATGATCTGAAATAACAGGAAGAGGAGACTTAATTCCAAATATTTCTCATATGTTATATCTCATCTTTTGGAAATAGGCTACGATTATGAATATCTTCAGTATGAAATAATTTTTATACACTGCGAAATTTACTTTATGTATGAAAACCAAAGAGGGGAGATATAAAATGAGAAATATTTCAACCCCCAATATTTCCTCCTGTATCAAAAAAACACGCTATGAGATATACATATATCTGTACATGATGTTGCCAAGCTAATCAAAAACCTTGATTCCAGTAAAGCAACCGGTCCTGAGAGTATTCCAATTATAGTACTCAAAAACGTTGTCTTAAGGAGAATTGCTTCCCATCACCCTGGAAAATCTCATCAGTATGCCCTGTATTTAAGAATTCAGGTGATCGCTCATCCCCCTCTCAGTACAGGCCAATAAGTCTCCTGTGCGTCATAAGTTGCTGGAATCTGTGTTAAATACAGAAGTAATCAACCATCTCAACAAAAATAACCTTTTTAGTGACACACGATATGGTTTCCGTTCTGCTAGATCTACAGCAGATGTGCTTACAGTTATATCTCATAGGATTAGCAAATCTCTCAACAGAGGTAATCTTTCTAGTGCAATTGCTCTGGATATATCTAAGGCCTTTGATAGGGTATGGCATAAAGGTTTACTTCACAACATCTCTAGCTATG
The DNA here is from genome assembly GCF_053919585.1 of Euprymna scolopes. Taxonomy (NCBI): domain Eukaryota; kingdom Metazoa; phylum Mollusca; class Cephalopoda; order Sepiida; family Sepiolidae; genus Euprymna; species Euprymna scolopes. The sequence continues at coordinate 75,521,096 of NC_136506.1, forward strand.
GTATAGCTGGAAATGTCTTCTCAATTATTAAATCATTTCTTTCTGATAGGTTCATAAGAGTAGTAGTTGAGGGGCAAAAATCAGAAGCTCGCAGTATTAATGCTGGAATCCCTCAGGGACCCAACTCTTTTCCTGATCTACATTAATGATCTTCCAAATCACATCTTTACATCATTTGTAGACATTTATGCTGATGACACTACCATCTATGGTAGCACATCTAAGACAGTAAACGACCAAGTTCTCTCTGATTCTCTCTCCTCTGATCTTGAGCATGTGGTACAATGGGGAAAGGAGTGGTTGGTTATTTTTAATGCATCTAAAACCAACCTTTTTTCTTTACATCATCAATGTTCTAATCCCCATTTGGCATCAATTGAAATGAATGGCTCTCGTCTTAAAGAGGCCACAAGTTTTGACAAGCTTCTGGGCTTGACCTTTACTCCTGATCTTAAATGAAACACATACATTAAATCCGTTGCCATAGCCACTGGAAAAATGGTGGGATCCTTCTATCGATCCAATAGATATCTCACTGCTGATACAATTCTCTATCTATATAAGAGCCAGGTACGTCCAAGAATGGAATACTGTTGCCACATCTGGGAAGGAGCTGCGAGAAAAGACTTGTCCTGCCTTGATAGAGTTCAAAATAGACTTTGTAGCCTCGTAGGAGATGTCCTTTTCTCTTCCCTGCAACCTTGCGAGTATGTCTCTGCTGTATCGTTATTTTCATGGAAAGTGTTCGATCTAGCTTCAGTCTATGGTCCCCCCTCGCCAAACTTTCACAAGAAACACTCGTCTAGCTAAAAACTATCAATAATTCCCCCCATTCGTTATCTGTGCCTAAACCTAAACTCAGATTCCATGAACAAACTTCTTTCTTAGAACTGCACGCCTGTGGAATTATCTTCCGTCTTCCTGCTTTCCAGCTGACAACAATATGGTTGTCTTCAAGTCTAACGTAAACAAGTTCTTGATGTGCCGTTCCACTTGTTAACAAATTTACCGAATTTCCATTACTAACGATTACTATATTGTCCAATTTCTACTGTATACTCTTTAACCCTTATCCTCGAGTGGCCTCTTGGCCTTGATAAGTGGTGATGCCTATGTAAAAAAAATAAAATAAAAAAAATATTTGCTGTTATTTCAGATCATTTTCTCCCCTCCATCAAGGCAAGAGGTTGGGGGGGGGGAAATATCAGATATTTTGTAATTCATATGCAAAACTAGGAACACAAATGATTGATTGAAACATTAGTAAAGGTGCAGTATCTTTCCACCCTCAAAAAATCCTTTAAAATAACCATTATTATCGGTTTTTGAGGGTGCTGAAAACGAAAATAACGTTTAAAATTCCAGGAAACGAGTAGTTTCTGAGATATGGAGAAATTATAGTATCAAAAAGTGGGATCACTTTTCTATATTAATTTAACATAAAATGGAGAAGTTTTAGTCTCCACTCCGTTAAGACCAAAGGTTGGGGGGGGGGAATGAGAGAGAGAGAGAGAGAGAGATGGCCATAATATATGCCTGTACAACATTTCTACATAGACTAATTTCAGTGATAAGCTGGGGCAAGATGACTAAAGTCTCAGTGTAAAGTGTAGATTTTACATCAGTTTCCTCTTAGATTTGCTAAGACCTATGGATCAACTTTATTGAGCGGGATAAACCTGTACTTGTGCACTTTACCATCAAGCTTATTAATAATTTTCTTTTTAAAATTTCAATGTAAATAATGAAAATATACTTGGTCAAACTGACAAGGAGTTTTGACAAAATGGCCTTTTTAAAGTGCATTTCTGGACAAAATTAGAATTTACATCGGGTTTTTAAAAGTTATCTTCGATCAAATTTTGCTTAAAAAGTTTATATCTTGTGAGATACGTTTTTGAAGACTTTAATCCTAAACCACAATTTCTTATTGTCAAAACAAAACTAGAAATATGTTATCACTGCCTCTGCCAGATCACTATCACTTAGCAAAGTTTGTTACTTGAAACTAATTTAAAATAAACATTTCATTCATAACTTTGTTGTAAATATCAAACAAAATATTTCTCATTTATTCATTTAAACATTCACATTTTGGTAATTTTAAAACATTTATTTTAAAAGAAAGGGAAAGAAATCACTGTCTTTGAAGTTGTTAATTCAAAATACAAATCACAAAAAGTCAAATCATCACAAGAAAGAGTAATTTAAAATCAAATGCTAATGAAATATTGAGAACTATTTATTATACCAAAAAGCAAAGTCATTGAATTAAAAAAAAAAAAGTTAATAAAATTTTCTTTTTTTTTTTTTTCACAACAAATTTGCAAATTGGTTAACCTTGCGATTAATATCCAATACACATAAACAGTATATAAACAAGCCAAGCATGTGGGGGCCCCCTCAACTAGTGAAAAATTTACTTTCACCATGACTAATGTTTGTGCAAAATTTCAAAAGAATCAGAGACGTGGTTATTGAGAAAAGTGCAAACAAACAAATGATTTGGGGACAATTTTATCCTTATTATGTATGTCCCCTAGGGGGCATTAAGAGTTATTCCGGAAAATCCGTTCTGGCAAAAATTTACTTTCACCATGCTAATGTTTGCGCAAAATTTAAAAAAAAATCCAAGGTGTAGTTATTGAGAAAAGTGGGTACGGATGAACGGGAGTGAATTACTAGATCCAATCCTCCTTGTCGGGGGACCAAAAATGATGGGTTTGTTGTTTAAAGTTGAATTACTATTAGTGTGAAAAATAAGCTAGAAAGTTTACATTTATTCATTTAGATACGATAGCATATAAGTAATAAAATTAGATAAGAGATGTGATAGGCTAAGCTCACTTGAGAGAGAGGAAATTGAGACATCCCGCACACAGTGAATAAAATGCCTCATTTAATTGAGTATATTTATGAAAGTCTCAGACAAATAAAATACTGTTTCACTAGTGTGATCATGACCATAATGATATTTCAGTTTAATAAATGAAGTGAAATTTTATTTTTAACTTGACAAATCAAATTACACAATCTATGAAAGCATTTATTTCAGCAATCATTTCACCCGGTTGCCATTTGTAAACACTTCCATAAAGATGGGAAGATGAAAACAATGACAAAATATGTGAACCTGTCTGATCATTACCAAATATGAAACAGACAATGAAGATAGGTGAAATTGACAATTTTCAAAACCCCTGAAAATATTTGATATGTATATTCAAGTGATGATGTGAAACTTTATTAAGGGTCTTATTGTACAAGTAAAAAAAAAAAATAAATAAACCTATGTTTATGTTTAACCTATGAAAACAAAGTTTCTTTAATTTTCTTACTGTTTAAAAAGATTTTTACCTCATTCGCACTGAACATTTTAATTGGCAAAAAATGATATGATAGATATGTAATGACTTAAATACGAGCTTAGTTCTGACGACCTCAAAGAAAGATTAAATCTAGACAGTATAAGGAGATATGTGCAGAACAGGAGACCGATGGCCATGTTGAAAGAATGGATGAAACTTCTCAAACGAGACGATGTAGAACAGTTGAGGTAGCAAGTTCAGTTCACAGGGAAATGCCAAGAGAAACATGGCAGGAAATAATGAATTTGAAAAAAAAAAAAAAAAAAAAGATAAATAAAAACTGGTCAGAGATAGTTTAATTCGGAAGTGAATTTCTTAAAGCCATTTTAATTATATCTACCATTTTTTTTCTAATGGAGTAATACATTTTTGTAGAAAGAATTTTCCTTATCAAGTTAAAAATAACTTGTGGAGAAAATGTTAAAATTTATTTCCGATATGTTAAGTATAACATTTTTTGTTAACACTATTGTTTGTCTAATTAATACAGTTATTAAATAAACTTTCTGTATTTTTGGAGATGAGGCTTGATAATATGTATTATTCGAACTACTGATCTTATCTTGAGTATTATTTTCATGCTTTAGCCCGTGTAATTTCCAACCTTTTTCAGATGTCTCTTACTGTACTCTGGAATCTGCATGAAAATTTGAACGGAACCTTTTATTTAATCCATGGGGATAACATGCGTTTGTTCTGTTAGCCATGACTAGGTAGAAGTCTTAAGTAATCCGTAATTGTATTTTACAAGGAGTTATCTGTACAAATTTGACAATCAATATCAACTAAAGATGGTCCCTCTTTGTAGAAACAGGTTAAATTACTATAAGAATCATTTTTCTCTTTCGGAATGTCATATTCCCAGCCGCATAAAATAAACCCCCTTAATGACCATGGAAGAGCTTAGAAAAAAAAAATCACTTAAAATAAAGTTTATGCTTTACAAAATAAAGTAAATGTTTACAATTTGTTTTTCTTGTTAGAGATTTTTTTTTTTTTACCTATGTCAACAAAAGTGTCAACCAATAACACAATGTTATACATGACTTCTTGATATGAATATCTAATACTTCAGCTAAAACAGAAGTCATTTTTAGATACACTACTTGTATTTGTGACAGCATTCACTCGAGGTGGGTTGAGCTGGCTTCAATTTATTGCATCAAGAGTCAAGGCAGGCCATCCAAATCTGTTGGCTGCAGACTCCTCAGCATACTTTAGCCAGTCAAGATTCCATTGTCACATACCAAAGATGCAAGGGTGGGTCATAGCTCTCAGGTCATGTCGTGAGCCACATCTCAAGTTAAGCACCACTCTTCTTGCATCATTCTGGTTGTCTTGTAAATCAGGCCAATTAGTGGTCAACAAAGAATGAGTCCAAACCATCGGATCCTCCTGATAAGTGCTTTCTTAAGTCTAGGAAGCTTGCATTGTGTGTGGATTCTGGAGTTTGATTGTTTGCTAATCCATTTTAACATTAACCATCTGTTGTGTAAAACTTATGGTGAACAAAATCAGATAGTGAAAAAAAAATAAAAAAGACATTTACATTATGCATATTAAAATGGTTGTTTTTATTGCTATTTTACATAAAGTTAAAATATTTTTGTGGGTTACACAGACACACATATATAAGTGAAATTATATAAACAACAGACCTACATGGATTAATCAACATTTCAAAAGTTATTTATCACGGATGCATAGGGTTTTTCTGACGTTTATAATTTTACTTATAACTCTACATATATAATGAGCATTTATTTAGCTGAATACATTTGAACACACATATATATATATTTTTAAATATAATGGGCAGAAGTCTCTCGAGAGCTCTTTCAGCTATCATCTCATCAGGAGAAAATCGATAGCATAAAAATAATAATACTATGTCAAAAGTAAAGGGTTCTGATGGGGAACTATTGAATATGCCAAAAATTACAAGAACACTAAAATAAAGTTTATTAACATTTAAAAAACGATTAAAATAATGGCACAACGAGGGGGGGGGGGGGAGAGAAAAAAAATATGGGAGAAAAGATTCACAGTTCCCCAAAGAGAAACAATGCGTTAGATGTTTCTTTCTGCCGGCACAAAGAAGGTTTCCGTACCACAATAGAGACAAACTTACCTGTTGATTATAGTGACTGTTTGGAAGCGTTAAAATCCAATGCCAATATTTATGTGCAAACCAGACAAAGGTGCAGGAGTGGTGATTTTGGACAAATCAGACTACGTTGAGAAAATGGTAGTTATTTTCAATGATGTTTCGAAATTCCGTAAACTCGGTCCTGTCGAGTTGACGGATAATACTTGCAAGAACGAGGCAAAAATGCAAAGACGTCTACTTGCATTATTTAAAAGAAAGTTTTTTGCAAGGACGTCAATGACAGGATTAGACCCTCTGGTTCACAACGTCCTAGAATGTATGGTCTCCCCAAAATCCACAAGCAAGGTGTTCCACTGAAACCTATTTTATCAATGGTTGGTTCGGCACAACATTCTTTGGCTCAATGACTTGTGGAAATTCTGCAACCTGTGCGCGAGTTATATACCACGCACTGTATCCCTGATTCTTTTCAGTTTGTTGATTATGTATGTGGGTTGGATTCTAATGCAGAGACATCTTTTATGTGCTCATTTGAGGTCTCTAGTCTCTTTATCAACATACCGTTGGATGAGACTATACGTATATGTACCGACGCGCTTTAGGATGGTCGCCTGACTGCTCCACGTTTTTCTAAAGAAATTCTTATTGAACTCATTTTAATGTGCACAAAATCTGTGGAGTTTAGTTTTTGTGATATTATGTACTGTCAGGTTGACGGGGTTTCAACGGGGAGTCCATTGGCCCCAACTTTAGCGGATATTTTCGTCGGGTACAATGAATCCATTCTGTTTAACTCTATAACAAAACCCACTGCATATTTCAGATATGTTGACAACACTTTTGCTGTTTTTCCATCGCAAAGTGAAGCGTCGATATTTTTTGATAGGTTGAATTCTTTGCATGGAGCTCTAAAGTTCATTATGGAAAGTGAGAAGGACAATTCGCTTCCCTTCTTGGATGTTCTTGTCGAGCTTTCTCACTACAATTTATAGGAAGCCGACATTTACTGGCCTATATGTGAACTGGTTGTCTTTTGTACCAAAATCACATAAGGTCGGCTTAATTAATACTTTGGTACATAGAGTCTTCATGATTTGTTCGCCTAACAGATTGGACGCCAAACTCAATAAGATCAGAGAAATATTCATCAATAATGATTATCCTGTTGACCTTATTGATGACTGTATTTTCAAAAAGGTTGCGGATTTTATATCCCCTAAAAAGTTTGGACCTTTGAAATGCCCAGTTTATTTAAAATTACCGTGGATTGGGAAAAAGAGTAACAGACTTTCCAAACAGATTCGCAGAAGTATTTATGACTGCTTTTATTCTGTGTTCTTGCGTTTGGTATATACTACAAGACCTGCATTTCCTTTTCGCAAGGATAGTTTGCCTTACATCCAAAATAGCAATATTGTATATCAATTCAAATACCAGTGCGATGCTGGTTATGTTGGGCGAACATCCTTGCATCTTTTGACTCGTATAAACCAGCATGTTCCATTGAAGATCAGACAAGGGAGGATGGGGTCTGGTAGTCTCCCTCCTTCTGCAGCCTTGGACTCTGCTATTGGCCAGCATTTGGTTGACAACCCGTGCTGTGCCGATAGATATAAAATTGAATGGTTCGAGGTGCTACATAGAGCGGACTCCAGAAACCATTTAAAGATTTTGGAGTCTGTCTATTGCGGTGCGGAAACCTTTGTGTCGGCAGAAAGAAACATCTAACGCATTGTTTCTCTTTGGGGAACTGTGAATCTTTTCTCCCATTTTTATTTTTTGTCCCCCCACCCCCACCCGTTGTGCCATTATTTTAATCGTTTTTTTAAACGTTAATAAACTTTATTTTAGTGTCCCCGTAATTTTTGGCACATTCAATAGTTTCCCATCAGAACTCTTTACTGTCAACATAGTATTATTATTTTTACGCTATCGATTTTCTCCTGATGAGATGATAGAGCTCTCGAGAGACTTCCACCCATTATATTTAAAACTGTATTTAAATTCTGTACCTCTAAACATTTATTTGAATTATATATATATATATATATATATATATATATATATATATATATATATATATATATTTTTCCTTCCATATAAAAGCACTATTTTTCATAATTAAAAGAGTTCTACGCAACAGAATGTAAAACAAAAATTTTTTTTTTCTTTTAACTTTTGTAGTGCAGAAATGGTTCAGATGTATTAACAATTGCGTTCTAAATCTTAGCTTAAAATGCTCATCATGTCTAGTCACACAGTTATAATACAGCAAAAGATGGCTATATTCATAGGTGTGTTTAAGAGAAAAAAAAACTTGTCTTTTCAAAGTGATTGTTAGAAGTTATGGACATAAATACAGATATACAATGACTCATTAAAATAAGGAGAATAATTCTAAAACTAAATAACAATCAATTTATAAAGCTTTAATTTATTTTGTAGGATTGTAAATATTAAAACATGGCACTTCATTCACAGATGCAATATCTAATGAAGCATTATCAAAATGATAAAAATAAGTTTGTGAACTAAGATATTTGTAGATGTTTAGTGAACCAATACATAGATTCAAGTAACAAACTTAAAACAGGATATAGAAAAAGAACAAAAAGAGGTGAACACAGTTATGATTTAATATTTTGCCCTATATATGGGTTTTATCGCAAACAAATTAACAGTCAATATTTGTACATTGGATGCTGAGGTGTGAGTAAGAGGTTCAAAATGTGAGGTAGCATATTTATTCTTGATAAAGCCCATAGACCAATTTTTCAACATTGGGTTACAGCCTCCTGTCTATGTGAGGGGAGGAGTCATCATTACTACAAGAAATAGATACCTCGTTTTAACCTATTCCATCTAAATATTATTCACAACTGCCAAAATGTAGCTATATTTATACTCCCCATTTATTTAATTTCCTATGAAGGCAAAGTTAAAAAGAGTCAGTTTTTAATGTGATGAAAATTCAACTTCCAAAAAGGGGTACTCTGGATTGAGACAAAAATTGCTTCAGCTTACAAGAATTTCTCCCCCACTGATCAAGGTCAGAAAAGGTGAAATGTAGTATCAGAACAGATAATACACTTTGTTTCTAGCTAAAGAACAACTCCCAATTACAAGAAGCCTCTCCAACTACTGATATCATCCTACAAATAACACCCTACTTGAGAATTCTTCCTTTTTGTCATTCACAGGCAATATGAACTGGAAATAAATACATTGAGGACACTGTGATGGCTGCTGCAAAGAAGGTGGGTTTCCTCTACCGTGCTAGAAAACTACTCACACCTGAGAGTATTCTGTATCTCTAACAAAGCCACCATTCGCCCATGCTTGAAGTATTGTTGTCACATATGGGTTGGTGCATCTACCTCTGGAATAGGGTTCAAAAAAGAGTCTTCAATCTAATAGGTCCCACTTTGTCAACTAAGCTCCAACCTCTATCCCATCGCCACAATGTTGCATCCCTGTGCCTGTTTTATTAGTATTTTAATGGAATGTGTTCCGATGAACTCGTTGCACTTGTGCCCCCTTGACATAAATATCCCTGACAAACCTGCTTAGCAACAAAATTACACCACTACACTGTTGAGGTCCCTAAATGCCAGAAAGCTTTTTACTTTATAGTTCCTTCCCTTGAACAGCTAGACTTTGGAATTCTTTTCCTGCATCCCTGAGTGAGATGCACAAGTTTAAATGTAACGTAAACCAACATCTTGTTAATCTTTCTTAGACATGGTCCCAAATAGTAGCCCCTCACATCCAAGTGGTGATATGCCATGTTAGAGGTGAACAGGAGAAAAAAAAAGTTTCAACTGGCAAATTCAAAATGAAAAGAACAACAAGTGTGTAGGGGGGAGGGACACAGGAATTGTTCTTAGGTGAAACAGACATTACCTAATTCCCATCATTAAACAGTCTTCACTTGCATATCAAAATTGTTTCCAATTTTTATAAAGTGTTATAATGGAGAAAAGAAAGGCAAGATAGAAAGAGGAAGAGAAAAAAAAACAGAAAAGAGAAAAAAGATAAAGAGCGAAGAGAAAGAAAATTCAACAAAATAAAAAACAAAGCTCTAGCAATTTGCTAGGAAAAAAAAAAAAAAAAAAAAAAAAATGCCTATATTTGTCCAATTTGTCAGTTTCCACTCAAAATCAAAACAATAATTGGTCAGTTGATCAACACCAGAAAAGGAATAATCAGAGAAAAATATTGTTTTATGAAATATCGAGTTAAAAAAAAAACAATTTTTTTAATTGTTTCAGAAATATGTAGAAGAATAAAAGATATAAAACAACTGCTAGAAAAAGAGAAACTGGTAGGTGAGTTGGGGATGTGGAGTTCTGCTGCACTCAATTTATTGATAAGCCAAGTTTACAAACAGCTGTTGCAGGGATATTATCTCTAGTGACCCACTCTGAAATGGATTACGCTAAATGCAGTTTATGTTTCACTTTGTTCACCATTGAAACCAAAAGAACAGATTTAATTCATAATAGATATTCATAAAATATGTCTATTAAAGTGATTTCCAGATTTAGGATGACAGATGAATTGCACATTCTGTTTCTCCTTTTACTACCTTTAAACCTCTTGCGGCAATCAAATCCACACTTTATTAAAATATTCACGACTATTATCACAATCGATATCAAGTTGACTATTTTTTTTTTTTGCTTTTTAATTAAAATTTATTTGAATAAAAACTTAAGTGGCATGAGTGAAAAAAGGCAATCACAGAAATGGTTGGCTGTATTTAAGAAATTTAATATGAAATCTCGATATTGCATTGGAAATCTGACATTCTATTTAATCCTAAGACAAATTATTTTTTTAAATATGTAGTATGAGAAATCCTATTCAACATAAATTATGTTTATAAAAATCATTTATACGCAGTGTTCTTTTCTCTAACCTATCGATTCTCTATACTAATAAAATTATTGTCACCTATGTTACTTACAGTTTGTTTTATTTAGTATAAATTGATTATGGAAATTAAAAATAGAATAAGTACTAACTAGTACATTCGAAATTTGTATAAGTACTAAATTGAACTTATTTTTAAAAAGTTAATTATAATATTAAATCCACCATAATGCATTTTAGTTTCATAAACAAGTCAGAAATTTTAATCTTTTGTTAATAGTTAAAAAAAAAATTCTTTTTGACTCTTCAAAATCTAAAAGGAATTTGGCATCATTTAAACTATTGCATAGAAAATCATTTTTTGCAATAATATTCATGTATTAAGTTTGAAAGTATTGAAATAGTAATACACACAGACAATAAAAGGCTTCGGATAATCACAGATTTCAAAGGGGTTCTGCTAAAATAGTCATATTTTAAAAGCCAAAGCACTTAAAGCCCTCAAAATACTATCGTTGTGTTCAGAAATGAATATGCTTTCAAATGAATTAATAAATAATAATGTGCATTATATATTTTAAGAGTTTTAAGCAAATAAAGTGAAAAAGAAAAAATGAACATCATAAAATGGCGTTTTCAGTAAGGTTTTGTAAAACTTGAGTAATTCAATCTTTTTACTGTTTTTATCCATGAAAAGTATAATTGTATGTTGTTTTCTCTTTTAGCTAGCAATTTAAAATGATACCCGGAAAAAATAGTTTGTTTCAGTTTAGATGAAAAATGTCTATAGTAGTAGCAGTAAACAACAGATGATTTTTTTGTTGACTTTTATTCCAGAATAAATTTTTTTTTTTTTTAATTGAAAATATGAATATAAAAAATTTTCTTACATATTTAGTTAGAGCTATTCAGTTACCAGAATATATAATTAAAGCAATCCCAACCAGTTTGGCGTTATGAACTTTGTTCAACTTGCAATTTCTCACGTATTTCTGATCAAAATTTTATATGGTCGCAAAGGCAAGAAAATAAGCTTTTTAAATATATAACATCCATGCACTTTTATACATTGCATTAGCTTTTGATGGTAAATTAAATGGTGTCTTGTTTTGAACAACCAAAAATGTCAAATATGATTTTTTGGAGTTCACATGCATGAGTGGTACATCCCCCCCTCTCTCTCTCTCTCTATATATATATATATATATATATATATATATATATATATATATATATATATATATATTTTTTTTTTTTTTAATTTTCGTTTTCTTTACAATTTTTTCAGTGGACACTAATTTACCAGATTATCAATAAAAAATAAATAAAAAATCAAAACATATGTAAAAAGGTGCTCAGTTTCTAGTGAAGTTGAGAAATAAACATCTTAACCTGGAAAGTTTAAAAATGAAATGTGTAGAAAAAGGGCAAGAAATGTAATCTATAACATAAATCTCACCTGTCTGTTTAAATGTATGTACGTACGTATGTATGCTTGTATGTCTGCCTAAAACTTTCGACAGAGGAGACGGCTTTTCACGAGATTGGCATCGTTTTGAAGCTCGGCCCGTCAGACAACAAATTGAAAAATTGGCTAAAAACATTAATTCCTTCACCCTCAACTTAGTCTTTTTCTACAGGAAGGGGTCACTTTTTTCGCCGATATTTTCGAAACTCATCCCCTCTTTTCAGTTGATTAGCCTTAATTTAAACCTTCATTACTTCCGGTTTGGCGATGGGCGCAATAGTAAGACGTCTCTTTTTTTTCCTTCTTTGCGGTACGGGTTTGAGACTCCCTGCCTACTACTTTTTTTTTTTTTTTTTTGCTCAACACACACCTCCAAACACCCTTCACTCTCAACAAGGCACTTTTCTACAGGGAGGGGCCACTTTTTTTGCTGATATTTTCGAAAGTCATCCCTCTTTTCGATTGACTAATTTAATTTAAACCTTTGTCACTTCCAGTTTGGCGATGGACGCAACAACAAAAGACGTCACTTGTTTTTTTATTATTTTTTTCACATTCTTTTCCTCCTTCGCGGTACGGGTTTGAGCCTGCCTGACTACTATTTTTTTTTTTTTTTTTTTCTCAATACACACCTCCAAACACCTGGGAAACACCGGCATCCAGAACTAGTTGAAAACAAAAATCAAATTCATCCAAAATTTGTGAATGATTTGTCAGCTTTAGTAAAAAGATTTGTATATTTAAAAAGGTGGACAAAAGTACTTGATACTTTTCCAAATAACTACTTTTTTAAAATAAACTTTATTTTTGTCTGTTTTAATTCTTGTAAAGATTCATATCCTCATTTACCCAAGTTTGTATATTTAAAAGCAATTTGATGTTCAAAATCTAAGTCATAACATTTTCAAAAGCAAATAATTATGAACCAGTGGCCGTAAATAGGAGTGTCAAACGCTCTAATGAAAACTCCCTTGATCCTACCTCTAACCCTAGGTTTCAAGTGGCAAGCCTCCTCTTAAAACCTTCTTTAACCCTAACAATAATACTAAGTCCAAGTGGCAAGCTCCCTACCAAACAACAAAAATGCACAATTTATCTCTCATAAAAAATAAATTGGTTAACTGTCCTAAAACACTAAAATGGCCTCAACATGGTGAATTATTTTACATTCAATTTGTAAAACTAACCCTCATTCTAAATTCTAAAATTGTTTTCATTTTGTTTCTGTCAAAGTCTTCAGGATGTTCACATATATTTTCCCTTAGCCCTAACCCAAAGTCAGAATGATGAGCCTCCTCATCCTAACATAATTGCACAAAGACCCTCTTAAAACTACACATAATCATCTTTAAAAAAAAATAAATAAAACACACACACAGAGGATTTATCTCCCATAGAAAAAATGGTTAACTGCACTAAAACGCTAGAATGGCCCAAAATAAATTATTTTGCATTAAATTCTAAAATAATTTGTTCATCTTTTAAAGTGTTCATACATAATTGCCTAAAAAGGTAGAATCATATTTTGGAGAGGTGGTCAGATGAGGGGAGGTGTTAATCTACAATACCAAAGAAATATTGCAATATATTCATTTTTAAACAGTCCTAGATTTAGATTTCAGTTTTTTATACATAAAATGCATTACAATTCAACTTTGAGTTCTCTTAACTTCTTTTTTTATTGGATACATGGCATTTAAGAAATTGCAGCATATTTATGTGGATTTACTGTAGATTATTTAAAAACTATTAATTTCTTGAGATTTTCAGTAGCATATTCTGATTCCTTGCACCAAAATACACTTACATGGCAAACTTCATCATTTAATCTTGTGTTTTAACAAAGATACACTAATTTTACTGAAAAATATGTGAAAGAAATGTGACAAAACGCATATGGTCTTAAATAGGAAAAAATATCAAAACGTGCGAGGCACAAAAATAGTCAAAACTTCCTTATTTTTAATCGGATTTTAAAAAATTAAAAAGATTCTTTCTTAGCTGATCAAGCTTTTTCTATGTCATTAACGAGATGTTTTAAGTTATTTAAATTTTTTTGTGTGTATTGCTATTTTCGCTTGAAATTAATCCAAATTCTTACAATGCTAATTTAATAAGACATTGTAGATATAATTTTTTTTTTTTTTTTAGAATATCCTACTTAGTTGTAAAACTGTCTGCTGTTATGTGTTGTATTAATATCAAATTAAAACAAAATTTTCAAATATAGTTTATCAAATAACTTAGATTTACAGTTTCATAGAAATAACAATTCATGTGTGGTCCCACTACAATGGATTCTACTTGAATGATATGAACAAACATTAATCATAACTTTTGTATTTGAGAAAAAAAACTATCCTCTTATGGCAAATGAAGATTTTCCTAGGAATCACCAGGATTTGTTTCACTTTGATGGATTTTGCACAAAATCTAATCACAGAAATCTTAGATACTTGCAAAACAAAATGCCATTCTGGAGACAAATCGAAGATTCTGGTTTGGTCAAAAACATGCCCCCCCCACACACACACACACAACCAGAAAACAATGCATAAAAAATTAAGCAATTGTCCAGAATTCTACCTATATATAAAAAAAGAAAAGAAAAATAATCTTTATGATGAATGTATCTGTGATGAAACAAAATCATATTTAAAAAATCATGTAAATTAATGAAGTAGTTTAATTTTTATAAAAATCATTTTAAAATGATTTTAAGCAATTAATGGAGAAAGTATAGGCATTGCAAGGTTTATCTCACAAATTTGAATTATCAAGTTATTGGCCCTTTTTTCTTCAAAACGGCGAATTTGATTTTTTTTTAATTAAAAAAAAAACTACTTAATCAATTTACATAAATTTGGGGATTTTTTTTTCTTGTTAACATAGGGGGAATTCTGGACAAGAACCAAAAATCATCTTTTAAAGTTTTCATTTTTTACAGCAATCTAGATTCTTAAAATTCAAAAAGCATACAATTTAAGTCAAATTAATTTTACTTGAACTGATGTTTATATATTTCTTAATAACTACAGTAAACAAAGATTTCATACCTTTTTTTAAAAAATTTTTTTATAAAAGACACAATATTTCAATAAAGTATGCAAAACATCTTAAAATTTTCATTGTACAGTTCTCCTTAATAACTATCAAATAATACTTATTAACTGTAACAGAATCCACTCATAGTGAGTAGAGCCGGCTCCAGCCAACTTAACCATGTCCACATATGGCAAACAGTAGCAGAGTTCTAAGCATACTTCAGCGATTACCAGTTTTCCGGTGACAAACAAAAATCGTGGGATACAACATCAGCTCCATGCCTATCTTCAACACTGTTTCAATCCGGGTCTTCAATTATCCACCTCCATCTTCCTCCAGACAGTGAGTGTGATTAAGGCTATCAACTTGCAAATGAATTCCTCAGGATGCATTTCAATAAATCCTATACTATTTCATGCTTATCAAAACTTGAACATGTTAGGCGATATTATCAAAATATTCTAAAAGAATTTATATACTCATATGTTAATGGTTACAAAATTTTGAATAGCTAATAACAGAATATTTTGGATTAAAACATTGGATCAACATTTTAATTGTACTGATCGCTACACAGATGATCGTTTTAAAACCTTAACTCCTGAGTGATCAACTTTGCATTTCCAAGTTTGCGGAGAGATTTACAGTAATTATTTTGTCAATCAATTCTGGTATTTTCCAAAAATAATTCATATTTTAATAATTCAATTGCAGCATATTGGGCTAAGGTGTACTATGACATCGAGAGACATCTAAAATCCAGATTTTAGATATTTTTTAGCTATTTCTTTGAATTACAAAAGATTAAGCAAAGAGCTAAAACATTTTTTATTTGTTTCCGCACTTATGTGGAAGGTTCTGTAAAATGTCTTCTAAAATAGACTGCACTGTGTTTAGTGGAATAAATTTGAAAAAAAAAGGGGCCAGGGATCAGAAATAATAGTAATAGAATTAGGATTAAGGAAAAAAAAAAAAAAAAAGGAAACCTTAATGTTAACCACTTAGCAAATTAAATGCAAAGAGCTATGTAGATTCGAAGATTGAATATTTTATTCCTTGACAAAGATTATCAAGTAATAAATTCTTTGTAGTCATAATATTTAAATGACTTTATTTATTACTAGCAGGAGTACCTGGCATTGCCTGGGTGTTTGGAGGTGTGTGTGGAGCACAAAAAAAAGTGTTAGAAGGCGGTAAAGAAAGTGAAAGAAAACCTGGTATCTTACCGCTACACTATAACTCCACAGGAAGTGAAAAGCATTCAAATTAAGCGATGTCAATCAAAAAGTTGATTTGCTAAGTGAACGAGTTCACGCAGGTGCAGAAATGAACATTAAGACAATCCTGTTAAAAAAAAAACAAAAACGTTGGCTGGTTGTTTGGAGGTGTAAAAGAAAAAAAATAGTTTTAGTATAAAGGTAGGCTTGAACCCCAAACGTTTGACGCGGAGGTGGAAAGGAAATGGGGAAAAAAACCCTGCGACCTAACCATCTCGACCACGGGAACAGATGAATTGATAAGTGTGTTAAGTTGATGTCTATAAACCGAAATTAGCAGGTGCGACAACGTCAAGTTGCGAAAGCCAGTTTCTGTTTTCCCCGCTACGCGGCGATCAAACAATAAAAAAAAACTAACGTAAGGCAAACGAACGATGAAAACAGAAAAACGAACATGTGAAAAATGGCTTAAATAAGCCTGTTTAGATATTAAAATTTAAAAAATCAGTGGGTACCCGAGTGTTTTGGGGTGTGTGGTCGGGGGTGGATAAGCAAAGTAAAAAAAAAAAAAAAAACAGAAAAACGAATGTTACGTGAAAAATGTCTTAAATATAGAGGTAGGGAGTACTGGGTCGAAAAAAGGTCACATCTTCAAAATCTGGTGGGGACCCCCTCAAATCAAAATATAAGGTGTATCTAGGTCAAAATCGAAAAAAAATTTGAAAAAAAAAATTTTTTCATCTGTTGGCGGCATTTTTTAGATCTGGGGCTGGTTTTTCAAGAAATATGTGTCCGAAATGTCAATATGAGTGATTTCAAGGCATAATTTTGCTTCTTGTGTATCTCCAATGCCCATTAATGGATATAAATAGTTTCAAATGACACAGGGTCATGTATTTAAACAGGTTTTGTGGTATTCTTGGTCAATTTCGGTCAAAAAATGGCCAAAATTGGCCGAAAAGTGGCCGAAAAACAGGTAAAAATCACAAAAACCATCTTGGGTCACATAAATTATCCTCGTCCACCTTTATAAAGGTATATATTGCTGTAGATACCTAAAATAGACATTGGAGTACGATTATATACAGGTCTCAGATCTTTTTGGGCCTTTTTTGAAGAGAAATAGACCAAATTTTGACCCAAAATTGCCAAAAATAGGACGAAATTGCCAAAATCCTGTTCTCGGTCACTTAATCGATCCTTGTTCATTCCCAATGGATATGAATGACTTCAGACACACATATAAGGCAGAGAACCATGATTATTGACAGGTCTTGGGGTCTTTAAGGGCAATTTTAGGGGTGAATTTGGCCAAATTGGACCTAAAATTGCTGAAAATAGGCCGAAATCGACATAATCCCGTCCTTTTATGATTTCCAAGTGCTTAACAGACTTAACAAAAGTGACTCAGATATACACTACAAGCACTACAATAATCCATCAAACTTGGCTGCAATCTCTTTGTGGTTGTGCAGTGTGAATTGCATGTTTCGGTCCGAAAGAACATCCCAGTCTCCGTTGATTTCGCATTCGACAATTTGATCTGCATCGATAGTTTGCTTATCATCTGGGGTTTGATCTATCTAAAGCTTCAACAGTATGCGCTTTACAAAGAGTGTGAAGGGGAACGTGCTCCGAATTCAACTCACGAGCAATTTCAAATTCTATTTTCAAGTTTTTTTCAACTGAATCAGTCATGATGATTTTTACTTTTTCCCACAAGTCTTTAGCCGTAACTGAGATGTTAGGATCTTCTGGTATCACCAAAACTGCTAGACGACGGAACGTCTCGACAAGCAGCTTCACTATTTGCTTTCTATCTTCGTAGGCAAAGAACAGGGGACGGAGCGAGAACCTCTTTTTTCCAGAGAAATTGAATATAATGGCTGGCCATTCACCATCAATTTTACATCGTGATGTTGTGTCATAATGTAAGTGGCACTTCAAATTGTCGGAGTTGTTATAAAGAAAGTTGGCAGCAGCAGATTCGGCTTGAATTGCCATTATTTGTTTGTAATCAGTTATTGTTCTTGGTGCTGGCAAAACATTCTTATAACCTTCCCAATCTGATTTGGAATGGGGCATGGGTTTTCGATTTAACTTGGCCTTCTTTTTACATGGTGCTTCATCATCTTCAATTATTTCATCACTCACTTCTGGGGGAGTTGAAGACGTGCAAGGAGAAGGATTAGCTTTGTCTGCCTCTTCCTTGTTCAAATAAAAATCATGTCCATACAGAATTTTGCAGACTATTTGAACAGCTAGAATAGCTTTTTTCACTGAGATTCCACACTTCACACTGACTTCCACACAAACTTTTTTGATGGCTTCAGTGCAGTTTCGAATCTTACGAATCTCTGGCTGGGGTATGAAAGACTGGTCTGTTTGTGACGCAGCGTCAGCGCAATCTACAAGAACTCGAACCAGACCTGAACGAGTCATGCTAACTCCTTCTTGACTGTTCTTTTCACTACCTACTGTAGTACTGTTGAGTGTGTCAACCACCTCATCCATGATGTATGAAAGTTCATCCTCCATCATTTCTACCTCAGCTGCTTCTTTTTGTCGCATGTCCTCCATCTCTTTTTCAAACTCCTCGTCTACTTGTGTTAAGTCGATTCCCCAATTTCGATTCATTTTCAACTGATCATAGTAGAATGTCTTTTCCGCTGGAGCAAACTTCTCAGGATCTACCGCCATGCCTTTGATGTTGAAGAGTTCGGAATGTTCCTTCTTAAACTCCATCTCTGCACGTCTTTTCTTCTTCTTGCTGGTTGTAACAGCATTGTAGTATGACTGCAAAGATTTGCGAATCTTCTTCTTCACCGATTTCGCAGAACATTAGATGCGGAGAACGCCTTCGACCAGGTTATCATTAATCCCTTGGCGCAATCTGACACAGCTTGTTTTCTGAGTCTAGTCTCTTTCTCTTCAGTTGGTTATCCAGATGGTGCGACTTCAAGAATTTTAGCAATGACTTCATATTCTGAAGGAAGAACATCACCAAAAGAGAAAGTTGTGGACTGCTCTGCAACACTACTCATTCTACCGGCTGACTCTTCAATACAATCCTGAAAGAGAAATATAACTGTGTCAGGATATTCAAAATGGACCCAAATAAAAATATGAATGGACCCAAGGAGAAGGAGATTTCAACTGTGTGCTATGATTATGATAAAAATAACATAGCAAGGAGACTCTACATTTCAGAGTCTCATTTTGAACTGACCAAATAAACAAAACAACTCCTTTCTCAGATAACACTGCAATGTTATCAATCATTCGATTCTACTAGTACTAGTCCCCAAGCCCCTTGGGAAACTAGTTAAATAACACTTACAATTTTTGTATGAAGCTTTGTAAGAAACATTCTTATGTAAAATTTACCAGATTTGGAACACTGGACGATTAAGGGTATTTCTTTCCGCAAAATGAATGACATCTAGGGTGTAAATCACCGTGAAAATTGTGCTAAAATCCCGATTTTGTACTAAAAAATGACTTTTATATGAATTAGGATAGGAATGACACAATGTATAGCTAAATTGAGTTTTATTTTAATAAAACTCAATTTAGCTATACATTGTGTCATTCACAATGTATAGCTAAATTGAGTTTTATTTTAATAAAACTCAATTTAGCTATACATTGTGTCATTCCTATCCTAATTCATTGACCAAGTCAAAAGAAGTGAAAATACCTAAGTTTCAACTGCTATTTCTTATCCCTTCTTTTGCAAAGATGGGTAAATGGGCGTTTTTGGGCCCCCGGAGCCTAAAAATCTAAAAAATGGCGCCAACAGATGAATTTTGATTTTATTTTCAAAATTTTTTCGATTCTTACCTAGGTTTAGTGCATATTTTGATCTGAGGGGGTCTCCACCAAAATCTGAAGACCCGACCCAGTACTCCCTACCTCTATTAAATAACACTGGTTCAATATTTAAATTTAAAAAAAAAAAAAAAAAAAAACACGATTCGAACCCAAAACGTTTAGATAATGAACCAACGCGCTAATCAACTGAGCTAACGCGATGTACATGAAATTTGTTCAGTTTTTTAACTATTTAAAGTAAATCAGGTCATGATATCATCTGGCGCATGTGTAGAACCGGTCGCCGTCACGAGAAGATCGTTTTTGTTGACCCCCCACCCTGTCAAAAATTGTTGATTTCAGGGTGAAAAAATTAACGTTTTTGGCCAATTTTTCGACATTTTTCGAGCGAAGGATGGGGCTTTGATATGATACCGAGTTTGTGAATTTTCCTCGTGTCTGTCGAAAGTTTTTAGCAGACACACAAACATACATACATTTTCACTTTTATATATATAGACTAGCGAGGGGTACCCGGCGTTGCCCGGGTGTTTTTCGGAGTATATGAAAAAAAAAAAAAGCCCGAAAATGTGAAAAAAACAAAAAACAAAGCCTTCACGACGCGCAGTTGGAAAATAGTAAAGTGTTAAAAAAAACAGGTGCGCGTTTTTGATTGACGTGACGGCGATAGGTATTCAGCAGTAAGCATTTTGTGCGGGACAGTTTTGAATGAGGTCAATAAATCGGTTTGTTTGTTTATAAAAACCTGCTCCCTGTTTATTAGGAGCGAAATGAAAGCTACAGTCTGATATGACGAAGTCGATATTGACCAAACGTTACTTAGCTCTCTTGAGACAACTGGCTTTCGGCCTGTGATTAGAGTAGAGTTTCACTTTTTTTTTATACCGAAATCCGAATGTAACGCGTGCCGATGCGGGAAATGTCGAATAATTAACATTTGAAAGTCAATAAAATTAAATAGACAGGCGAGCTCCGTGGGTAACTCTGAGATATTACAATTTATAGATGATATAAAAAGTTTTAAGTTGTGAACCGAGCAAGCGCTTCTCTGAAAGAAGCCTTTTGTGGACATCGAGGAAAAGCATACATACATACATACATTTTCGCTTTTATATATATATATAGATGACTGCATTATTGCTTTTTACTGACATATGATTCAATGCAGAATATTGCAGGAAGTAATGTTATTAGTATTAAATTAAAAAAAACAAAAAAAACGGTGCTTATTTTGTTGCAATAGCATGAATTTTATCACATGTGGTAAATGCATAATTAAATTAGAGCTGTTGCATTAAAACTTTTCAACCATAAAAACGCTTTGGATATTTCAAGATTTCAAAGTACTAATATAGTCATATTTAAAAACCCAAAACACCAAATTTTCTAAATAACACCATTTTATTCGGAAATGAATATCCTTTCACATGCTTTAAATATATTTTAATTCATGTAGCTTTCATATTTATTATTAGAGACAATTCTCTATTGAATATCATATTATACCTAATATATAGTAGTGATTTCAAAAGTTTAAAATTTTTTACAGACATGGGCACCATCAACTAGAATCAAAACAGCGCTCCAGCCATGTCTTCTATCAATGCACTATCGAGATAAATAAGATTTAATATTAAAGGATTTGAAGAAATGAATTGAATTTGGGCATGTGCAGATAGTAAAAATAGATCAGCAATTTGGAATGAACAGTTTGCATTTCAACTTGATGTATGTGTGCATTATTCATCCATCCAAAGATTTTACTCATTATAAATGATCTTTGGTGTAAGATTACTATTTCCTATTAATTTCAGTGTTACATGATCAGTAATTTAAGAGTTTATCAGTAAAATATTTATGCACACACATCTATTTATATAGATAATCTACATGATATGTATGAATTTTATTAGGAAAGTAATGATAAAAAAGATATGAAAAAAGTCATTTTGCATTTTTTTTTTTTCGTAGTGATTAATCACTCAGTACCACTGAGGAATTCTGCCATGAAATTTGGAATACAATCAGAAAGAACATCAGTCTCACTTACTGTCGGAATACAAAATAAACTGGTCTATTCGTTTTTGTTTTGTTAATAAAATTTCAACATGACGTTTCTTGAATATTTTTCCAAAATATTTCTCGTACTGTAACTAATAAGTAAAATAATGTTTTTATTATTTTTACACCTTAAAATGATAATTCTTATGTTGATTTTTGTTTTGGTACAAGCAGTTTTTAATTAGGCTCCCTCCAAAATTTTTAACCTGTTTTCAGCGAAAGTAAACAATTTGAATAGTAATGCTCATGATTATAAGCTAGTCAGCAGTTGAAGAAGCAGCAGCAGCCGCTTTTAGCTGTTTAATTTGAAAACTAAGTTTTGTAAATGTACCTATTTACTATGCCTCCCCACGGGACAGAGTTAGACACCAGGGTCGTTTTTTAACGTGGAGAAAAGGTACAAAAATAAAAATTGTCTCAGTCATGAAGGGTTTCTCCTCCACCGAAAGAGAACAAGAAATAGAAGTGCAGCATCTGAAGAACAGATACTACACTTTGATCTTGATCAATGTAATTTACAAGTTTATGTTGAAAGAAAAAAATTTTTGTTTAAAATTAATGTGGTTTGTGATTCTTTTATAAAATTTCCTTCTAAAAATATTGACTTTGAAATATACTTAACTTTCAAACTTTAATTGTAAAAATAAATGACTTTATAGCTGCCAATTAAAAAAATAAATAAATAAAATTCTCTTTTAGGTGATTATTTGCGAATACCCTAAAAGAAAACTTAATGGGGAAAAAATATGACAAAAATAATTTAGAATAAAATTTAGTGTATAATGATCCATTTTTAGGCAATTCTTGCCTTTTAGCAATTTCAAATTCTCTAAATTTTTTAATTAAAAAAGTTAGTATGTATATTAAAAAAAATAAAATCACACTACCATTAAATCTAAGTCAGAGGGACAATGCCACTTTCTAGAAGTGCCTTCCTTAAACATGTACCATTAATTTGAGTGATAAGTCCCACCTCGACAAAATTTCCTTTACCACTACGTCCAAATGGTACCCACTTCAAAATAAAAACCCTTTCATAACTACCATTAATCATAAGTCCGAGTGGCAAGCCTCCCCTTCCATTGTACAAACCGTCTTAAAAACACATGTAATTGTTAAAATTTTTTTTTTTTTTTTTTAATTTAAAAGGATAGGTTTTGTCTTAAATAAAAAAAAAAAAAAATTAACTGCCCTAAAATGCTAAAATGGCTTGGAAATGGTAGATTATTTCACATTTATGTGAAACTAATCCTTCACTCTAAAATAATTGTTTTTTTTCTTTCTGCCAAGTTTTCAAAGTGTTTAAACATAGTTGCCCCCCAGCCCTGACACTAACCAGAAGTTAGAGTGGCAAACGCCTCTCTTTCTACAAAGAACCTAAACACATACATAAAGGATTTATTTTCCATAAAAAAGGGGTTAACTGCCCTAAAACATACGATCATTTTATATTAAATTTATATAGTTTTTTTTCTACCCGACAAATTTTTCAGTGTGTTCATACGTAAGTGTCTAAAGGAAGAATCACATTTAGCAGGTGTTAATCTACAATAATACCAAAAAATCTTGCACTACATTTCTAATAGGAGATTACAGTTTCTTGTACATAAAATACATTACAATTCAGCTTTGAGTTCTCTAATTTTTTTATAGATGCATAGAATTTCTATGGTATTGCAACATATATGCATTTATTGCATACTACCCGGTGTTTGGAGATGTAAAAGAAAAAAAAGTTTTGGTAGGTAGTTAGGCTCGAACCCGAACACTTGAGGTTAATAGGCTGATGACTTCCCGCCATGCTACAATGGCTGAGAAGTGAGAATCTGTGAAATAAAATCATTAAAACGTGATGTGAGGTCAAACATCAGCCACAGGGAATGAAACACACTTAACGTTTATAAACGCCCAGGCACGGCGACAGAATTCCGCACTTAATTTTAACTGCGGAAGAGTTCTTTTGGGTTTGTTTTTTACCCAACTTTGTCTGGTTTGTTTCCTTAATGTGTTAGGGAAAACCAGTTCCCTCTTTATTAGGGGGAGTGTCCAAATGAAAGCAATTGTCTGATATGACGGTGAAAACCGATATTGACCAAACGGCCATTGCTTTCTGGACGTTCCTAGCCCGTAGCCGAGAATTGCTCCTTAGTTTCACATCAGTTTTGCTTTTATATGAAAAAGCCGGTTCAACACAAAGGGGGCCGAAATAGCAAGAATTGTGTAGAATTTTATGTAAATAAATCTAGACGCGACGCACATTCGCAAATCCTAGATATTATCTAAGGGGTATATAAACAGTTGTAAGACATAGTAACCCCCCTCCCAAGAAGCCCAATGAAAAAAGCCTTTCTTGGGCATAACAAAAACTCGCCTTTTTTGCCTTATAATATATATATATATATATATATATATATATATATATAATTATTTTTTTTTTTTTTTACTATAATAATTAAATTATATATATTAGTTGGAAGCCATTCATTTCTGAAGATTTTCACTAGCATATTCTGATTCTTTGCACAAAAATACACATATGGCAAATTTCATTGCTTAATCTAATGTTTTAATAAAGCTATAGCATTATCTTTATTAAGAAAAAAGTGTAAAAACATGACAAATCACCAATGCCAACGGTCTTAAAGAGGGGGAAAAATATCCAAATGTGTGAGGCACAAAAATAGTCATAACTTCCTTATTTTTAGTCAGATTTAAAAAATTTAAAGATGCTTTCTTAAATCATCAAGTTCTTTATGTATGCCATTGAGATATTTTAAGCAATTTCAATTTTTTCAAACATAAACACAACTTAATATCACAAAACAATTAAGAACAAATCATTTTGAAACTTGTTACTAACAGATTATTTGTACCTGTTACATGATAGTAATGTGCTTTTAACCATAAAATACAATTCTTAATGTGCGTGGTGAGTTATAAATTAGTTTAGTGTGCAAAAATGAGTAAATATAGTGAAATTTCCTTCATTTTTAACTTGTGATAACTCATTTTTTGTTAAACAATTTTTTTTTAATCCAAATGTTATCTTCGGATAATATTTAGATAAAAAAAAATTTTTTTCTTCTAATTTATAAGTATTTTTTTAATATTAATTTCTTTTTTCCAGGCTAGTTCAAGTTAGGCTACTACTTTCAGTGATGGGCGATTTATCTAGTTACCTTTTTTTTTTAATTTGATGCACACAATATTGTCGCTTTGCATATAAAGTGACAGTATCTTTTTTTTTTTTTTTTTTACATAGGCATCACCACATTATCAAGGCCAAGAGGCCACTCAAGGATAAGGGTTAAAGAGTGTACAGTAGAAATTGGACAATATAGTAATCATTAGTAATGAAAATTTGGTAACCTTGATAACTTATATGGAACGGCTCATCAAGAACTTATTTACGTTAGACTTGAACACAACCATATTGTAGTCAGCCGGAAAGCAGGAAAACGGAAGACAATTCCACAGGCGTGCAGTTCTAAGAAAGAAGCTTTGTTCATGGAATCTACGTTTAGGTTTAGGCACAGATAAAGAGTGGGGGGAATTATTGATAGTGTTTACAGCTAGACGAGTGTTTCTTGTGAAAGTTTGGCGAGGGGGGACCATAGATTGAAGCTCAGTCGAACACTTTCCATGAAAATAACGATACATCAGAGACAAACTCGCAACATCTCTTCTGTGAGATAGAGGTTGCAACAAAGAGAAAAGGACATCTCCTACGAGGCTACGAAGTCTATTTTGAACTCTATCAAGGCAGAACAAGTCCTTTCTAGCAACTCCTGCCCAGATGTGGCAACAGTATTCCATCCTTGGACGTACCTGGCTCTTATATAGATAGAGAATAGCATCAGCAGTGAGATATTTACCGGATCAATAGAAAGATCCCACCATTTTTCCAGCGGCCTTGGCAACAGATTTGATATACGTGTTCCATTTAAGATCAGGAGTAATGGTCAAGCCCAGAAGCTTGTCAAAACTTGAGGTCTCCTGAAGACGAGAGCCATTCATTTCAATTGATGCCAGATGTGGATTAGAATGTTGATGTAAAGAGAGAAGCTTGGTTTTAGATGCATTAAAAGTAACCAGCCACTCCTTTCCCCATTGTACTACGTGCTCAAGATCAGAGGAGAGAGAATTGTAGAGAACTTGGTCGTTTACTGTCTTAGATGTGCTACCATAAATGGTAGTGTCGTCAGCATAAATGTTTACAAATGATGTAAGGATGTGATTTGGAAGATCATTAATATAGATCAGGAAAAGAGTCGGGCCCAGGATGGACCCCGGCATTAATACTGTGAGCTTCTGATTTTTGCCCCTCAATTACTACTCTTATGAATCTATCAGAAACAAATGATTTAATAATTGAGAAGACTTTTCCAGCTATATCATAACTAGCGATCTTATGAAGTAAACCTTTATGCCATACCCTATCAAAGGCTTTAGATATGTCAAGAGCAATTGCCCTAGAAAGATTGCCACCGTCGAGAGATTTGCTAATCCTATGCGATATAACTGTAAGCACATCTGCTGTAGATCTAGCAGAACGGAAACCATATTGAGTGTCACTAAGAAGGTTATTTTTGTTGAGATGGTTGATTACTTCTCTATTTAACACAGATTCTAGCAACTTACCCATGACGCACAGGAGACTTATTGGCCTGTACTGAGAGGGGGATGAGCGATCACCTGAATTCTTAAATACAGGGCATACTGATGAAATTTTCCAGGGAGATGGGAAACTATTCTCCTTAAGACAACGTTTAAACAGTTTTGTAAGCATGGGCGCTAGTTCAGGTTGAAGTTTTTTTAGTACTATAATTGGAATACCGTCAGGGCCAGTTGCTTTACTGGAATCAAGGTTTTTGATTAGCTTGGCAACATCACGTACAGATATACGTATATCACATAGCGTGTTTTCTGATACAGGAGGAAATATTGGGGGTTGGCGGCCTTGGTCGCAAAGGGTAGAATTAGCTGCAAAGTTCTTGACAAAGAGTTTGGCTTTGTCTGATGCTGACGAGATTACCTCAGGTCCATTGATAATAGTTGGGATGGAGCACACGCTTCTGTTCAGGATTCTGTTTGCTATTTACCAAAACTGGTGGGAACCAAGCCGCTGCTCAGCTACTTTGGACTTAACAGATTGAGCATACAACTCTCTTGCGTTCTTTATTACTTTCTTACAATGGTTGCTGGTAGTCCTGAAAGCGGCTTTAGTTTCCATACATCTATTACGTTTGAAGCAGTGGAAAAAGTGATTTCTGTGCGCAATGGCAGCAGCACATTCAGGAGAGAACCATGGCTGCCTGTTAGGTTTTTGCTGAAACCTTTTAGACGGTATGAAACGGTCAATACCTACAATTAACCATTCCGTCAGGTCTAATACTATAGAGGACACATCCTTTTTAAACATGGAATGCAGAGGTAGATCAGATATAAATGTATCTTAAAGATAAACAACAGTATCTTAAAGAAAAAGAGTCATGCATCAATATAGTGGTCTTAATAAGGTTATTCAGTTGTTTTACACACACAAAAAAACAAACTATCCAAGTTGAAAAATTTAGTTAATGAAATCTTCACCCCATTATCAAATTGTATTTCCGTATATATACTTATAATCTGAGTTTTTATTTACTGATGTACTATTAAGAAATTTAGTTTGATATCTACAGTGATATTAGCTGTTGAAATAAATTTTATTTGAATGGTCAAAGTTCTTTGTGTCATTTTTACATTTTTTTTTTTAGAAATAATGAAATTTTGTGCAATGATTTGGCTGATTTAATAAATATTTCATTATGATCAATTTTCATTTACTACAAGATGAAATTAACATTTGTAAGGATTTTTTACTTCTTCAAAGTTTGCATTTTTAGTTATACACTTTCAAATTTGGCTTCTGACAATAGCATATGAGATAGCAAATTTTCTCATTCCAACAAACTTTGATTGGTCATAATCTGGTGGCTAATTGTGATACCGAAATAAATTTGGTATCATTGTTTATGACATTAAAAAGTTTTAGACATAATGAAAATAAAATTTTGGTGTGGGATATCTACTATATGGTATGATTGATGAGATATGCCCTGGGGTTACTTTAAGGGGCTTCACCTGAATCCAAAGTCATCATTTGATAAATAGATCAGTAATTGATTAGTTTAATCGTGATTTGAAGTTAGAAATAGTTGCTGCAAAAAACAGTTTGGTCTAATAACATATTTGATAGATAAAAGAAATGCTTAGAAGGATGATTAAGATAGTCAAGCCAATAAAATAGTCAAAATTTAATGGAACTCTATAGTTAAGATGTATAAACATTAAAATTAGTCTTTATCTATTTAAAACAATAGACCCAAATAGCAACTGGTTAAAGTGTACACACAGACCAGCTTATGCATAGCAAAAACTGTCATTATCGATTCAACGGGAAAGTGACATATTTCATAATTAGAGATATTTCTAACAAATAAACTCCTTTGGATGATATCAAATATTAAAAATAATCATTGCACTTTTTTTTTGGGGGGGGGGGGTACACAAATCAAATGAAATTACAAATGAAAATTAAATTATTTAAAACATTATATTATTTCATCTCTTCCTTGGAAAACAAATATAAATAAGAGGGAAAAGAACGACTCCGGACTTCCATAATTTTGCTCAAAGCATTTTGTATTATTTTCTAAATGAAGTTAACAAATAAAACTTTTAACATATATATATATATATATATATATATATATATATATATATATATATATATGTTGTTCAACATTCAAAACTGTATATGAATAAAAAAAAAAAAAAATTTTGTTCTTCATTGGAAAATTATTTTGCTTGCAAGTCTCCTGCAATCAGTATAAATTTACTTTTACGAATTCACACTAGTTCTGTTATTTCAGAGCTCATCAGCTGTTTACCATGAAATACTATTTCAAGGATTTAAAAACAAAATAGCATATTAAATCATGGTTCCCAGCAGTGTTAATCAATATATGTAAATAGAGTGAGATTTTCACCTGAACAGTTGACAGGTATAGCTTTTTAACCAATAAGTACATATAAAAATCTGCTTCAGGAGCGATTTAGGCCAATTACAGGTATAGGTTTTCAGAATCCTGAATGTGATCATCAAAATATTGTGGATTTTGTTTTCATGCCATAAATAGAAGACATTTTCTTCTGTTTATAACTGGAAAATTATCGAAATTAAGAATAAAATAATCTGGTTTCAACACTAAGAGCGAGAGTATACAATAGTTCTTATTTTTAGACAACACCATAGGTACTTTACCGGAGGTGATATTCATCCAGGATGGATTGAGCTGAGCCAGCTCCTCTTGTAAAACACAGTGCCCCAGATGAACGCAAACAACACACGACAGTCCATAGCAGTAGAGATAGTAATGAGAAGCTAGTTCTAAAATCAGCAGCAAATATCGTAGACCTGTGGATTGGAGCTAGGTTTGACATCTGCTTGGATAATGTAAAACCATGTCTTCAGCTGGCCTCCAGAGTGATTTCGTTAACCTTGAAGTGATCTTGGAGCTATTGCATCATGGATAAACTCTCCTGGGTGCAGTGCACAACGTAGCCAAACCAGCTATGTCTTCCCTTTCAAAGAGATTGGTTGAGAAGGATGATCCTGCAGCGCACCCAGACTTACATATTGGAGACAATGATGCCAGCAGTACCACAGAACTCAGCGAAAGCAATATTGGTTCAACACTTCTAGCCTTTCAAGATCCGTAGATCTCATCGGCCAAGTTTCATAACTTCATAAGAGTAGGATTGTCTAAACAAGCATCTGATAGCTCTGGACTTTTGTGGTTATTCTATGAAAACCAACACCAGAGATGCTTGCTAAGTTCAAATAAAACTATTTTATCGAAATTCGCAAAGATTCTTAAGTTTAATGACTATCGAGTAAGTAAAAAATTTTTTTCTTCATGGCAATTTGAATGTAAATGGTGAAAATAATTCCAACAATTCTTGGCAAAAATTTTAAATCAAAGTTTAAAATTGTTTGGAAATTGTCATTCAAATTTTAACCTGATGTTTTTTTATGATTATCAAAAAATCATGCCATCATTTGTTAAAGTAAGGAAACCGTAAAACAAGATTCAGAAATGATTTACTAATGAATGAATCTACCGAAATATTTTAATGTGAGAAGAGTTAAAAGTCACTGTGATTAGATGAAAATCAGAGTATCAAAAAAATTAGGAGAAAAGTTAGTGTTTTCTTGATCATTATTGTCTTTTATGAATAATATCAAAAATTTAGAAAAAAAGCAATTCGTTCTCTAAGTTGGTTGAAACACTTCCACCACTTTTGGAGTTATTTAATAGTGAAACAATATTAATACATGTTTTTAATTTCAATTTCCAGCATATCAACTTATAGTCAAGTTATTTAATACTGCATTTTGGTAAAAGGTTGACAATTCAAGTTCTCCGAAAATAGTTATTTATGGTGTTTTCTTTAGTACATTAGCAGACACACAAGTATAAATATGACATTCATAGATAGGAAAGTGACAGGTACTCCCACTCTGGGTCAAAATTGACCTGGAGGTAATGCTAAACAAAAGGATGACTTCACACTCTTCTAAAGTTTGGAAATTAAGGTTTCATCATCATATGAAGTTTACTGTATTACACAGGATATATTGTAAACAATCCATTATATAGATTTAATTGAATGCAAGTTGATGGAATCATACTGTTTTTAAGAGGACAGTATACAAATGACCACAAGAAATCCAATTAGCATTTGAACTCAGCTTAGCTGATTCCATAAACAAAAGTGCTATTGACTAAACTAACAATACACACCCCAAAAATGAAAATGTTTTGTACAGAAATATCAATTAGGTATGAATTAAAAACGATATGCTTGCTATCAATAAATGAAAACAGCAGCTTCAACTAGATCTTTTTAGTTCAACAAAGACCAAAAGATTTGTCACTAATTGTGAAGATAGTATGCTTATGCTAGAATATAAACTAGACTTACTCATTACCTGTTGGATTACAATCACTGCTACTGTTTATTGTACATTGGTTTCATTTGAAAATTCATAAACTCCTTTATAAACAGACATATCTGTTAAGACATTCTTGTAAAACTAAAAATAAATATTTACTTCAATATTATCAGAATTATTTTTATATAGAAGTATTACTCTTTTTTTATTCTTAGAAAAAAGAAACTCAATTTGCCATCTAATTTATTTACAGATGTTTGTGGTGTGTAAAGACATTCAAATTTGATGGCAACACTGAGAAGAGTTACTTGCTCTGAATTAGGCGTAACATATACAACAATTTCCAACCACTTGAGAGACGGATTGAAAAGACAAAAACTTTGACAATTGAATGAAAACCAAAAGAAATGCTGTTATGAAGTGTCATCTTCCCTTATTTTACACAACAAGAACCCATTTCTTGACCGGGTTGTGACTTGTGATGAAAAGTGAGGTTTTACGACAATTGGGGATGCTCAGCTCCATGGTTAAGATTTTCCAAAGCCAAAGTTGCACCAAAAGAAGTTCATGCTGACTGTTTGGAGGTCTGAACTGATCTCATCCATTAGTTTTTTGAATGCAGATGGAACCATTACAGTGGAGAAGTGCTCTCAAACAATAGATGAAATGCATTAAAAACTTCAACAACATCCAGCATTAGTCAACAGAAAAGGCCCAATTCTCCTCCACAACAATGCCCCACCGCACATTGCAGAAGTTGAACAAATTGGGCTACGAAACTGCTTCATTCACCATACTCTCGAGACCCTCCACCTACCGACTACCACTTTTTTAAGCTTCTTGACAACTTTCTGTATGAGAAATACTTCAAAAACCTAAGCGATATCAAAAAACGCCTTCAGCAATTTTGTTAAGATTTTTACGTTACTGGTCTAAATATACTTGTTTTGCATTCGTAAAAGTTGATTCTGATGTTGCTTATTTCAATCAATAAATTTTTGTTTGAGCAGAGATTTGTTCATCTGAATTTAAAAGTTAAAACTACAAGAACTTTCTTGTCAACCTGATAGATGAGATTTCCATCATTTCAGGAGAGATATTTGCATATTGGAAATAGATAAGTCTCCACAAGTTTGGTAATTTTTGTTTATAGAACAAAAATGTTTATTTCATCCATACATATTTCTTAAACATGTTTTATAAATATAAACATTTATATTTGAAGCATTTAATTTTTCAAGATTACAAAACACTTTGAAAATTGCCTTTAAAAACATTCTCATAAGAAAAAAAATTCAATCTTATATAAATAGAAATTTTATTTTATCACAATTTTTTAATAATATATTACAGAATTTGTCTCATTTTGAAATCTAAAAACTTTAGTTTTAGAAATGGAAAATATTGCATCATTAATTAATTCCTAGCATATAAAGTGACTGGCCATGACTGGAAACCAAAACCTTGAGAACTTCAGTCTGAGATTCTACCGGTTGGATTTCTTATAAATATAGTTAAAGAAATTAACAAAATAGTTATAGCTTTGATGTGGTGTTATAGTTTTATGATTGTTATATTTCAAAACATTAATTCTCACATAAGCAGCAATCATTCAAACATGGTAGTGTTTGAATATATGGTTATACGTTAGTTTTACTCATTTAGAATTGTTTTAAAGCTTCACCGCTCACTCGTTTTGCGATCAAATTTACAAACAATTTTTACAGTTCATAGGTCACCTCAGCTATATTTTGAAATAAAAATGTTCAATTTTCGTTCATTAAAAAGTTATAAAATTACTGGTGTTCAAAAGTTCTCAGAATTAGTAATGAACGTGAGAGACAGTTTCTTCTGATTGGCTGTTGGTTACCATAGCAACTTTTTCGTTGTTGACACCTTCATAAATCAGTGCAGGAATGTTGCTCACATGCCATCTAATTTGGGCTATATAGAGAGAGTTAACAAAAGTGATGCTCTTTGTCGTGCTAGGGCTGATAATATTTTGCTTATGACGTCCCTTGTTAATTGTTTTTCTTTTTTTGTCCTTTCTGTTTATTTAATTATGTCTTATTAGATTTTTTTATTCAATCAATTTAAGTTGGTAGTAATTTTTTTATAGATTGTTGACAATGCATATGATATTGAACACAAAAAAGCAAATATTATTTCAAAGCAAAGCCCGGAAAAAAATAATGGATTTACATGGAAAACTGAGCATGAAAAGTAACATGGTTAAGATTAAACATGGAAAAGTAAAAGGACTAGTTATTAAACCTGGAAAAGAAAAAAAGATATTCTAATAAAAAATATAAATTTATAACTGAAAATATTGTAGCATTAAGAATTTATATATAATCTTAAATTGAGTTTTTAAAAAACTCTTAATAGTTATAAATTTATATTTTTACTAGAATATCTTGTCTTTTTCAGTTTTAACAATTAGGGTTTTTTACTTTTCCATGTTTAATCTTAACCATATTACTTTTCATGCTCACAGTTTTCTATGTAATCCATGAATAAGTAAAGGTTATCAATAGCGTTGAAAATTATTTGAATAGTCCAAAACTATTTTGTTTTAACTACATATTGTATGTAATTCTTTCACAATTATATAATCCTGCTAGTCTACTAATTGATTAAAAAATAAAATCTTTACATTTTTTTTAGATTTAAATTTTTTTCAAAAGCTAAAACGATATATTTTTTCTTTAAAAATATGAAGCAAATTTTTGCCTCAAATGAGGTATTTTCAAATGATTTCTTTTTGTTTGGGGCCAGAGCTTGCTTTATATCATTAAATATTTAACAAAAACAAATATATTGTTTTGGCTTTCTAAAAAAAATTTAAGTATTTACTTCTTAATAAAATTTCAAAAAGGGCCATTATGTTTCTTATATTTTTTTTTTATATTAACAACCGAAAAAAATAACTGGCATGATAGAATTCAAATAAAATCGTATTAGCAAAGCATAACAGCAATACAATTAGATCATAAGTCATTATTTCTTAAAAACCATTAATTAACAAATAAACAAATTACACAAATCTATCTTTATTCTAAAAAGCTTGAAAGAAACTTTGACATATTTCAATCTAATATTTGAATCCGCAAATAGAAACAAACAAATCCATGTGTGCTAGCAAATAATTCAGATAAGAATCTGGGAAAAAAACATTGGCTGGAGAAATTATGATGTTAATGTTCTTCATAGTAATTGTGGTCATTTAATCTAATGAAAATGACATTAACTGAAGTGAAATTTTATTTAAAAAAAACAAAAAACTTCCCATTTTTCAGACTACCATTTTCATTTGGAATTATTTTCACATTTCAGCCGATGTAACCTCCAACTTTCAGATGTATCTTCCCAAATTCAGGAATCTGCCAAAATTTAATTTGCAATTTAATCCACGGGGATAACATGCTCTCATCCCACCAGCCATGATTGGGTAGAAATCTTAAGTAATTTGCAATTGAATTCTTAGTCATTTGGATTCATCGGATTACTGTTCTCATCTTGAGTGTGATTTTCACAACGTTTCGGTCGATGTAACCTCAGACCTTCTTCAGGTGTATCTTGTTGAACTCGGAAATGTTTCTGTTGAACTCGGGAGTTTAGATAGAATTTTGAGTGGAACCGTTTATTTACTTCATGAGGAGTAGCGTGCTTTTGTTCTGCCAGTCATGACTGCATAGAGGTCCTAAATAATTCACAATTGTATTTTTTGATCGCCAACACTAAGGATTGAACCTTTAACCTTCAGGAGAAGGTCACTTTTTACAATTGATTTTTGCAAGAAATGAAGTAAATAAAGGGTTCCGCTTGAAGTTCCGTCCAAATTCTCGAGTTTGACAAGATACACCTGAAGAAGGTCGGAGGTTAAATTAACCGAAACATTATGAAAATCACACTCAAGATGAGAACAGTGGTCCAATGAATCAAAATACAAATAACCAATCCTCATCTAAAAAATCAGAAACGTGAATTCTTTAGTATTGCCTGTACTAAAGATTGAACCTTCAACCATCAGAAGAGTGTTATTGAAATAAAGATTTGTTCAAAATTCTGTGCAGATTACCTGAGTTTGACAAGATACACCTGTAGAAGGTTAGAGATTACGTCGGCTGAAACATTCAAGATGAGAACAGTAGTCTGAATAATCCAAATTATCAATCCTTAGCTTGAAAATTCTGAAGCATAAAAAAAACTATCACTCCATAATCTAATTAGATGACAATGAACATATATTACAATACTCCCTCCCTCTTAAAAGAGGAAGTAATGCCATGGAGGATGGTCTTATAACAGAATAACTACTACACTATTCGCTCCTTTGAATTAAGTATCAAAGATAGTACGGTATAAGTATTAGTACAGTTACAGCTTCAGACAGATACCAAATCTCCATTTGTAATAGATTTGAGACAGTGTCGTTATGCTTGCATGAACAAATCCAACCCACTTGCACTCAAATTTTGTATCTATTTTATTTGTATATCATTCTTTGGAAAATTCTTACAAGAATATCTAAGTCCGTAAAGTAAATAAAATGTTTGAAAGGTTATTTAATGGAACATTTTTGCATTTATTATTTAAGCCTCCAGCGAACATTAATCAGCATTTGGGATTGAAAATATGCATAGTTTCATCAAATATGGAAATAAGAGATGAAAGGAAATCTTTTTAACATTAGATGGAAAACAACATTGCGTAACATAATTCAGTTCAAATTACAGGCATTATGTAAGTTTGAAAGTATATAATCTAATTTATAAAACTCACTATGTGTGTGTCTGTGTCTCCAGTTTTTCTTCAAAATACATTTCCTCAGAGATGCAAAGTCACAGAACGGAAAGTCAAAGAATTGTATTTTTTGTGGACCATTGTTATATAAACCAGTAAAAATAGCTGCTAAGGTGTCAAAATTCAGAAAAATTGGAACCTGGTAGGCATAAGTAGACTTAAAGTGCTCTTGTAGGTATGTGCAAATATATAGTTACATGTTAAAGTCAGTTCATTTTTAACTATTTCTTATCTGTCTGACGATAGCTCAAATGATAATGACTAAGGCTGGAGGGCTAAATGTTTTGGTTTCGCTTCTAGCACCAAACTCATTTTTTTTTTTTTTTTTTTTACTTTTGAAATCATTAATATATATTGGATACAATATAATAATCAATAGAAAATTTGCTTTATAATAAATCTGCACAAATATATCATATTTAAGTGTATTTTACAACCAGGTAAAACTGAGCACCGTGCTAATTCATTATCTTTCTCCTGTGTCATTAATAGTTTCTTTGTTTTTTTCCAGTTTATTTCAAGTTAGATTATTATTTTCAGTGACAGACAGGTGATTTTCCTTTTAAGGTTGGTGTTTTTCAACTTACGAGTAATGTACACTGTATTGTGTTTCTATACATATAAAAAATAGTCCCATCTTAAAGAAAAAGGGGTAGTCATCAATACAGTAGGCTTCGTATAGGGTTTTAAGTTATCTTTCAAGAAAATTTATCCAAGTTGAAAACCTTAGTGAACGAAATTTTCCTATTATCAAATTGTTTCAGACTGTTTTTACATGATCAGAAGTTTTTTTTTTTTTTTTACTATTAAAAGAAATATTTAGCTTAATTTCTACTGTGTTACAAAAGATTAAATGTGTTGGGTGTTGAAATTATTCTTATAGGAACAGATAAAAGCTGCAAGTCTTATTTTTGTACTCTCTTTGAGAGGTAATGGGATTTTTCTGAATGCTTTACATGTGATTGATCTAATAATTATTATTCCATCATGATTAATTTACATTTATCACAAAACAACATTACATATGTAAGGTCTTTTAGCTTGTTCAAAGCCTGCATTTTTAGTTATACACAGTGAAAATCGGCCTCTGTGCCAATAGCATACAAGATGGCAAATTTTCTTATTTCTAACACATTTTGAACAGTCATAATTTGATGGCTAAATATGCTACAAAAATAAATTTGGTATGTTTTACAAAAATCTATATATGCCTTTATTTTAGATATAATGAAAATAAAATTTGGATCTGAAATACCTAATGTAAGTCTATGCAATAGTATAGTCATAATATAGTCAATATAAAGTCTTTCGAGTTTGGTAATCAGAATGTTTTTCTCTGAGATAACCAACGACATTAAATAAAGGCATATTATTTAACCTACTGTTCTCATCTTGGTCGTTATATTGAGCGCTTATAACGTCCAATACTTTTGGGGAGTATTTTTCGGACTTAGGAGCCTCCACAAAGTGAAATTAATGTACAGTTTCCCCCAAGTTTGAAAGAATAGACTTGAGGAAGGTGGGGGTGGGGGTGGGGGTTTACATCGGATGAAATATTATGAATATAGCAACCAAGATGAGAATAATAGTCTGAATAATTGAAATTATCTTTAACTAGCAGATTACCCAGCGTTACTCAAGCTTGAATGAGGTACGCGAGATAATTTACTAGCAATATTCCCGGCGTCACCTGGGATTGAAGGAGATTGATGGAAATATATATTAGTAAAATAATCAGCATCGCTCTGGATTAAATGAGGGTAATAGAATACAAAGTTTGTACAGGAAATGGCTTAAACAATTTTCTATCTCAAAATTACTTTATTTATGAAGTTGGTTCCGGATATGGCTTAAACAGTTACCAATCTCAAAATTAGATTAATACATATATATTGTTGGTTTTCTACGAAGGTTTACTAGGCTAGTTTCTTTAGGGGGCAATCTATATTTTTTAAATTTATGTAATCATCCGGGAATGATGTGATGGTTGTAGTGGTGTGTAGAAAGCATGATTATCTTAATTTTAAACATGATCTTGAGTTTTCTTTTGGGGGTTGGGTTGGAGAAAGTAATGTCTGTTTTGGGGTTAAAAAAAAGTATGTGAAATTGTTTCATATATGTATTTAAATTACCAGTCTTAGTATAGGTAAAATTATTTTAAGTATGTGTTGTATATTACCAGTCCTTGCAAAGCTAAAATTATTTCATATACATGCTGTAAATTATCTACCCTAGGTAAGATACAATTATTTCATACGTGTAATACCCATCCTAGGTAGGTAAAATATTTTGCTTGAAATAGCAAATGATGCATAGACATTACAAATTCCTCTCTCCTAAGAATAAATATTGAAAATCAAATTCAATTTTCTCATTGTTTATACGGTTCCGAGCAATGCCAGGTAGCCCCGCTAGTCTACAATATAAATCTCAATAGTCGGTTTGTGTGAATATGTATAGATGTCTGCCAAAAACTTTCAACAGACGTGACAGATCCTGACCAGATCGGTATCATTTTGAAGCTCAACGTCCGACTACAAATATAAAAAAAAAAAAAATGACCAAAAACATTAATTCCTTCACCCTCAACTGCGCAATTTTCTACAAGGAGAGTGTCAGTTTTTGCGTTGCCATTTTTGCACGTCATCATATCAGTTGGATAGACTACAGTTAATTTCAATGTTCCAAACTTCCAGTCGGGGATAGAGACATCAGCTAAGATGTCACGTTTTAACCTTTTTTTCTTTCACGTTACAACTTCGAGCCTGCTTGCCTACTACCACTTTTTTTTTTTTTTTTTAACACCTCTGCCTACTGTTACAACACCCCTACACAACACTCTGGCACCCCCACTCCACAGGGGTCCTTACTACACCACCTAAACACCCAGGCAACGCCGGACACCCCTGATAGTCAATCATAATTGTAAGAGTCTCAAAACATAACATCAAGAAACTTAAAAATATATTTGAAATCGATTGTTCTTATGAAACCAATACTAATAACCTAATTTCTGTATTGAACATACTCATATAAACAATCATTTCGATATCAAAACAACCATAATTCTTGGCTCCAACAATAAAAAATACCGATGATAAAAAATTTACTTCAGGACTAAAGTATTTTATCATCCATATACAACCATTCTTAAAAAGGCTTTCATAACATTACAAACCTTCATTGTATAGTCGAATACATAAATAAAAAAAACTTTTCAACAAAATGCATAAATCTAACCCTCACATGTAATACTAGGTATTATTACTGTAATTAAATGTGGCATAAATAGAAACAAGATAAAACGTCAAATACTATACATAGTTACTTAAAACCATTCGATACAAGATAATCGAGAAAATTTTTAAAAAACTTAACATTGTATGTAAAAACAAACCCACCCCCCTACTAAGTCCATAGATAAATGTAATTTAAAAAATCATTTGCTCATTTTGAAAATTGTATTTCTAAAAATAAAACTAAAACTTATTTATCTTAGCTATTAGATTGGTTATATTATCTATGAAGTATTGGTTACAACCACTACTATTATTCCCCTAACCTTGCCCAGTTCTAAATACGCTTAAATATATTTTAATTCATACTTACCAAGTAACCCATCTCTTACTAAGATTCCATTTCTTACTTTCACCCTCTCTGACTGAATATTGTTTGCTTCAACCCATCCCCACTCTTATTTTATGTAGTCCATCACTTTTGCTTCTATCTCTCTCTCAATTAAAAGTCAAAGTTAAAACTATTAAAGAAAAAATTGGAATGGTCCATCATCGGCGGCGGCGGAACTCGAATACAAGTATACATTTTGCTTATCGGCATTTCCTACAATGTGAAACAAGTCCTATTTGTGCATGGCAGAAGCAGCTGCAGCTACCACAAGGGATAGTAGGAGGGTTCACAGGTTGTTGACCTCCAGCTTTTCTTTTTGTTTCTTTTTGTCTTGTTTTCAAAGATTTCAGTATTTTCATATATTTTTGTTCTCCAGCTCTCCTTGTTAGCTGCTCCAGTTGTTTGTGTCAATTTTGGTTGCTGGAAAAATACATTTCAGCTGATCTTTATAACAGCATTTTGGTGCACCGCAGGGTCTGATTCCAATGACAAGTTCTGAATAAAAAACTTGCTTAGGTAGGCGGTTATCAGCCATTCGGGCAAGGTGTCCAGCCCAGCGTAGACGGTGTCTTATCATTGTGGCTTCTATGCTTTCCATCCCTGAGCGGAGGAGAAGCTCGGTATTCATGATTTAAATCTTACCACTTTATGCATAAGATATCATGCAGTTTTGCTAGGTAAAAATGTTATAACTTTTTCAGGTCTCTTCTATAGAGCACCCAGGTCTCACAAGTATATAGCAGAGTTGAGATTACAACTGCTTTGTAATCCATGAGTTTGGTACATTACGTCACCCTTTTATTGCTGAATACTCTTTTATAGTTTTCCATATGATGCATGAGCAGCTCTAATTCTGCTCTTCGTGTCTTTCTCAGTCATAGCATTTGTTGATAGGATGCTGCCGAGATAAGTAAAATGCTCCACATTTTCTAGTTCTATTCCCCTAATGGTTATTTTATCCTCAGGGGGAGTTTGATGTCCAGGACGAGGTTGGAGAAGTACTTTGGTCTTGACTATGTTGATGTTGAGCCCATATTGCATGTAAGCTCTTGAGAAAATGTCTGCCGACATCTGTAGATCTTCAATAGTATGGGCTAGGATACAGTTGTCGGCGGCATATTGCAACTCAGTGATTCCTGTGTAGTTTGTACACGTTTTGAACCTAAAGCAGGCAATATTAAATTCGGTATCATAGTGCTATTCCAGGGTCATTTTCTGGAATTTCATATAGCATTGCCCCCAGATAGATAGAAAAAAAGTGTTGGGTAAGCACACAGCCTTGCTTTAGGCCACCTGTAATAGGGAAAGGATCTGATAGGTCAGTTTGGTATTGTATTTGGCCCCTCATTCTGACATGAAGGCCTTAGATAAGCGAGATAAATTTAGTTGGACAGCCAAAGCGTTAGAGCACTTGCCACATAGCCGTCCTTGGATGGAATCCATTATAAACAATGGGGAATATCATCACATGTAATTATACTATTTATTCTATAGCTGGAGAGATAATGAGAGGGAGATATAAGGAGATAAAAATAAAAGAAAAAATTAAAAAAAAAAAACAAACTAATTTTGAATTTTGTCTTTTTTTTTTTTTAATTTAACTAGTTTTTCTAACGCACTTTTTTCTGGTTTAAACAACCTAGCTTAAGTGATCAACAGATCATACAAATGTGCACAAGAATTATAACATTTATCAGCTCCTAATAAACAAGACAAAGATTTGTAGGACATTTTCATGCATTAAAAAGATTGAACATCTTTACATTTAATTAAAATACTCTCTAAAAATTAATTATAATTTAAGTGTTTTTGCATCCTTAAATATTTTTAATGAGCCATGCTTCCAATATTGATTGCTGTGTGACTCAAGTAGAATTACATCACAATATCGCCTTCAAATTTAAAATTTTATCCTCCATCACAGAATTTCCACAATAGAAATTATAGTAGAAAGCACTTCTTATCCAGAATAGGATTTGTCTTAGTAATATACCAGTATAATACTTGGAATTGAAAGTGCTCCACATATAATTCCTACAGTTTAACTACACAACTAAATACAATCAGATACAGGTGATATATAAAATATAATTATTCATGGACTCGTGTTTCGTCATCTACAGCTCAGTGTGGCTAGACGTAGCAAGATTCACAAACAGGACCCCAGTGACTGACGCATGTACACACATTTTTTTTTTTAGTAGTAAGTCGGCTTGTGCAAGTGCTAAGTTTGCAATATGCTGAACTTAGTATCCCTAGGAATTTAAACTGCATTTTGATTTCATATTTTTTGTGAAATATTCAGAGCATTTATAGGCACACACACACACATTATATACAAGTATTATTTGTTCATTTAAATTAACTAAAAGTTTAAAATAATTTAAAATTTTTAGTCAACACGTCCCTGGAAAATTTATGAGTTCAAGAATTTTATGATTCCTGCAACAAGATGAGAAAAATACTAAAATATAATAAATAAGATAGTATGTGAATTATTTCCTTTACTCTTTTTAGAGTGGATCACATAACTAGAATTCAACAATGTACATTTCAAAGAATGGTTGACCCTAAGAAATTGCTCTTAATATTCCGATGACAGCCTGTGCCTGATTCGACGAAGGCTGGAGAATGCAGTTCTGAACCGAGAATCCTTAGTCACAACAAAGAATTTTATTTCTGATTCTTGACAAAAAATTAAATTGTTTAATTACAAAGAAAATGATGGGTTGGTCTAGTCAACTGTCCTTATAGTTAGCTTGGGAGAATACCAAAATTAAAAAAACCGGGAGGCAAAAAATAAAAAGAACCCACACCGCTAATGGGTTTTCTGTCTGCATTACTGTTCTCTGGTTTTAGTGGAATTCTTGCAGCGCATAAGTGTAAAGTTTTACTGTGCTTTGTTTGATTTTTATCTGTCTCTGATGCAGAACACATAACTATCAGTTTCTAATTATATATATATATATATATATATATATATATATATATATATTTTTAGATAAAAATGAATTTCTTCACATTTGACAAAAAAAAAATGTTTCCGAATTTTTAGGACGAGGATTGTTGATTTGGATTACTTAGACCACTGCTCTCATTTGAGTGTTATTTTCATGTTTTGGTCGATGTAACCTCTGACCTTCAAGTGTATCTTGTTTAACTCTGGACTCTGTCAAACAAGGAAATATCAATAAAATTTGGAATGGAACCCTTTTTTTTTAACCCACGAGAATAGCATCCTCTTATTCCGTTAGTCATGATTGGGTGTCACCCATACTGAGGTTTGAACCTTCAACCTCCAGAAAAGAGTAACCTCCACTACATTAGAGGTCTTATGGAAAATATAAAAATGATGCCCACAAACTCGTATTTGAGCATTGCCATTGTTCTATTTGCCACTGCGTCAAAACAGTAACATCACATTTAGTTAAACATCCATTTTACATGCTGGTAGGTGTTGGACAGCTTTTAGACTTCCAAACTAACCTATCTCTGAACTGGTCTTGTTTTTATTTAACCCGCTTGCTTGCAAGTCCATTCTTAGCATTCCCCCCCCCCCAGGTTTTCCTTAGTCTTTTCCTGTGAACTGAACATACCATCTCAACTGTTCTACATCTATTAATCAAAGAACACTCATCTTTTCTTTCAACGTGACCATACCACCAAAGTCTCCTATTCTGCACACATCTCCCTATAGTGCCCAGAATCTCCCCAAGATCAGATTTAAATGTTTCTTTGAAGACTTCACATTACATATGCATCATATCATTCTCA
Organism: Euprymna scolopes; assembly: GCF_053919585.1. Lineage (NCBI taxonomy): Eukaryota > Metazoa > Mollusca > Cephalopoda > Sepiida > Sepiolidae > Euprymna > Euprymna scolopes. The sequence continues at coordinate 75,564,285 of NC_136506.1, forward strand.
TATCATTTCTCTGCATGCAATATCTTGATGCTTTCAAACAATACCTGCATATGAAACTTTAAGCAAGAAAAGGCTGTGTACATTCCCATTCTCTAAGTGACTGCCACCAGGATCCAAAAGGAGCATGTCTATATCTTTGGGAGCAATAGTTGCTGCAGGTGTTATATTAGTTTTGTTTCTTCTAAATATCTGCCTTTAAGAAAGGCTGTGCTTTTACCATGCTTTCAGACACAAACACGTGTAGCACTTTTATGAAAATTAAAATCAAGGTAGGATACTAAACTAAATCCTTATTATAATTTTGTTCAAAATCTATTACATGATCTTGATTATAGACAATTTACTAAAATTTAAGGTTTAAAGGATCTTAAATTAAAATCCAGAAAATCTTGCTTAATTTGTAACTGATCAGTATGGATCAAATTTAATGTAAATCTGATATATGTAAATTGTGAAATGGAAGGTTGTCCCCATCTTATGCATCCTAAAAACCCTGTAAAATAAATTGAAATTTAGGAAGTCCTGTACATAGAAATTTATAAGCGTACACATTATATATAAATAGGTCCATTGTCTAGGATTAAAAGAAACGTCTTTTCTCTCAAACCAACTTCCAAATTAATGCAATTAATTTAATGATAAATATCAAATGTATCACTTAAAATTAAAAAAAAAAAAAAAAAAACTGATCGCCATGACAAATAACACTACCTTTATGCTTTAAACTCCTTAGAATAAAATTCATGGGAAACATGAATTGGAACAAATATATTGAGGACATTGTCAAGGCTGCAGCAAAGATGGGCATCCGCTACTATGCTAGAAAATTACTCACACCAGAGAATATTCTATATCTTTACAAAACCACAACAATATACCCGGGTATGAAGTATTGCTGTCATATCTACATTGATGCATCTAACACTAGTCTCTCACTCTTAGAAAGGATAAAAAATAGAGTCTCAAATCTAATAGATTCCCCAATATCAGCCAAACTCCAGCTTCTGTCCCATTGCCACAATGCTGCATCCCTGCGCCCGCTTTACAAGTACTTTAATGGAATGTGTTCTGATGAACTTATTGCACTTGTTTCCTAGATGTATATACTCCCAACAAGCAGCAAAATTCTACCCCTTCACTGTTGGGGTCTTTAGGTGCTGAAAAACGTTTGCCATTAATAGTTTCTTCTCTAGGATTTCTAAACTTTGAAATTCCCACCCTGACTGTCTTAATCTGCAGAAGTTTAAATATAATGTGAACAAATATCTTGCTGCTCAACTCCACACAGTCCCATTAGACACAATCTCAAATAGTAACCTTTTACTTCCAAGTGGCAATATTTCTCATTTGATGTGAAAAGGAGTTTAAAAATAAATAAATGCTAATTTCATTTTAGACTAGAGATTAAAAATTTTTTTAATATAAAAAGGTTACTTTGAAAAACATATTTTTAATTTGATGAAATACAAAAACATTTTCTAAATGTTTTATTTCTACTAAAATTAGAATTGCTTTCTTTCACTCGTGTTCATACTAGGTGTATATACCTGGCATTGCTAGGTTGAAACATACTGCCAGGCAGAGAGATTAGTCACATACTATGTAAGATACACCGAATATCATAATTTGCTATGCAAAGTGACCAAGTTGGAATTAGCAAAGTATAAAAAAACATCCATTTTGGTCTATGAAAGTCAAACGCGAAGTAACTTTCAGAGCTTGAACGAGAAATAATTCTCATAGCTTAAATAAGCAAGCTTACTTCCGGTTTTAATTGCAAGTTTTGTCAGCTATTATGTGAAGATAAATTAATACCTTAAACTTTAATATTTCTAAATAGAACAATTAAAACGATTCTATTACAGCAAAACAAAGACCGTGTTCAGTATGAAAATTAATTTGTGAAACTGTACCTTTTGTATATAGTAATCAAATTGTGAACAAACAGACAAGAATAAGGCTACTATAATAGATATCCCAGCAAGATAACCTGGTGTTGCCTGGGTGTTAAATGATAAACACTTCTTTTGTACTCAGCTCATGTTAGCATACCTTTATTTTTTTTAAATTTTATAGTGTAGAACTTTTGGGATGGGGCAAAAGAATGTAGTTAGCATTGTTAGGTAGGAGAAAAGAACAATAATATTTCAATAAATTTATAGTCTTATCTTCTTCAAGGCACATTCAGCATTTCCAAAGATTAAATGAGGATCAGAGGGTATTCTTAACCAAAATCCTGAGCCTCTTATTAACATTTCTATTTTTCTTAATTTTAAATTGATAAAATAAAATAAAAAGTATTTTTCTATTTCATGGATATCAAGTGTGAACACAAACCATACATTTATGTTGCAACCCGCTTTGATCCAAATGAAATATAATTATCAAAGTGTCCTGGGTTTCAGAATATATATGTCAGGGCTCTACATTGCGAGTGAAACAGTCGCATTTGCGAGTGATTTTTCAAAGTGGCGACTAGAAATAATGAAACGCTTATCTTTTGGCGATCGTATTTCTTTCACTGTCAATCTTCTAAAGCTCACTACTGAGTGAAAAATATCTTTTCAACTTTTATTTTTTTAATAAAATGAACAAAGCTAAATTATTTAAATAAAAGTTTAATAGAACAATATTTTTTTATGAAGGCTGTTTAAAAAATATCTGAAGAAATTAGAATGTTTAGACCTTGAAGTATCAACATAAAATGTGTTGTATATTTAGAATTACTTGTTAAAAAACTTTTTTTTAAAAAACAGAAAAATCTTTATGATGTACATCCTTGTCAGAACGAAGATGTCATATTCTAAAAATCATGTGGGGTTGGCTAGTAACTTTTCTACTTGGCTAGTAAACTAAAATATTTAATTGCCAAAGGTCAACTAAAGAAAAGTTTGTCCGTAGAGCTCTGTATGATAAAGTCAATCTTCCAATTCTTTGGAGCAAAGAAATAAAGAGAGAAACTGGGTCACATTTTTTAAAACATTTCATATGTTTAATTTGAAAACTTCAAAAACCAAATAATTGCTTTATTAAATAATTAAAATCGTTTTTCTTTTCCTAAAACTTTCTTTGTTAGGACAATTTTTACAAAGAAGGCTTTGTGCTTTCTTTAACATTAGACATACTTTTTCTCTCTAAAAACAAAAACCAACCCTTAGAGGTTAATACCAGTAACAAAATAAAGAGAAAAGAATGTCTTCTTTAAACATGGTGTCTTAACAATAGTTTCGAGAAAAAAGAAAAAAGGATTTCAATCATTTAATAAAAAAAAAATTATAACATTCAATTTTCTAAATTTTCAAACAAAACAGACTGAAATTACAACACACACATATTGTTTGGAATATATGCTTTAAGTTCATTGGGCTCAGCTGTTCTGATGCTACACTTAAATTAATTTGTCCTTCATCAATGTAGGGGGAAACCCTTCTATACTAAGGCAATTTGTATTTTTGCCTACTGCCAGTACCCCTTTTTTGAGGAGCTGGTTTTCTCCGGCATTAAAAATGACCTTATGTCACATTTTGCTCTAGTGGGGAAGCAAATAAATACAATATACTTTGAGTTCATGTTAAGAAGGTATTGACATTATGTCTTACACTTAATCTATTTTGAAATAAGCATTAAAATAGATGGTTAATTCTGGAACACCTAGTATATATAAGACATGGGATAGGATAACATGTCCTCCTCTTTTTGATACAAGATCTATAGAAAAGCTGAAGATGATTTTTAAGCTTTCATCTGGAATTATTTTTTAATTTAAAGCAAAAGTTTTGGCAGATATCATTAAAAAAAAAAAAAAAAAAAAAAAAAAAAGAAAAGAAATCTATATATCTATAAAAGTGAACGTGTGTGTGTACATTTCCTTATGCAATAACTGTCAATCTTAAGTCTACAGACTCGAAATTTGATATACAGGGTATTGAGATTTGGGAAAATCTTTGTAATCCATTTTCGCCCAGAAATTTGGTTGTTAAGGGGTCAAAGTTTAATGATTTGACCTTTGAGAACTCTACCAAACTCCTCCGTCAATTTTGGGTCTAAACACTTGAAATTTTAGATATAGATTCCTTGGACATAGATCTAACTTAACTTGATTTAAGCCTAAAACAATAAATGTTAAGAGGTCATAATAGAGGTCAAAGTTAAAAAAAAATTGACCACTTTTTTTTTTTTTTTTTTTTTGCTCAACATACACCTCCAAACACCCGGGCAATGCCGGGCTGAAATGCTAGTTGTAAATAAACTATAAAACTGATCCTGATTAATGTTTTATAGGTTTCATTTACGTTTTCCTAAATTCCTTTTAGAATTAAAATCTTTGGTTTTTTTTTGCCAAAATCTTTTTCTTTTACTTTATAGTTTTGTAAGTAGCTAATATACAAAACCTGAAAAACAAAATCATTGACCATTCAAGGAGGATATGATTGAGGTGTTATTATATATTTTTGGACTTTTACCTTTAAACTTTAATTTAAACCTTTAATCCAACCCAAAAATTACTGCATTACTTCTTAATTTCAAATTCTGACGATATGTGCATGTATTCGCAGAAGGGTATCTTTTCCAATAGGCTTCCAGGGTTGGCCTTACACTAGGGTTCATACATCCTAGCATTATGTAATATGTAAAACATAGCCTCTCTATAATGAATGACCGTCAGTGCCTGGTGAGGAACCACACCCTTCAAGATTACCCTGTTAACATGCAGGGGCATAAAAAGAACACAGTGGATCTAGAGGAGTAAAACTTGATCATGAATCTTGCTATTCCACGGGTGGCAGTAGTTCCAGTTGCACTCATCAACAAATTGAGGATCTGATTCCGAGAACAACATGGTTTTGCAGGTAATCATATATATTTGACAATGCAAAGGTATAACCTGCTCCATTTAGTAGGGTATGTTGAAGAAAGGCTTCTCAAGACCTAGCTAATCCTACAAATTGAATCTGTATGCTTCACTATCAATTGCTGGATGACTCAGGTGTGTGTATGTCTAAATAACATTGACTGCTTTTTATTTAGCATAATGCAAAGTTCTTTGTAAATAAACAAATGGAGCACTTTAAAAGTGGCGGTCAATGTTTATATAAAAATATTGTAGATATCATTTACAAGCACAGATTCAATAGCTCAGAGTAGAACTACCAACTAGATAGTTTTACAACTCTCAACTAGATAGTTGTAGGTTTCAGTTTTGGCTTGGGATGGGTGCCAGTCTATCCATACTGAAGAGTTGTGTGATACAAAACGAAACAGTTTGTCTATGAATCACACACATACACACACATCATCTGCTTTGAACATTTAGATCGCTGCAAGTATCCCAGACATCAGGTCCGGTTGTTTTGTTTGATAGTACATCAATCCTTTTCAGTTTATTCAATGTAAAATCTAATAATTTGGGAAAAGTTTTTATGCGTCAAGTTTGTTATACTTTTTAGATCAGAAAGCCAAATCTTCAGACAGCCTGATCTGGAAGCACCAGACCAGACATCAGAGTGAACAACAACAACATTTTATGCCTGCTCTCAATGCAGTTCAATAGATACAGATACACACACAAGCTATAAAAAAAAAAAAACGCTAAAAAATGGAATTACTATTCATAAGAATGAAATGTTAATCCACTCTTTCTTCCTTCTAATTATATATTCGAATCTTTGATATGACAGGGCTGCAGGAGACAATGTTTACCTTTCAACTAATAATTACTTTCTAGATGAGCCAACCAATACCCAAGTCCCAGCACCATTCCATTATAATAAAAACTATATGTCCAGCCTATCACACCATCAAACCCCAATTTACCTTTCGTAGAGCTAACTGAGAAAGCTTCGCCCTGAACCTAGAAAATAACATTATCACTATCCTTGCTGTCTCAAGTGGATATGAATCTTTTCAATCTTCTGTATGGCAGTGTGCGAAGAATAATATCTCAAGAAGGAGTTGCAAAGTGAACTACATTTCAGGTCTCGATGACTTCAGTAAGGTGATCTACAAGCAGTGCATTGCAGACTATTACCATGATCCCCTTTTTTGCACACATGCTTGAATTCAGCAAATCACTTGAGTTCACTAAGCCACGTTAAGAGAGGTCGTCAGTAACATTGAAATGACTCATATGCTGTTAATCAACTACAGCAAAGAATGGCTAAGGTAACTCCTAATCAAGTTGTCAATTAACTGCTGTTGAACGGTATGCGAGTGAATAAGGAATGTGGATGCCTGAAGCAGATGAAGATTGAAATGAAGATCATGGAACAATCAGATGACATTTTCCTACAATTTACTTTAGAGGAATTTAAAGATGCCATAAAACATCTTAAACTAGACAAGATTTAGATGACATCAGTACCTAGATGATACAGCACTTTGGCCCAAGAACACTTGAGTGGGTTTTGAAGCTCTATAACAGCTGTGTCCTATTCAATCTTTATGAACGGTTCATGCATGTGAGGATGACTGCCCCAACTAGGGAGTCCCATCTAACTCAGATTCATCTATGCAGAATATGCCTTGCAACTCAATCAAATGACTTCAAAGTTATCGAAGATCAATTGATACAAGTGCTCACACAGTTATATTACAACAAGTGGCATCTCAACCCAAATGCAGGTAAAAGTTATTCTATCTTAAGAATCATCTAGCCCAAAGGATGCTCAACATCACCTGGGAAGGTTAAGGCCTGGAAAATACCCTATATCCAACTTGTCTCGACTTATGACACGCGACAGGACATGGTCATACAGGACCCACATGTCACACTGACTACCATCCCACAAGAGCTTTGCCACCATCACAGGCCTCAGACAAACAACATCAACATCCTTCTGCCTGCATTGTTGGAATGAATCTGTCAAAGACAACAGCAACAAGGCTATTCCGGCAGGCTCTGAACTCCTTCCTGGAAAGAGTGGGTAACATTCGACCAGGCCCAAGCGATGCTTGCCAAAACACAAGGCAACCTGCACAAATGGGGCTATGTACTGGATGCTCAGTGCTCTTGTGGCGGCGATGTGCAGACTATTGCACATATCCTCATAGAATGTCCCCTGAGTGAGGTGTGCTCTGATGCAGATCAGTGGGATACCTCGGACACTGCTCAACAATAGATACTGAGATGAAACGAAACACTATAATGAATTTCTAATTGACAGCTTAAAGGCTTCAAAATTATTTGTAAATTTTCAAATGTCATAAGCAAATACAAGGCAATTAATTAAAAATGGCTGACATGCTTACCTTACCATGAGAATTCAACTTCAAACTCATTTTGTAGGCTTTCAAACCGATGCATAGACAATAATTTACAAGCAAAAGTTAAACCATATAGTTCATTTATGCTCTTAAATCCTATCTCATCATATCAAAGAACCTACATATTCATCTGTCTTCAAAGGACTAAGGATTTTGTTTATCAGTTTTGTAATTAGTTACAGAGGAAACTCCAGAGCAAAAAAAAAAAAAAAAAAATTTTCATTTTAAAAAGAATTGGAAGAATTGTAAATAAATCCTATAAATTGATCCCATTTAATAGAATTATTTAAAAGATAAAATGAAGGTTCAAGATGTTATTCAAGTTATCTTATTTGTCAAAATGTCAATACCTTCTTCCCAACATGGACTCAAAAGATACATTCACAATATATAAAGTTGTAGATTGCATCTATTTATTTGTTTCACAAAATCTTCCTAGTAAAAAGGAATTCATTGTTTGAAAAAATCGAAAATTTAATGGTTAGAAAGAGCAAACAAGTGTGGAATTATTTTTAATAAATATTGATATTTATTAAAAATAAAATTGATTTTTTTTTTTTTTAATTTTCCAATAGTAAAATATTCATCTTCAGGAAATTGGACAGTTTGTTCTTTTGTTTTTCTTCTTCCTCTTATATACCATGGTGTTTTAGAAATAGAGTCCCTTAATCCTATACATTCTGAAATGCGGGGTACTTAAGTATACTTCATTTTGATCAAAGTAGGTACAATATCATAATGTCTTCATTTGCACTTGACATCCATAAAAAGATCTGGTTTTGACTATTTTATTTATAACTTTAAAATTATAGAAATTTAGAAATAATAAAATGTAAATAAAGATTCACTCAGGAATGTCGAAAGCTCGAAGTGCCTTGATGGCTTAAAGAACAAATCTATCCCAATTAATAAGACATCTTTCCCACCCAATCAATACTGAGTACATCTTTCAGTCATACCCCAAATTGATTATAAAAATTAATAAAAAAAAGTAGGGACTTTTAAACACTCTTTATTTAATGAACGAAGGTAGATTGTTCTTATTCTGTCAGTAATGATCAGATAAAAGTGTTAACATGTGATTTGTAATCAACATCACCCGCAGCAAGGATGGAATCTACAAGCTCTGGAAAACTTAAAACAAACAAGCCAAAAACTATATGGTCCTCTGACTGATGCCTTTATCATGTTTTTGAATAAACGGTAATGAAGCAACCAAGGTATTGCGCTTCTGTAGAGTCAAATACTATGTTTCCAGATGTATATCCATGTGGCCTTGCTTTGGGGTAATTTTCAACAAAATATAATGGGCAGAAAAGAGTATTTTTTTTTTTTTATTACATTTTCACCCCAAACAAGGCATATTGCCACTTTGGTGTAGGGGGCTACTATCAGGGGTAACATCTACTGGGGTACTATGTGGAGATTTGGGCAGCAAGATGTCTGTTCACGTTACGCTTGAACTTCTGCACATAGGTACAGTTGGGGAAGCAGGGACCTGGAATGGAATTCCAAAATCTAGCGGTTCTGGGGAAGAAACTACTGGAGTAGAAAGATCTTTTACATCTAGGGATCTCTACTGTGTGGGGGTGAGATTTAGCTGTCTGTCGGGTTTGTCGAGGGTGTTTAATGTCGTGGGGGCACAAGTGCTTGCAGTTCGTCAGAGCATTCTCCATTAAAATACTTGTAGAACAGGCAGAGGGATGCAACATTTTGATGGGACAGAGGCTGAAGCTTAGATGCCAGTTCAGGGCCTATCAGATTGGCGACTCTTTTGAACCTTGTCCAGGAGGGAGAGACTAGTAGCAGATGCACCAGCCCAAATATGACAGCAATACTCCATACATGGGCGAATGGTGGCCTTATAGAGATACAGGATACTTTTTGGTGTTTCTAGCACGGTAGAGAGAGCCTACCTTCTTTGCAGCAGCCCTGGCAATGCTTTCAATGTAATTGTTCCAACTTATGTTTCCTGTGAACGTTAGGCCAAGGAGTTTGAAAGATGTACTCTCAGATAAAGTGTCGTTGGCCATTGCTATTGGTGTCCAAATAAAAGTGGTATTTTTGGCCATTTTGACCACTTTTGAACCCCTGGGGATGCAACCAAAATTATTATCAAAAATCCAAGAATGTTACATTTTCTCCCTTGGGTAGTTGTAAAAATTTCATAAAAATGTAATGAGTAATTGAGAATTTTGGAAACAAACAGATGAGGGTGAATTCTAAGGTCCAAATTCAACTAAGTCAGTTGACTAATTATTAAACAATGTTTTTTTAACTATCACTCCATTGTATGAATTTTAAGAGCCTTAAATTTAATCTTATCTGGATCATCAAATTTAGTTTAACACCTGTTTTACATGCTGGCATGTGTTTAACAACTCTTATAAATTGACGCCTAAACTAACCTATCTTAATCCTCACGTTTTTCTTGGACTTCTCATACCTCAATTATTTCACATCTAATCAAAGAACTCTCATCCATTCTTTCAATGAAGTCTCCTATTTTGTACATTAGATCTAAGCTTGTTTCTTATTACACATCCATTGTAGCATTCCCATCATTAATCTCGATGCAACTCATATCCTCAACCTTCAGATGCATAGTTATTATGCATTCCAAAGTTTAAAAACATGCACCTGAAACAAGTCACGGTTAGTTGACTGAAACCTCATGAATATAGATACCAAAATGAGAATAGTAGTCCAATCCTCATTCTAAAAAATCAGAAACATAAAAATATGGTTTTATAGGCTGGGCAAAAAAGGGCATTGGCATTTGGATTATTCAGATTACTGGAATCATCTTCAGTGTTATTCTCACAACATTGCAGTTAATATAACCGTTTCAGGTGTATCTTGTAGAGACGATACTAAGGATACAATTGCAAATTACAAATGATTTTTACCCAGTCATGGCCAATGGAACAAGAGCATGTGGAGTAAATAATGGATTGTGTTTGAAATTTTGTTCAGATTTTCAAGTTTGACAAGATACACCCAAAAAAAGTCAGAGGTTGCATCGTCTGAAACATTATGAGAATAAAGATGAGAACAGTAGTTTGAATAATCCAAATTATGTAAAATGTTTTTGACTCCTAATGGGGGTATGAGACGAATGGATTCGTCAATCATTTGTGCTAAACAACCAATGAAAACGTTTCAAAATTATTATAAAAATTGTTGAATTTTGAATTCAATCAGTTCGCCGTTAACTACGCCACAGACTGCATTTGATTCTTGGCCGCCATCTTGGTTACTGGTCTGAACTACGCTGCCATCTTTGTTCAACACAATGTCTCAAAACATAACAGGTTATGCGGCCAGCCATCGTCTTTTCTTTGAAGAATCGGAATCTAAATTCGAATTGTGGAAGGTAAAATTTCTGGGATATCTAAGGATTCGAAAACTACACAAAGTGATACAATCTCCAACAGAGAATCCAAACGACCCCGAATTTCTCGAAAAGATCGTGACTGTTTTTGCAGAACTGATTCAATGCTTAGACAATAGAAGTCTGTCTGATTATAAGAGACGCATTGGATGATGGACGGAAAGCATTGAACATATTAAGAGAACATTATTTATCAAAAGGGAAACCGAAAATTATCTCACTATATACAGAACTAACATCTGAAATGTAACGAGGATGAAACGATTACTGACTACGTTATAAGGGCAGAAACAACCGCCAATACCTTAAAACTCTCAGGTGAAATAATAAGCGATAGCTTGTTGATATCAATGACCCTCAAGGGACTTCCAGCCGATTTTAAACCATTTACAACTGTTATAACTCAGAAAGACAAACCCATAAATTTCAGCGAATTTAAAGTGGCATTGCGCAGTTACGAAGAGACTAATCGTATGCTTGTGGACAATAATAACTCCAGCAATATTATGAAGTTCAAAAATGCTTCTCGAAAGCAGACACCACCAAATTACGCACCTCACCGCAACATGTTCTCCAAAAGTAATTTTACCAAGAAAAAGAATAAAATTATCTGCTATAATTGTGGACGACCCAACTACAAAAGTTTCCAATGTCGATATAAACGCTCTAAAATGGACTCCATAAAAAATGTTGAGAACTTTGAGGAAGAACATACATTTCTATTCACATGTAACTTTGACAATACCACAAACGTTAAAAATCTCCTCGTAGACTGTGGTGCTACAGCACACGTTATCACCAAGGAATCTGATTTTATTAATTTTGATTCAAACTTTAATCCACAAAGTCATTTTGTCGAACTTGCCAACGGTAGTCAAAGAAATGATATAGTCTTGAAAAGCGGCGATGCTAAAATATCCCTAAAAAAATAATAAAGGCTAAATCTGTAACTGTATTCTAAAAAATGCTCTGTTCATACCTACATTTAAACATGACATATTTTCCGTGCAGGCTGCAATTAAACAAGGCGCAAATATAAAATTTGGCCAAAATAAGTCAAAATTGATACACCCCAATGGAACTGTATTTGATATTAAAGAAAATGGCCGATTATATTATTTAAAAAGTATGGTTCCCTCAAAAACTGCCTGTCATGACTTGGAAACCTGGCATAAAATTCTAGGACACTGCAATACAGCTGATATTAAAAAATTACCAAATGTAGTCGAAGGCATGAAAATAATACCTTCAGACAATCTCCCAAATTGTGATGTGTGTGCACAGGGGAAAATGACAAAATATATAAGCCAGACAAAAAAGCTAGGAAAATTCTGTCACTTGTGCATTGTGACTTAGCATGTCCGATAAGCCCGATGGAGAGAAATAATCTAAGGTACGTTTTGAACTTTATTGATGATTTTTCCAGTTTAATTATAGTTTATTTTCTAAAAAAAAAAAAATCCGACACTATTCTCGCCACTAAGAAATATTTAGCTGATATTGCCCCGTACGGTTCAGTAAAATGTATTCGCTCAGACAATGGGACTTAATTTACTAGTAAAGACTTTGAACTTTTATTGATTAACCACCGTATTAAACATGAGAAATCAGCGCCATATCCCCGCTTCCAAAATGGCACCGCTGAAATGGCATGGCGAACCCTTTTTGAGATGACATGATGCCTACTTATCGAATCAAAATTAGCGCATACTTTATGGACGTACGCTTTAATGGCAGCAGCATATATCAGAAATAGATCGTTCAATAAGAGGCTAGGAAAAACGCCGTATGAAGCGTTTTGCGGTGTAAAACCTAAAATGAACAGAATGCATCTATTTGGTTCTGATTGTTTTGCATTTATAGAAAACACCAGTAAACTAAATACTAAAACCGAAAAAGGTATTTTTGCAGGATACGATAAAAACAGTTCGGCATATTTAATCTACTTTCCAACCAAAAATGCCATAAAAAGGTTTAGATGTGTAAAATTCAATGATACATTAAATTTTAAAAATGGCGATTCAGTGGATGAAAAACATGAAATATTACCTAGCATCTTAATCGATCACAATGAAAATATTAATAACGACAACAATTACAGTAGAACTTCTGACGAAAATATTAACCAGACACGTCGATACCCAATAAGGGAGGGAAAAAGGCCAGACTTCTTACAAATTGAAAAGATACAAGATTAGGCCGTGGATTACTGTTACTCGTTGAACAGCGCACGGGAAAGTTATAATGAGGCGATTAATTCAGAAAATCATCAAAAATGGGAACAAGCTATGATATCTGAATTGTAAGCTTTATCTGAAAATAACACATACGAAATAATGGCAAAACCAACAGATAAAAATATAATTTCTCCACGCTGGGTTTTTTCAAAAAAAAAAAAAAAAAAAAAAAAAAAAAAAAAAATCACAGCTTCTGGCAGTGAAACTTTTAAAGCAAGATTTGTTGCGAAAGGTTTTTCACAAATTTCTGGAGTGGAACATTTTGCAACATTTTCACCAACGACAAATTTAACAACAATTAGAATTTTATTACAACTTGCCACTGAATACAATTTAAAAATACATCAAATGGATGTAAAAAAATGCTTATTTAAATGCTCCGATTGACTGTGAAATCTGCATTTACCCTCCAGAGGGATTTAAAATGAAAAATAAAAATTGGGTGTGGAAATTAAATAAATCGTTATATGGACTAAAACAAAGTGCACACAATTAGAATTTAACACTTCATAATTATTTAATAGAACAGGAATTCAAGCAATGTCCCGTAGACGCATGCATGTATACCAAAAATGTAGGTAATAAATTGTTGATTTTGGTTTTTTGGGTTGACGATTTATTACTCGCCTCAAACTGTGACAACACTTTAAAAGATGTTAAAAATGAATTAAATAAATTTAAAATGGCCGATCTTGGACGCTGTCATGGTTCCTCGGTATAAAATTTACCTGTGAAAATGAAACTATAACTATGAACCAATCACGATACATTGAAAAAATTCTGCTCAAGTTCGGAATGCAAGAAATTAAGCCACGTTCAACTCCCGTCGAAATGGACATAAAAATATAGGGACCGAAACAAAATCCATAGATAATCAAATATACAGGGAAATGGTAGGGAGCCTCATCTACTTGATGACCGCCACTAGGCCTGACATATGTTACATTGTAACAAAGCTATCTCAAAACTTATCGAACCCGACAATTAAAGACCTTAATCGTGCAAAACAAATCCTTTTTTACCTAAAAGGAACCAAGGAACAATCTTTAATATTTAAAAAGTCTACATATCCTCTAAATTTAGAAGGATTTTCAGATTCAGATTGAGGTAACTCATGAATTCTCATGAACATTAGCTCCCTAAATCAATCCTGTGCAATGCAAACTCTTCTACTAGTATATATATATATATATATATTTTTTTTTTTTTAATTGGAATCCATTGAGATGAGTATTATTTATTGTGGACTATTATCCTCATCTTTTTATTAGTTGCTGTTTCACGACGTTTCAGCCAACTATTCGTCTGGCCTTCGTCAGGTGGTAACTGCGGCGAGATAGGAACTTCGAATCTCCTAACTGTATTCTCGGCAATTACTGCCATCCATAGTTGTTGCTGTCTCACCATGATTTGGCCAAGTAAGCCTCTGGCTAGCTTTGGGTAGGATTGAAACCGCTATCTTCAAAGAATTCGAAACTGGAACCGTAGACATTCAACGTCTATCCACTGTGCCATGGGCCCCGAAGGGCAATCAAGATTTTTTTTTTTTTTTTTGGTCTTATAAATCCACGTTTATTATCTGATCTTCCATGGTTGGGTCCGTACTGAATAGTATTTATATATATATTTTTTTTAATTGGAATTCATTATTGAGATGAGTATTATTTATTAGTTTATTTATTGCGGACTATTATCCTCATCTTTTTATTAGTTGTTGTTTCACAAAGTTTCAGTAACTATTCCTCTGGCCTTTGTCATCTTTTTTAGTTGTTGTTTCACGTTTCCCACGGTTACCATCTGGTGAAGGCCAGAAGAATAGTTGGCCGAAACGTTGTGAAATAACAACTAATAAAAAGGTGAGGATAATAGTCTGCAATAAATAATCTTCCACTAGTATATTGTTTTTTCTTTTTTATTGCCTTAATAACGGACCCCCTCCCCCCATGTTGGGGTGATTGTAAACTCTAGCATGGGGTAAGTTCCGCAAAGCATTGCCAGTCGTGACACATGAAACCATCCTTCTTACATCCAGGGAAAGGTATATAGCAATATAATGCTGTAGGAGGTGAGTGCAAAGCCTCCAGCAGTCCTGATTTGCCGGTCTTCAGCATAATGACAAAGCAATGATGGATATGTAATGTCAGGTCAGATTAAACCTGGCATATCAGCTCTGATACCCTATTAGCAAGGCTGAATATATCAAAACTTAGTAAACTCCCGATGATCAGTCACATTGAAAGGAGTGATCTCTTGGATATAAAATGCAGAAATCTTGAAGTGGACGGCAAAATAAAAACCAAAAAAACTTGGATGAATGCAAACCATCAACAAGGATCTTAAAGAGTGGAATTTCAACAGAATTGATTCTCAAGACAGCCAAGCTTGGAGAGAGATTCCAGAAAATGTCAGACTTCTAACCAATGGTAAAATGAATGACAATATCCTCATTTTAACTAGCGAGATCCAACGGAAATTATGTAGCGCTTTCTGCATCGATCCGTATAATTTACTGTTATAAATAATATTTCTTTTGAAATAATAAGCATGTGTCAGGATCAATACTTTGAAAAATAATTTTATTTAAAAATAATTATGATTATCAGCTAAATATTCTTGAATATAAATAAAACGTCTCTTCTTCATTTAAAATTTAGCAATTTGTTTTCATTCTTCTTAGTGAAAAAAATAATTGTCAGCTAAATATTCCTAAAAATAAATAAAACTAATGCCAATTTTTGTAATCTATTTACAATTCTACTATGGAACAATGGAATCTGATTTGGGAACAATTCACTGTAAAATAAAGTTGAAATTGTTTCCATCAGCAAAATCAAATTAATCATCAGTCACTATCTGTGCTGCTGATCAATATTTTTAATGTGTGTGAAAGGTGATAAATACGAAATGTCTTAGTACATTATTTATATAAGATTTTATGTTCACATATTTCATCAACTTTAAGTATTGCAGATTATTTGACAATTATACATCAGTGCATCAAAGGGGAGCACGTAGGGGTACACATTGAAACTGTTTTTGCATCTAAACGTTTAATTATTCAATAGAACACAATCAAAATTATGAAAATAATTAGTTTCACAACAAAAATATATTTTGCACAAGAATTATAAAATATATCTTACAAGTATTTTATAAAAAGCTGTGCATTTTATACCTAGTTATTTGACACCCACCCCCACCCCGCAACAAGGTCAGGGTTAGACTCAAGGTCGGTTTTTTTTTAATGCAGACAAAATCCAGTTTCCCAAAAGAGGGCATTCTAGAGATCGAGAAAAAAAAAAAAACTTTAAACCGCGCCTCGGTCTAGAAGGATTTCTCCCTCACTGATAGAACAGAGATGAAGTGCAATATCAGAACATATACTACACTTCGCTCTTCTCAAATAAAAAAAAGAAAAAAAAAAGAGTTATCTTGCATTCATAGTAGTTTGTTTGTTTACCTGCTCCAACTGTAACAAAGTTTGACACAAGAGGAGTCACCACCCCCGCCCTGAGCTTACACTGAGCAGACCTGTCAGCATTCCCCATGAAGGATTTACTGCCGGGGAGTATGTTATTCTTGGATCAAACAGAACCATTTCCGTCTGCTATAGATTATTAAATAAGGTTGTTTATGTTAAAAAAAAAATTTAAATTAAAAGACAATTTGAAATTAATATTTTCATTTTTATAAAATAATTGATTTTTAATTTGTATTGTTAGATTAATATTATCGTCTCGATTATGAGATTAACGTTTCAGTAAATCTAACCATCATTATCCGGCTAAAACGTAGTGAATAAACAACTATGATGAGAATAGTAGTCCGAATAACAAAAAATTGTCAATTTTCAACTGAAAATAAATTTAAGAATTCCGAAACTTTTTTTTTTTTTTTTGAAGAAAAAGAAAAAAAAATTGTAATTAAAAAAGAAAACGAAATTAATTAGATCTTAAATAACCTATTTAATTAATAAAAGAAAAGACATCGAAAGTTCTTTCTTTCGGGCAACAGAATTGGAAATTCATTACTCTTAGAGAGACGGCTACTTCAAGTTACACACCCATTTGTGTTCGTAATTATCAAAATAAAAGCAGACTTTTTTTTTTTTTAAATATACATATTTATTAAAATGGTTAATGAAACTAATTAGAATGTTTACTAAAAAGACTATCATCTACTTTAAAATTAAATAGTAGTCGTCGATAGAAATCTCGAAGACGACAACGAAAAAACCTGTGGGACGGGCCAAGTTGAGACTTATGATGACGGTCGGAGAAGAAAGAAAGGCGATAACAATCGTTGCCGACGAAGTAATATTTACTTTATTTTTTACATTTACGGTTCTTTTTTAACGTGTATTTACCTTTCTAAATCTTTAAAATTTTATTTTGATTAAGTTACTAAATACAGCAATCAGAGTACGAAGCGCAGACTGAAAATAATAATTCAACTTTTTTTTTTTGTTCAGCAGAAAATTTCGGTTGTATTTCATATATTATGAAATATTCAAAATCGGACAGAAAATACTCGTTGAAATTTATTTAAAAAACTACGATCAGAAAGATTTTAGATATATATATAAATGTTCTTTTTAATAATTTTCTTTTGATTATAAACGATTAAAAAGATAATTATTAAAAATAATATATAATAGAGATCGTGTCAGGAGAGGGGGAGGGGGACGCTGTTAGAAAAATTTTTTAATACTTTTTTTTTTTTTTTTTACAGCTGGTTTATATTTATTACATATTTAGCGAAGTTTTAAATTCAAGGGTTTATTTTTTTCATAATTATGTCATCTTTTCAAAAAAAAAAAATCGTTATTAAATTTGTTTTAAAACTACATTGCTATTCAAATAATAATAATAATAATAATAATAATAATAATGTAATAAAATAAAAATATTTTATTTAATATCACCCCCCCCCCCACAATTTTTTTAAAAATAGGTTTTAAATTGGAATCTATTGCCCTTAAATAATTGTATTTTGAAGTATTTTATTTTAATTCTAACATTAAAGTTAGAAAAACAAAATATTAAGGCCTTAAAACGATCGATTATTTAATTTAATCTTTATGAATATTTTCACTTTATCACTGTATTTTAACTTAAATGCAATGCAACTTTTAAAAAATACAAATAGAATAATCGTATATTTGGAAAATAGAATGTGGGGTGGTGGTGGTGGGGTGCTGAAAACATACACACCTCAATAAATGTCAAACACATATATATATATATATACATATATTTACATATCTATCTATTGTGTATTTTTAGAAAAAGAGACATGTCTTAAAAGCAAAATATTAGTTTACCGAGAATTAATTTTGGTCTTTTGATCACTTGTTTTATACATTTTTATATATTTTATTGGATTTTATATATGATATAAGAAATTTTTTAGCGATCAAGAATTTTTATTTATAATTTTGCATCTGCTGCAAAACTCAGTCCAGTAAAAGATTAGTTACATATCAAACAACAACAACAAGAAAAATATATGTACACAGAAACTAAAATATATAATTTGTCAAAGTCGACTGAAAATTGAAAAAGCAACTACAGGGTTAATGTGACCACAAAATGGGGGCTCAGTTTTGGCAACGTATTCAATT
>NC_136506.1:75587801-75605301 GCF_053919585.1 Euprymna scolopes
ACCCTCCTCCCCATCTCTCTCTTTCTCTCTCTCTCTCTCTCTCTCTCTCTCTTTCTCTTTCTCTCTAAAGAGACGAATAGCATTGCACATTCAAAGTCATCAGTCCTTCAGCTCTTTATAAATTACGTTTCTTTTTCTTTCTTTTTTTTAACTTTATTTTTAAATAACCCCCCCCCCGACACACACACACACACATACACTCTAAACTGAGATCCTCCCCCACATCCATCTATAGCCTTAGTCTTAGCTAACTTACAACATTAACATTTTTTCCTCTCTCGGACATTCTCTGTTTTTTTGCTTTAAAAAAAAAAAACTTAACGATGTATTGTAAGTCTTACATAATTTTACCCCTCCATTAATTTACTAAAAAAATATCAAATTTTGCATTATTTTTATTTTTGAAATTACTATTTATAATAATGGATAATTAAAGATGAATTAAAATTAAACAGTAAACGTCATTTTTTTTTTCTTAAATAATAATGCTTAATAAAAATACGAAATAATAGAGACAAATCGGAATCTTAACTCATTGTTCTAAGAGAGTTAAATCTGTTTTACTAAAGTGGTTGTAAAAAAAGGATAATTTTTGGTATTATTATACAAACACCGTGACAGCGTTAGGGTTAGGGTTAGGGTTAGGGTTAGGGTTTAGGGTTAGGGTTTAGGGTTAGGGTTAATTCGCTGTCACGGTGTTTGTATAAATTTACCTAATTTTTCTTACAATTACTCTAATATTTTGTTTAAGAAAAATTACAGTATCGTCGCATTTTACACTTTTTAATTAATGTTACAAAAATTTGTTGCATTAATTAAAGTCAGTAGTTGAAAAATAATTACTTTTCTTACAAGTCTTAGTAAAATGGAATTACCTCCCTTAGAACAATGAATTAAGATTCTGAATTGCCGAAATGGATATATTAAAGTTCCTATTTACAACGCCTCCCCAGGGGACAGGTAAGTTCTACCTAGATATAAATATGGTAAACCTGTTCAATAGCTGCTGACCATAATCGGGGTTGCCAGAATATTTGATATTATTTCATTTTAAGACCCGTCTCACATTCGTATAGAATTTTTTTTTTTTTTTTTTTTGTAGATTTCGGTGTGCTTTAAAAGAATATGATAACTGTATCCGTCGGAAATTTACCGTTTGTATGGTATTAACCCCTGAACCCTGGGACTATTTTCCGTCATTTCACAGCCTTCGTTTACGCTACGCGAGCGCGCAGTAGCATAAACGAAAGCCGCGAAATGTGCACTCGCGTACCAAACTGCCTTCTCACATAGCGTAGTAATCTTTGGCGAACAATTTAAAATATAAAAAACAAGTAGTGTTCCAGATATTAAGCCATGTAATTCTATATATTATCAGTGATGACCATTTCTTTATGCACAAGCACGCATTTTTTTACCATATTTTTTTCCGAAAAAATCGTAATAAAAAAGACGCAAATATTTGGGAGCTAAACTCTTCAATATATATATATATATATATATATATATATATATATATATATATATATATATATATATATATATGAAATGCGTCGGTTTAAACATCACCAATATACAGCAGAGAGCAGCACACAAAAATAACAATAATGACGTGAAAAATATATAAATGTTTATTTACGTACACACTGCTTTTTTGGTATTTTTTACGACCTCCAGCGTAGTATAAACACCCCCGACCACCCCATGTTAAGAGCGGCTTTCAGAATACTCCCCCAACCTCCCCATGTTAAGAACGGCTTTCGAGGTTGGGGGTGTTTATTCCGAAAGCCGTTCTTAACATGGGGAGGCTGGGGTGTTTATAATACGCGCTGGCTGGGTACGTCGTAAAAATTTACTGTTTTTTTTTTTTTTTAATTTGGCTTTTTTGTTTGTGAAAAATTGGCTACAGTTATCAATTTGGCCTTTTTTTCTGAAAGATTTGGCTTCATTTTTTTATGTGTCTGGCAATCCAATTAGGGTTAGCTATTGGACACGTTTACTATACATTTTATTAGAAAATGATTTTTGTTTTTAATTTAAATGTGATAATAAATTATTTCAATAAGGTATATTTTTTTTTACAAAGGAATCACCACTTATCAAGGCCTAGAGGTAACTCGAGGATAAGGGTTAAAGAGTTTAAATTGGTCAAAAGGACAATATCATAGTAATCGTTAGAAGTGTAAGTTTGGTAAATTGGATTACTTAAGAGGAACATTGTTTACATTGGACTTAAAGACGGCCATATTGTAGTCAGCTGGAAAGCAGGGAAACGGAAGAGAGTTCCACAGGTGTGCAGTTCTTATAAATTTGTTCATGGAATCTACGTTTAGTTGTAGGCACAGATAAAGAGTGGGGAAAATTATTGATAGTGTTTTCAGCCAAACGAGTGTTTTTCATGAAAGTTTGGCAAGGGGAGACCATAGATTGGAGCTCAGACGAGCACTTGCCATGAAAATAACAATAAAGCAGAAACAGGCTCGCAACATCTCTTCTGTGAGAAAGAGGTTGCAGGGAAGAGAAAAGGGCATCCCCCACTAGGCTAAAAAGTCTATTCTGAACTCTGTCAAGGCAGGATAAAGTCTTTCTAGCAACTCCTACCCAGAAGTGACAGCAATACTCCATCTTTGGACGTACTTGGCTCTTTTATAGGTAGAGAACTGCATCAGCAGCTAGATATCTACTGGATAGATAGAAGGATCCCACCATTTTTCCAGCGACCTTGGCAACAGATTTGATGTATGTATTCCATTTTAGATCAGGAGTAAAGGTCAAACCCAGAAGTTTGTCAAAACATGGAGCCTCCCCAAGACGAGAGCGATTCATTTCAGTTGATACCAGATGGGGATCAGAATGTTGATTATGCAAAGATAGAAGCTTGGTTTTGGATGCATTGAAATTAGCCAGCCACTTTTTTTCTCATTGTACCACATGTTCAAGATCAGAGGAGAGAGAATCAGAGAACTTGGTCGTTTACGGCCTTTGATGTGCTGCCATAGATGGTAATGTCATCAGCAAAAATATCTACGAATGATCTAAGGATGTAATTTGGAAGATCATTAATATAGATCAGGAAGAGAGTTGGACCCAGGAGGAACTCCTGAGGGACTCCCGCATTAATATTTACGTGAAAAAGTTGTGTCAATCTTCCAGGAGTTGAAAAGGGGCATTGAGTTGTTCATAAAATACACTGGATCGGAGCCGTTATTATTTGTCGGTAGATGCGCTCCATATGACGGGCAATACTCACCCCCTCTTACACTCGAAATAAAAGGCAATGCTTGGGAGGATGGTCTCTTGAGACAGAGCACTTTGGCGCTGCTTGGGTTTTTATCTCGTCACTTAAAATCAATAGTCTAGATCAGGGGTCTTTAAAATTTTTGAATGGCAGGGAGGCATACTGCTGATTTATTTAGAGCTACGCGTGCCAAATTAAAAGAAAAATGACCTGGACGTGTTTTATACCGTTTTGCTCATTAGCTTTCGTTTAAGTGAAACTGGTTCTCCGAAAACCTCATTCTTTTTATCATTTTCTGAACAAAAAGAAAAATCAGCACGCTATTTTCACACATTTCCATTTTAAAAAATTTTTTCCTTGATATTTTTACGTTTTCCATAAGAGCTCTGCAGGCCAGATTAAATACTTTGGCGGGCTAGATCTGGTCTTTGGGCTCTAGTTTGGAAACCCCTGGTCTAGACCATTCTGATAATTACCTTTTCCCTGTTGATTGTGGTATGTTGCTGGTCTTGTGCCCTGCTAGGAGGTCCACCCTCCTAGGCTTTGCCATCTCTCTTTAAACAGTGGTTAGTTCATTGCTAATTGCCTGAGGTGCCTCTACCAAAGAATGCCAATGGGCTTTGACTATAGAAAGAGAATTGAGTGCCAGTGTGATGCCACGTACCTCCCCTCCAGCGTTCGACAACTCATTGCTCCAACATTGTGTGGCGTGTATCTTTATCTTCTATCGTTCTAGTTCTAGCCATGTCATCATCTTTTATGCATTATTGGTCGTCAAGAGGGTGCACATGACTTCACGAGTATAAAAATAAGATTTGATTGGTCACACACTTTCTTCTTCACTGCAACCTCTCTCTCACAGATGTGATGTTGCTAGTCTCAGTCTTTTCTACAAATACTATTATGACTTGGGTTCCCCAGAATTGTCTGATCTATCCCCTGCTTCCTTTGTTCCTGTTCGTTTGACTCGTTGGTCTAGTGGTCGCCATCAATTCATTGTTTTGATATCTCATTGTAATACAGCTTCCTATTCTAATAGCTTCTTTCTAAGGACTGCAAGGTTATGGAACTCTCTTCCTGCTCACTGTTTTCCTTCTACCTACAGCCTTGGTCTTTTCAAGAATACGGTTAATAGGCATCTCCTGCCTTTACAATAATCAGGATTTGTACTTGTTAGCTCTTTACATCAAGTGGCTTCATGCCTTGTCTTGAGCGATTTCCATAAAATTCTTTTTTTTTAATAAATAAAACATAACTCCAAAGGAAAACACAGGATAACACTGAGTCTGACATTTTTTGTAAATATTTGTTGAACTTTGGGTGTGTGTGTATGTGACACCATCGACCCCCCTAAACACTAAAGTCCACATCTAAATTTACTGTCGAGGCTGTGTTTGTTAGCTGGTTGTTCAATTCGTTTCACCATCTGCTCTGAGATACAAGCTTGTCTTCCAAATTTTAACTGTCATAAAGTGTGTCCAACTCGTGACTCACCTCTTACTGTCGTCAATCATTGCCAAAAACTGCTCCCAATTTTCAAACTTTTACCTTGATTTAATACTGAGGATAATACATATCCTAAATAAAAACAAATAATTATATTTTGGACAAATCAGAAAACTTTCTGAACTTATTTGACATGAGTCTTTCTGGTAGTTACTCAAATTCTTTAGGAGGGCCAGATTTTCTTTCAATAAACCAGTGGAGCCCAGTTGACCCGAGTCTATGGACTGGTGTTGAGAGGGTGCCGCACTGCAATATTTCCCTCCACTCACGCGCACAAACATTAACAAACACACAAACCTATAACATTATTGTCTGTCAATCTATATAAATTTTATTCATTGAAATATTAGAATCTTTTTAACTGAACTCCAATTATAATGATATCAAAAGAACATTGACTCTTATAAATAACTTTCAATGAATTATAATTCATTTAATTGAGCTGAGAAGTTTTGAATGCGATTTTCCTGACCCCTGAAACTCATGGCTCTTAATCAATCCAGAATTCCTTTAATGAATCCCTTGTTTTTACAAGAACTCTAAAAATATTCATGAACATTTTATGTTTTCCTATTGCTGTAAACCTTGTTTTAAACATATATAAATATCTCTCTTGTGACTATATTCCTTCTTAACTCATTATTTTGTCTTGTTTACCGTATGACAATGTCTTTCGTTTTTCTCACATTTGATTATAAACCCTGAAAACCCTTTCATTGAAAATATTTCTCTGAATCCAGCTCATTCCCAAAATATCTTCCTCCTTACAAACAATTTAAAGTAAAAAACCCCAAAACCTGTTGTGAACACATCCCTAAAAACCAATGACCACCTTGGCATAATTGGTGACCTCTAACCCAAATTATGATACAAGTTCTGTTAATTATTAATAACTTCTTAACCTTGACATTGGTTGATATTGCAACAGCTGCATGACACATATATTTCGTTTGTATGTATGCACAATATCTTGCATTATGTTGAGTTGTAGTTAGGCTTGGCACTTGCAAAATGATTCCTAGACTTATAAGCAAAAGGACACCTCTGTGCAGACTCAGCTTTGAACTGATACCCAGAGAGTTGGCGCCAAAAATGATTGTTCTCAACTGAATTTCATGTTCTTGTTCTTCACCAGAAGCAGTTAGATGAGATCGAACTCTAGAATACTAGATTTTGTTTTTGACAAAAGCCAGATTGCTCAACAACTCTCTTTATATTCCAGCATTACCATTGAATAAATTTAGTAGCGATGCTAGTGTTTTCCATTGTAGATGATGAACCTTTTTTCTTATTCAATATTCAATTTCAGTCAACTCATATGCCCAGACGTGTGAACTCTATCAAATGGATGTTTTCATCCTGAAATTTTTCCAGATGAATCAATATAACTGCTGAAATATAAAGCAGTCGGCAGTTATGGCTGCTGCTGTTTTCAAACAATAATACATGTTCGCAACTTATGACAACTATCCTTCATCTTTTATGACATCACACAGCTTTTAGCAACTACTATTCATTCATTTTCAAATAATGTTTTTTCTTGTTGGTATTCAGTCCACTCCCACTGCAAGAATTGTGACACAAGGGTCGGAAAGTGGGATTGAGAAGTCAGCACCCCCGAGGAAGAGCATTTTGACCTACAAAAAGTGCTTCGGTAGCCCCGTCAGCATTCCCTGATAAGAGCACTTCAGGCGATTAGCAATAAACTAACACCTTCTTAAAGAGAGAAGGCAAAGCCTGGGAGGGTGGACCTCCTAGAACTGCACAGAATCAGCATTATACCACAATCAACATGGACCGGATCATTACAGGAATGGTTTAATCTCTGTTGATTTTGGTGGTCGAGGACAAAAATCCCTCAAAGACAATTTTTTTTTTGTGTAATTAAAAACTAAGGTATTATTGCACCTCACGCATCGGTTATGTGATAGTAGTAGACTTTGCATAACCTAAGGACAAGTGAGTGATTGATGAAAGTTGTTCAAAACTTTTACAGAAATGCTCAACATTGTGTTAGAACAGAACATGTAGTTATAGCTTTAATCTTAAAGTAGGTGTACATCAGGATTCTGTAGTTATGTTATAAAACGTGTGCGTGCTATCTGTGTATTTATTGAACTGCTTCTTTAACGGACTATTGTCTTTGTGTCCTAAATGTCTTAATGTAACTATCCGTGACTCATCTAGTGCTTTTGGGTGCGTGTATTTCATGTAATTCACAGTACATTTATAACAACATACCTGTTGCTTTCTGTCTTTACCGCTGCCTAGGGGATTCGCCAGTGTTTTGAGGATCTGGGTTCTGTCTAAAGGGAACGTTTCCAGACAGACACAAGATGATATATGGTTTTATATATTGGTTTATTTCATTTCCAGGCATCTTGTCTTCCACAGCATGGAGTGAAATCGACAATCTCTGACTTGTGGCATTTCTCTGCATCTACTTGGAGACTGTCACCCCCTTATGGGGAAACCTGTTTAACTCATCTTGCTTCCTTGAATTCTCAAACCCAACTCACTAAACTCAGCTTATTCAAACCGGAACCCCTGACACGTGACGTCTGATCCCCATTTGGATACTTCTGGTGCAAACTTACCGGTCAACCAAGTTTGATACATGTCACAACATGACCGTTTGTGCACCGGCATGCTCGCTCAACTTACTGTTCCCCACGATTCAATCTGTTATTTACTCTGCTAGACAGATAGATAATTAGATAGACTGATAGATAGCTAGACAGATAACAGAGAATTAAATGCTTCTACCCAGTGTTGCCTGGCGTTTACCTAACAGTTACAGCTTTAATCTTAAAGTAGGTGTACATCAGGATTCTGTACCGAATCTGTTGTTTTTTATTTGTGTCTTAGGAACATTATCCCAAGAGTTCCATAAAGCCTATCTGGAAGAGATGCTGCATGCTCATTTTTTTTTTTTTTTTTTACTCATGTTCATCCCTAACAAGGCATATCGCCACTTGGACATAAGGGGCTACTATTTTGGACCATGCCTAGGAAAGATTAACAAGATGTTCGTTTACATTACATTTAAACTTCTGCATATCAGTACAGTCAAGGAAGCAGGTAGCAAGAAAGGGAATTCCAAAGTCAAGCTGTTCAAGGGAAGAAATTTAGGGACCTCAACAGTGAAGGGGTGTGATTATGTTGCTAAGCAGGTTTGTCAGGGATGTGTACATCGAAGAAGCACAAGTGCAATGAATTCATTAGAGCACATTCCATTAAAATATTTGAAAAACAGGTACAGAGATGCAACATTGCGGTGATTAGACAGGGTTTAAAACTTAGTTGACAAAGTGGGGCCTATTAAATTCAAAATTCTTGTGGTAGATGCACCAGCCAGCATGTGGCAACAATACTCCACGTATGGGCAAATAGTGGCCTTTTAAAGGTAGAGAGTACTCTCAGGTGTGAGAAATCTTCTAGCACAATAGAAGGAACCTACCTTCTTTGCAGCAGCCTTCGCAATATCTTCAATATATTTGTTCCAATTCATATTGCCCATGAATGTTAGGCCGAGGAGTTTGAAGGAAGAATTCTCAAGTAGAGTGTTATTTGTCATGGATTTCGGTGGTTGGTGATTTAGTTCTTTATGAAGCAAGGGAAGTTCTACTTATGTTAAAGACTTGAACCAATGCTATGGGAAGTAAAGTTCTAAAATGAATACTACCAAGGCCAGAGTGATGATCAATTGTCCTAATGTTGGAAAACCTCCATAAAGAGGTAAGTTCCCTTACTTATTATTTAAATATTGGATTGAGATTTGTATATTTTATTTATTTATTTGCAGACTATTATCCTCGTTTCAGCCAACTATTCCTCTGGCTTTTGTCAGGTTAGAATTGGAATTTATAAGACCAAAAAATCCAACCTTGATTGTCCTTCGGGGCCCGTGGCACAGTAGATAGACGTTGAATTCCTATATTTTCAGGTGAGCATAGTCTGAAGATTGTGGTTTCAATCCTACCCAAAGCCGGCCAGAGGATTGCTTGGCCAAAAATGTGGTGAGACGACAAAAACTGTAGAAGGCAGTAATTACTGAAGATGCAGTTGAAGATTTGGCATTCTTATCCCGCCGCGATTAATAACCTGACGAAGGGCAGAGAAATAGTTGTCAGAAATGTTGTTAAACAACTATAAAAAAGATGAGGATAATAGTCTGCAAAGTCTGAGAAAATCGAATTAGGTGCGACTAGATATTTTGTGGTACTTGTAAGCATTGGGTACACAAGAAGTGCAGTCGGATTACTGGTAGGTTGAGAACAGATAACCAGTTGTTGTGTGCAAAATGCTTAAGGTGATGAAGATGAATGAAAACTCATGCATGGACAAAGTATATTTGGATGATTAAATGAGGCTGCTCAAAACTTTTGTTACCTTAAAATGGTCTAATCTCTGTTGATTTTGGGGGCAGAGGATAAAAATCCCTGCGCACGGTCACTAGAGATCAAAGAACCAATAGAGTCACCGACCTGATAGGTCCTGAACTATCATCTAATCTTCAGCCTCTGTTCCATTGACAAGATGTTGCATCCCTTTGCCTGTTCTACAAGTATTTTAATGGTGAATACTCCAAACTGCAAGCACTTGTATACACTTGACGTAAATACCTTCGACAAACCCGACAAGCAGTTAAATCCCACCCCTACACAGTAGAGATTCCTAGGTGTAAGAAAGCTTTCTACTCCAATAGTTTCTACTTCAGAACTGCTTGACTTTGGAACTCTCTTCTGGGATTCTGCTTTCCCAACTGTATTGACATTCAGAAGTTCAAGTGGAATGTGAACAGACATCTTGCTGCTCATCTCTCTTCATAATACCCCTCCAACTTATTTCCCCGATAGTAGCCCCCTACTTCAAAGTGGCACTGTGCCTTGTTTGAGGTGAAAATTGAATAAAAAATTTTTTTTTTAAATAAAAAGGTTATCACATTAGCAATAGCTCCTCTCTGCACTCAAATGTTATCACCAAGAAATTCTGAACGACTTCAGTAGCCTCATCATCCAGATAAACTTAACTCACATCTTAGTTCTCGTGTCCTCATCATCTTATACTTTTTGCACACAACCTGGTTAGCGTCTAACAACCTTCTAACAATGCGCATCATTTGGATTCTTCAGTGTTATTTTCACATTTTGGTTGATGTAACCTCCGACCTTCTTCAGGTGTATTTTGTCGATGATTTCATTCTGCACAGAGTTTCGAGTGAAACCCTTTATCTAATCCATGGGGGATAGCATGCTTTCATTTCATTAGCCATGACTGAAGAGAAGTCTGAAGTAATTTGTGATTGTATTTTGAGTGTCGCCCGCACTGAGGACTGAACTTACAACCTCCAGAAGAATGTAAATTACAATTAAATTTTTAGCAAGTACTTTATCCACTATATCATGGGTCCTTGTAGGTCGGAAGTTACATCGATCAAAACGTTGTGAAAATAACGATCATGATGAGAACAATAGTCTGAGGAATCCAATATGAATAATCATTCCTCATCTAAAAAATTCAGAAACATATTACCAATAATTCCACTACATTTTTTTGGGTAAATAATGAGTCACACTTGAATCTCTTTCCAGAAACTAAGCAGAAGAAATTTCTTCTTTCTGGAGTCTTTCCAACATTGCATTCACTGATTCTCTCTTTGGTAAAGTTGTTACTACATGTGCTTTTTAAGTATTCTGGAACAATCATCACCAACCATTCATTTACACCTAATTTACGTAAAGCATAACAGACAATTATATTTCTGAATTTTTTAGATGAGGATTGATTATTCGTATTATTTGGATTCTTTGGACTACAGTTCTCATCTTGACTGTTATTTTCATGCTTCAACTGGTATAACCTCCGACCTTCTTCAGGTGTATTTTGTCAGGAATCTTTGTACAGAATTTCAAATGGAACCTTTTCTATAATTCATAGGAATAGCATGTTCTCGTTCCATCAGCCATAACTGGCTAGAAGTCCTAAGTAATTCACAATTGTATTTTGTGTGTCGCCCACACCAAGAATTGAACTTTCAACTTTCAACAGAGTGTAATTTACAACTGAGTTTTACAAAGTACTTTATCCACTACGCAAGGACCTGTGAAGAAGGTTCGAGGTTGCACTAACTAAAAAGTTATGAAAATAACACTTCAGATGAGAACAGTAGTCCGAAAGAATTCAAATAATACGAATTCATCAGACAATATTTCTTGGCATTCTGTTAAAAGTTTTCTCCCAAACTGACAAAAGTAAAACGCAGATTCTTCTCACCAAGATACAGAGTGGAACGATAAAATTGTCACCTAGAGTTTCCGTTTGATGAAAATCAGTTTTCCATTTTTGTTGTACACCATCTACTAGTTGGCCAGTTGTGTACAAATCCCAAGAGCGATAGGAGCCTTCTATCATGTCTGAAAGTGACACAATGTTCAATGAGCTAGACCGGAGATGTGCCGCTGTACAACTCATGCTCTCTACCAATCGAAGTTATGACCACAGAACCATTGCCAGCACCCTCAAAATGCATCGCTGAATTGCCATGAATAACAGGGACATGCCCAGGATGATGAAAACAAAGTTTCCGGCCACGATTATAGTCTTTAGTGTGGTTTCAAGTGAGGGCCACATCACATCTTCAAAGTCAGCTTGAAAGTCAACACCAAAGTGTACTTGGATGTGTTGAAGAGTGGTGATCCTCTGGTGCAATCAGGTGGCCGCTGGGAGACCCTGGATCTGGCAGTAGGACTCAGTGCTGGCCCACAAGTCCAAAGAGACCCAGGCTTGGCTTCAGGAGTGCTACGACTATGTACCCTTCTCTCACTGCCCCCTCCCTCAACCTGAACCCACTGGACCACTTCGTTTGGCCATATGTCAAGAACATCACCAACATGACCTACCACAACATCAAAGCCAACTTGATTGACACCATACGCTGAGTTATCGCCGAACTCCCACTAACACTTGTGGCAAAGGCATGCTCCCAGTTCTGGACCTGTATCGAGGCGGTGATTGAGGCTGAAGGCTGTTACATTGAATAAATGTCAACTCTACTACATAATCTGAATTAATTTTTTCAATAAAAGTTTTAAAATAAAGCTGTAATGTGGTTTTCTTTAGGACGAAACTTTTATCGTTCTATCCTGTACTTTTCTTGCATTTGTATAAAGGTAATACACTTCATTTATGGTCTCCCCACACCAAACTTTCACAAAAAGCACTCGCCTAGCTACAATCACTACCAACAATTTCCCCTTCTCTCTATCTTTTCCTAAATCTGAACACAGATTCCATGAACAAATCTTTCCTAGAACAGGCCGCCTGTGGAATTATGTTCCCCTGGCATGCTTTCTAGCTGGCTACAACATGGTCATTTTTAAGCCTAATGTAAACAACTTTCTGATGTCTCGTCCCCTTAAATATTCAAATTCTACTCAACTGTTGTCTCAGTGACCGCTTGCATTCAGTAACCCTTATCCTTGAGTGGCCTCTGGGGCTTGATATACAGTGACACCCTTGTAAAAAAGAAAAAAAAATCTTTGCTTCTCTGAACCTGTCAACTTTAAGCCTCTGTCATCACCATATTTGGTTTAATGTCTGTTTTACATGCTAGTATGTTTGATGGCTTTTAAAAATCGACTTGCAAACTAACCTCTCTCTGGCCAGGTTTTTATCTATCCCCCCTTTTCTAGAGTCCATTCTTACCTATTCCTCCCATATTTTCCTTGGCTTTCAACCATAAACCAAACTTGCTATATAAACTGTTCTACATCTACTAACCC
The DNA here is from genome assembly GCF_053919585.1 of Euprymna scolopes. Lineage (NCBI taxonomy): Eukaryota > Metazoa > Mollusca > Cephalopoda > Sepiida > Sepiolidae > Euprymna > Euprymna scolopes. The sequence continues at coordinate 75,600,330 of NC_136506.1, forward strand.
AATAACTTACATCATGTCTTTCAACGTGACCAGACCACCAAAGTCTCTTTTATTGTATACTTCAAAGATATAAGAGATACCAGACGGACATTTTTTTCTTGTGCTTGTGTACCTGTTTTTCGAACAAAATACACATTTTACATCAAAAACACTAAAAACTTATTCAGATAGGTAGAAGAGTAACTTATCTTGCCTTTGGTAATATTTATTTATATATTTGTCTTTTTGTTTTTGTTTTTTTTTTACTCTTTTTTGGAATCTTTGTGGATTGTAAGACAAATCCAAAAGTCCTTTCAGACTTCTGTCCAACGACCCATTCTTTGAATTTCCTAGTCACAAAGGAAATAAATAGGCAGTCTCAATGTGTGATAATACCAATGAAGAGCATTTATTATTATAAACAACAAACAGAAAAGTGGTCAAGAAACAATATAGGTACTTCTGCATTCACTGACCCACGATTTCCACAAAGTTACTCAGGTGTGCCCGGCAGATGACGGGAATAACCGAATGACCCACGTTTTAAAACCTTTATGGAAGATAGTAATTTTTTACTTTAACTGCAACTCAATACTCACCTTTAAATTGATGCCGTTTATAAGTTTTCGTGCCTGCTGAGAACGAATATCACATTCAAAACTGGGGCAGACAAGTAGTTTTCTGAATATAAGGGCATTTTTGTTCATTGCATCATGCATCACTAGCAGTATCAGAATTTTGGGGGAATTTTCAGCCGAGTCGCCATTTTGAATATACACCTATATTTCTATCAGATTTTAATAATATGAAAACGTAATTTAAACCCGTAAATTTTATTTCAATAAAACGAGCAAAGACCAAATTTTAATATCATAAAAGCTTTAATAGAGAAATAAACAATTTTATTTATTTTTCCTTCGATTTCTTCACTTAACATTACACGGATTGTCGATTAACATATTACTTGAATCTTACGATAATTATTTTAACTGCAAAATAAAGAACTTACCTGGTTAATGAGTAAGATATGCTTTCTTTTAATCTTCCTGTATGAGAATTTATTCATATTTATGTATTATAATCCATGTATTTTTTAAATGGAAGGATTTTTCCAACACACATCGCGACAACGCGTGTCTTTCAAGAAAGTTGTAAAGACACCGGAAGTGAAAATTATCAGTTACTTATGTACGGAAGCCTATAAGTGTAAAAAAAACACTAATTCAGAAACCTTAATAATCTCGATATTGGATTATATTCCTTCAAATTTTCCACTTTTAAAGGTTTTCGGAGGCGCTGAAAACGGAAATAACCATTTATATATACGGCAAACGAAACTAGTAGTTTCCAAGATAAAAAATTTTACAAATGGTCACAAAGTGGGAGGTCACTTTTCTATAATGATGTGACGTCAAATGGGCACCCACTTTATGGCCAGATTGCAATGAACAGATTTGGCCGTAATTTTAAAGGAATTTTCGAGGGTGGCTTCATATTGACCCTATATGAATAAAGGGAGATAACATCGTCCTTTTTTTACATGTGGGCGCCTTTACGCTATCGTACATGAAAACTGGGATTTTTCATTTTTGGATTTACACGGATTACGAAATGACGAAGATATGCAATGTTATTTTTTTTTTTTAATATCTTAAAGAAATACCTGAATTTTTTATTTATTATACTATAAATCTGCATTATCGGGTTTCGTCTTCTTTTTTTTATATCGAAAAAAAGGAAACCAGGAATTAAATATAAAAATATACACTGACCGACCATTAATGACTGGAAAAATCTAAACAAAAATTAAGCTTCCACGTAACCCCCCCCCCCAAAAAAAAACACGTGGTTATCGAAAAAAGAAGGACTTACATTTTGGACTTTACCGGTAAATTTACAGATAAGTGATATTTTTTTGTTGTTTTAAATTTGAGTATTTTATTTATTCATGTTTTATCTTCAATTTGTGATATATAAAACGTGCCGACCAAAATTAATTATTAAAATTCTCATAGATATTTCAAAATGGGGGGGGGTTGAATTTATAAAACAACGTTTGTCTAAAATATTATATTCAGTTTATCGGAAAGAGCATAAAATTTTACATTCACCCTGAAAAAAACGTAACAATTGAACGAATAGGAAAATTTTGATAGATTTTTAAAGTTTAAAAATTGAAAAATATTTATCTCATAAAAATCAATTGATTTCACTACGTAACAAAATGGCTCCCCAGAGCGCACGCACGCACTTTGTAAACAATGTTTTTTTAAACAATGAAAAATAATATTTCTATTATTTTTTAAACAACTTAAATAGTTTATTTTGGAAGCATATTCTATAAAGAAAATAAATAACCCACTTTAGAAAGAGAAATTACGAGTTTTCTATATTTTATTCGCAGTTTTCTGTTAGGGGTGTCAAAAATTCCCCCAAAATTCTGATACTGCTAATGCATCACTTAATGAATTTCAGTGCCCGCCGCCTTTCTTAACATGGGGAGGGAGGAATGCTTTATGATTGCATTCTAGGGAAGAAACTATTAGAGTAGAAAGTTTTCTGTCATTTAGAGGCCTCAACAATGAAGGGGTGTGATTTTGTAGCTAAGCGGAGTTGTCGAGGGGGCACAAGTGCAAGGAGTTCAGAGCACATTCTTTTAAAATATTTGTAAAACAGGCACAGACAGAGCATTTGACATATCGGCCGTTTCCGTTATTCCTGTCATCTGTCGAGTACACACGAGTAACTTCGTGGAAGTCGGGGGTCGGTAAATGCAAAAGTACTCAAATATATAACAAATAAATGTTACCAAAGGCAAAATAAGCTATTTTTCTACCTATCTGGATGTTTATAGTGGGTACTCTTTGGGCGTTGAGTTCCATGGCGACCAGCAGAATTATTTAATGGTCGCTCCCTTAACCTCCACCCTTAGTCAAGGCTAACACATGCGCACGTAACATTTTTTATTTACTGACGTTGGCTTAGTAACTAAACGATTTATTGATAATTTCGTAACCCTTAAACGCATGCCGGAAGATTTAAATTGGTTCATTATTGTTGTAATGAAAAATAAAAGAAAAAAGTTTTATTCAACACACGAACCCAAAAACACATACTAATGATAAATGATATATTATTCGTTGAAATTTACTAATTTTTAAATGAAAAAAAGTTTTAAAAAATAGTTGCGCATTGTGCGCATGTAAAAATGTTTGTAAAAGTGAGAAATTATTTTAATATTCATTTTAAAAATTGGTATTTTTTTTATTTTTTAGATTAGGTCCACCTTATAAACACCCCCAACCTCCCCATGTTAAGAACAGCTTTCGGAATAAACACCATTTGGGGGGGGGTCAAAATTTAACTGATATTTGTTGTCAGCATACCCATCCGCAAATACTATTAAAAAAAAAAAAGAGAAAGAAAAAGGGGGTTCAGTGTCCGTTGCACGTTGCAGAGAAGTAGATTTATTTGTCAATAAAAGTCATTTAAAAAGAAAAATGTGGAGGTGGACCTAAATGTAAATATTTACCAAAAAGTTATCCATTCATGTAAATTAAAAATGTTTGTAAAAGTGAGAAATTACCAATAAATGGTTTAGTTTGTATTTTTATTTATGAAAAGAGTTAAGTCAACGCAAATAAATAAATAAATGTTTGTAAAAGTGACAAATTATCAATAAATGGTTTAGTTACTTTTTTTTATTCATGAAAAGAATTAAGTCAACGTAAATAAATAATGTTTGTAAAAGTGCGAAAGGAAAGGCAACGTAAGTAAATAAAATGTTACGCGCGCATGTGTTAGCCTTGACTAAGTGGAGGGGGGGGGCTAAGGGAGCGACCATTAAATAATTCTGCTGGTCGCCATAGAACTCAACGTCCAAAGAGTACCTTATAGTGTTTCAACTTAATTTAAGGAGTTTATTTAATTCGAAACACAAGTAATGCCAGTGATATTTACTGGGTAGATTTCTATTCGTATTTTGTTTAATTTTCGAGTTTTGCGCGATTGAAATTTCAATGACAGCTGCGAAACTACAAAGATGACAGCCTCGTGTCCACCATTTTGTTGTGGTTCTAACTTAGTAACTGGCACTACTTGTGTTTCGAATTAAATGGGCAGGTAAAACGCCCCCAAAAAGTATTTAAATAAGCTCTTCGCGTGACTGAAAAACAAACAAAACAATAATTATACAAAAATGAAAAGCAGTAATTTACAAAATACAACACAACGTAAAACTACCAGTAATAACAAATAAAATGCAATTCATTGGTTTTCGTTTTTCATTTCAGAAACCAGAGTTTCATTTTGTATGCCTGTTTTTTGGCTGTTGTAATTCTTTACCGGAATGTATCAAGCGAATGTTAGCAGCCATGGGGGTTGATCTATACAAGTGAAAAAAAAAGTCATGATTTTTATGTCAAGTTATTGGACGGGTCATGAAATCTATCTGGCTTATGATAGGGTTGCATTAAAAAAAAAGGAAAAGATAACAATTTTTCGCCGGTATTTTTGTTATTGTTGTCCCAATTTGCGAAAAGCTGATTACTATTATTTTTTTTTTTTTTGCGTGTGTGTGTCCCGAATTAAATGGGACAAGAAGACTAAGAGGAAGAATCCAGTAGTAGGAGGAAGAGGATTTAATGACATAAAAGTTGGAGGAGCATGTGAAGGTATAGAAGTAGTAAGAGGTAAAGATATAAATGGAGCGGGAGGAGACGAAGGCTAAAAAGAAAAGGAGGAGGAGGTAAGAACAAAAATAGAGACGGAGAAGGAGGAAGTATTGGTGGAGGGAAGGAGCTATAAGTTATAACAAACGTTACCTGATGTAACCTACACTATTTCTTTTTATAAAATTGCAATAAAACGTATTTTTAAATATGTTAACAGGAGAATGAATCGATAAATAGATTGATTTTGGTTTCTATAAACTTTCTCTTCACACACGCATATACACAAAAACGCAAAAAGGAGACGACTAAAATAATTTCTA
>NC_136506.1:75610301-75752801 GCF_053919585.1 Euprymna scolopes
AAACATATTTCTGTAATCACTCGTTATTGGGAGACTACGTATTCAAGGCCAAGAATTTCCCTCGAAAGCTCAATTTAAGATAGAAAATCAGGTAAATGTTTACTTTAACTGCAACAGAACACCGGGCAATAAAATTTGTTTTTTTATAAGATTTCGGGGTCGATAACAACGAATCTAATATTCAAACCCGTCGCAAATTTACCGTTTGCATTGTATTAACTCCTGAACCCTCGCACTATCTTGTGCCAACTCACCGGCGCCGCACCGCCATCGTTTATACTATTCTGACATGCGTTCGCGCATGGACGTGCGTAAGGCACGGCCACCGTGAGTTAGCTTGTCGCATCGTGGAAGAATTTTTTAGCAGTTATTTGAAATAACAAGAAAGTTTCAAAAACAAAAAAATGTCATTCATTTTTCTGTGTTACGTAGTTTTTTATGCTTTTTAATTGATCTAAAAAATTAAGTTTTCAGGAGCGGTTTACAAAAGCATTTTTTTTTTTTTTTGGTGGGGGAATTATAGAACTTGCACAACATTTAACAGGTGCTTTTGCAGTTTAATTTACCATTTTTCTGTAAGTAACGCCCCCCCCCAACCAATTTACCGTAAGTAATGTGCCGACATACATCGAACAGAAAAATTGTTTAATTTTTCACAAAAATTCTGTTTACATTGGTGGGTAGGGCGGTGGAGGGGGGCAGTGGGAACGCGCGCGACACCGCCCTCGCCCTGGCGCCCTACCCCCAACGTAAACAGAATTTTTGTGAAAAATTAAACAGTTCTTCTGCTCGGTGTATGTCGGCGCGTTAGTAACGGAAAAACGGTAAATTAAACTGCAGAAACACCTGTTAAATGTTGTACAAGTTTTATAATTGAATAACTCCGCCCCACCCTCCAAAAAAAAAATTAAAAAAAAACGAAAAATAAAAATGTTTTTGTAAATCGTTCGTGAAAACTTAATAATTTTTTAGATCAATTAAAAAGCATCAAAAACTACGTAACAGAAAAATAAAACAATTTTTTTTTTTTTGAAAACTTGTTATTTCAAATGTCTGCTAAAAAATTCTTCCGCGATGTGACAATTGACCTTACTACGCGCGTCCATGCGCGAACGCATCATGTAAGAATAGTATAAACGATGGCGGTGAGTTGGCACAAAATAGTGCGAGGGTTCAGGGGGTTAATACAATGGAAACGGTAAATTTGCGACGGGTTTGGATATCAGATTCGTTGTCAGCGACCCCGAAAACCCAAATTAAAACAAATTTTATTGGTCGGTGTTCTGTTGTAGTTACAGTAAACATTTACCAAAAATCATTTTCTTATACCTATACTTAGATTTAAGAAACAGAAATAAGCTAACCATTTAAAAACAGCAAGAATGCAAATATCTTTATGCGTGTGTGTGTATAATTGTATTGATTGTAAATTATTAAAAAAATTTTCCTTCTTTTTTTTGTTGTAAATTGGATTTTCTTTCCTTAAAAACGATATTCGCTTTAAAATACGAAGTTAGTTCGCAAGCAATTCTACAAATGTGGAGTTTTAAACTGAATACAATTTAAGAGATTGACAATGATTTCATGTACACGTGATTATCAATTCAACTTCCGGTCCGGTTTCGTGTGTGTGTGTGTTTTTTTTTTTTTTTTTTTTTGCGTGTGTGTTTTGTTTTTCTACTGTGACCTCGACCTCGACCTTTACTTCCTGATAGTTATTGACGAGGAAGTAACCGCCACGCAGCCGCAGAATTTTCAAAATTCTAGAAAAGTTGGAGATTAACTCTTTACAACGATCACGCCAATGGCTCGGTAAACGACAGTGGTGAAATAGAAAAATTAAACTCGGGTTCCTGAAACGAAAAAGAAATATCTATTTGAATTGCATTTTATTGTATATTTTTTCATAAATATAAATGCATCGTGGCGATCCAGAATAATAGACGACTCGAAATCTGCCGGAATCGGTGTCAGATAAAAACGTCGCATATAAAAATGTTCCGCTGGCCGACATACACGAGTGCTACTACTCACTGCTACCCCACTAGCGAAATACGCATCGGCTACGATGTTGAACGTTGTTCGATTGAGGGAGAAATCATTATTTATACAAGGAAAGAATTTTTGCGTGTGTGTTTTTTGAATGGATATTTTTTTTTTTTTTTGCCAGAGTTTTATGTAATTATTAACAGGAAAATTGGTGAAAGTCAAAATGGAATCCGCGCTATTTTTAAATATTGTTTTCAAGTTTAATTAAAATTTTCTGCGTTATTGTTATCATTATTATTATTATTATTATTTCAAGTTCGCTTGAACTTTACTTTTTTGGGGGGGCAGATTTAACAAACAAACAGACAAAATGAAAGTAAAACAAAACAAAACAAATTTGGTGCTTATGCATTTATGTTACTGTTATCTTTTTTAATAGTTTAAGTGCCTCCTCCAATGTTTGAATTGTTTTTTAAAGGAAAATTGGTGAAAGTCAAAATTAGCACTTGTGGCGATAAACAAAAAGCTTTAGCGTGTACGTACCTCTCATGGAATGTCGTAGATCGAAACACAGTGAAATGTTATTTGGTGCTAGTGCACCTATTGATCCGTGCTATTTTAAAATAGTATTTTCAAGTTTAATTAAAGTTTTACGATACCTGTTTTTCATTAAATTGTTAGGTGAAAGTACAGAATAGGTACACAAAACCCTCCTGTCCCCATGTTAAGAATGGCTTTCTAAATAATGTCATTATTTCAGCACGGCTTTCATTTTGTTTGTTTGTTAAATCCGGCAAAAAATAAAGTTCAAGCGAACTTGAAAGTTTTATTTTATTTTATTAAAAAAAATAAAACAAAATAACGCAGGTATCGTAAAACTTTAAACTTGAAAATAATATTTAAAAATAGCACGGATTCCATTTTGACTTTCACTAATTTTCCTGTTAATAATTACATAAACTCCGGCAAAAAAATACCCCCCCCCCCAAAAAAAAACAGACAAAATCATAACAAAAATCATGCGCAAGCCAAAATAAATAAAACAAACTAGGTCACACACGTAACTATTCTTTCGTTGTAAAAATAATGATTTCTCCCTCAATCGAACAACGTTCAACATCGGAGCCGATGTGTATTTCGCTAGTGGGGTAGCACTCGTGTACGTCGGCCGTTGTGTTCCGCTTATTCTTGTTTTAGTTAAAAAAAAAAAAAAAAAAAAATAATAATAATCTAATTACCATATTGCTTGATTATTTTTTTGCATAAAATAAAAATATGTTATTGTTTCACGGTTTTGACCTAAAAGGGTTTTAAAAATACTTCGCCAACATTTTCCATGAAATCCGCGTGTATTATGTTTGCTAGAGTGTTTTTTTCCCCCAAAAAATATATTTTAATCACACAAAAAAACATTCACACACACACACACACACACACACACACACACACACACACACAATTTCTAAAATAAATAAATTTTTCATAAAATAATAATTCAAGGTACATATGCATTTTTGGTACCGCACTGAAATAATATTTGGAAAGCCATTCTTAATATGTGGAGGGGGGATGTTTTGTAACTATTTATGTGCTGCTGCTGCTGCCACCTAACAATTTACGGTACTTGTAGAGTTTAATAAAGACATTTAAAAGAAAAAAAAGAAAATATCGAAAAAAGGTTATATTGTACATATCAGTTTTGAACTGAAGATCTTCGAAAAAAATTTTCACTTAATTTGATCGAGTCTTTTTTTACAGCGGAAAAACACGTTTTTATGAGAGCGGGTTCAAGGCAGGCATCTTGGAATTTTTATTAATTTTTGTTTGGAGTTTACAAACGTCACGGGAGATAACTCGTTAAAGCGCTGACACTCCCTCCCCATCTTTAATACTAGCTTTTTTTCCTAAAAATCGAACCTTTTGCTCGGTATCATAACAAATTGTTTTTTCGCTGTAAAACAAAAACTACTTGATGAAATTAAGTGAAATTTTTTTTCCGGAGAACTTCATTCCATAACGGATACGTACAATTTAAACTTTTTTTTCGATATTTTCATTTTTTAATGTCTTGATTAAACTGTACAAGTGCCCCATTTACTAATAGAAAGATATCGTGAAACCTGAATTTAACCCGAAAAAAATATTTAAAAATAGCGCGGTACCAAAATACATAAGCAGTAAGCACCTAATTCAAACCAGTGAATCATTAGTCAGTTAACGCACTTCCAAATTTTCTGCGGAGTGCTACCAGAAACGGTGACAAAGCAAATCAGTTCCTTCGCTTTTTGTTTTTTGTTCTTCAGTATTTCTATTGTGAAGCGTCGGAAGCGATTTATTGAAATAAAATATAAGAAAAGGACATTGAAAAGTATACATTAAACACGAAATTATAAAAATAACACAATTAGTTTTTACCTGCACTTTTGATAACAAAATTAGAAAAAAATAAGTTATTTTATTTGCAATTTTATAAGAAATATATGTTTATGAAATAAAAATAAATGTTAATTTTTAATTTGAAAAAAAATTATTTGTATTTATATGCTAAATATATGTTTACAAAAGTATAAAAATAAAATTACTGAAATCAAAATAACAAATAAAATTATTGAAATCAAAATAATAAAATTTTACATATAATCCCAGACATAATAAAAGCGTAGGAACTGATTTGCCTTGTCACCGCTTCCGGTAGCGCTCCGCAGAAAATTATGTGTTTTTTTTTTTAATAATGAAAATTAATGAATACATTTTACGAGAAAATAAGGTACTTCAGTATGAGAGGACCACGGGGCGAATGTGAGTATTTTAGTTTCAAGAACGGGCGATAGAGGTCGTGGTCAACCAAAGAACAGGGTCGATAACTCATATTTTTGTTTTGTAACTGTAAAACACTGTAATAACTATTTAAACACTGTAATAAACACTATATTCCAACAAGGTTTCAATAGAAAATCACTCGTTGAAGAAAAAAAAAAAAAAAAAAAACAAAAAAAAAAAAACTATTATTAAAAAAATTGAAAGAAATGTTGATACATGTTTATAGTTGAAAATTATTTTTTACTACATTGTCAAACTAAAATTACATTCTGATATATTCTTAATCCTGCTGCGAAAAAATAAATAAAAAAATAAACAAGCAAAAAGCAGATAATTAAAATAATTAAATCTATAAATGTTTCATGTTTTGGACATTATTTTATTTTAAGTCATAAATCAATCATTGAAAAGAAAAACATTAAAATTACATTTTGTTTTATAGAATAAATGTTTTAATTGTCATGTTTTTGTGTTACTTGTTGCGTTATCATATTTTTTTGCATTTTCGGAGACATTTGTTTATATTTGAGGTTAACAGAACAACCGACAGAAGTCGCTTTTTATTCAAAGAACAGAGGCCGATAACTCGTCCCGTGGTCATCTCATACAGAAGTTTCGACAGTAATTTTTAAGAGCACTTCTACAGTATACGGACGGCGGCCATTTTTTGTGCGTTTTACTAAACTGTCGCCAGGTGGCGCTTCTGAGTCAAAGAATAAGGAACGATAACTCGTACTTTGGAGGAAATTTTGTGGAAACTTTATCTTAAAAAAATCCAATATTGATTTAATTCGAAAAATGTATCGGTGCAAGTGAAATGGTCCAGGTCCACAAGTAATCTTTTTTACTATAAAAATCTGAAAAAAATCTTTATAATGTACGTACATGTCACTGCATGAAAATGTCATATTCCAAAAATCACGATCAAGTAGTTTTTTTTTTTTATTTAAGAATAAAAATCGATCAAGTAGTTTTTTTTTATTTAAGAAAATCAAATATTATCAGACGTTTTATCAAAGATTTGCTACACGCCATCTTGTTTGAGACTATTTTTAGTTTTTTTTTCTTCTTAAATGTCGGAAACACTTTTTTATAATACAAAGAAAAAAAATTCTAAATTAACATAATGAAACATTTTTGGAATGAAAAAAACTACAAAATGAGAAATTAACACAACGAGAATGTCTAAAACGTTTTTTTTTTAAATAGACTTTATTAAGTGAGCATTGAACCATCGACTAGTTTAATTTTTTTTCTTAAATGTCGAAAACACTTTTTTATAATACAAAAAAAAAATAAATAAATTAACATAATGAAACATTTCATTTTCAGACGAACAAATAAAAAAAACTAGTGTTTTCCACATTCTCTTTATTAATAGAAGTCAATTTATTTATTAAATAAGTTGATTTATTAAAAAAAAAAAAACCCTAAAAATAGTCGATGGTCTGCCGTTGTTGACCCATACTTCCATCTTATTTCCGCCAGTGGTCGTTAGTGCTGTTATCTCTCAAACAAGATGGCGTGTAGTAAATCTTTGATAAAATGTCTGATAATATTTGATTTTCTTAAATAAAAAAACAACTACTTGATCGATCTATGTGATTTTTGGAATATGGCATTTCATGCAGTGACAAGTAGGTACATTATAAAGATTTTTTAAAGATTTTTATAGTAAAAAAGATTACTTGTGGACCATTTATAGACTTGCACCAATGTTTCATTTAAATTCTTAATTTGCTAAAAAAACAAAAAAACAAAAAACATAAAACAAGTTCACTTTATAAAAACCTAAGTTGCTTTAATTAAAAAAATTGTTTTAAAATTATACTTTCTTACGCAGACTTTTTAATAAATGGTTTTACAATTATATTTCCGTGCCGCGTAAAGAAGTAGGTCCCGCAGACGAACCTTGTTCTGACATTCGGAAAATTTCGGTTAACAACCGGTGGAGCTACCAAAAAGTAACCTCTTTGAATGGAGACGGATACAAACAATATTTTTAAAATTAATTTCTTATTTTTACTTAAAAACAAAATATATAAGAAAATATTTTCGAAAATAATTTCTTGATTTTAAATAAAAATTGATTCTAAGCATAAAGAAAATTTTTTGTAAATAATTATTGAAAAATATTGCAAAGTGTTTACATAGCTGGTTCTTTGGGATAATAGGGGCGCCTCAAACCCCCCCTTCCAAAAAGACAACAAACGGAAAAAGCTTGAGTGTTTTTACTATTTTAAAGCGTTTTTTTTTTAATTTTTTTTTTTTTTTTAAGTTTGAAACACAATTAGTGCCTAGTTGTTAGCTTAGAACAAGGGCGCATGGTGAAAACTCTTCAGGGTTTAAATGTATTGTAATGCTTTTATTGGGTTTGTAAAACGTTTTTCAGCCGCCATATTACTTCCTATTTACTTGCCTCCCCACGAGGGCAGAGTTAGACACAAGGTCGGTTTTTAATGTGGAGAAGCATTTATTACTAAAAAACGAAATGGTGAAATATAAAAGCAAGTTAAGCTAACAAACAAAAAAAAAAAACAATTCAAAGAATTAAAGAAAAAATTCAAAGAAATTTCGAACATTTCGACCCAACAACTAACAAGGTAAACAGCAAAAAGGCAAAGAAGAATGACAGAAACAGGTCGTTTGGTTAAAGACGATGGTTCGCCCTTTATTTTGCAAAGGAAGTGTTGCGGACCGGGATATAATAATACCTTAACTCGCTGCAAGAAAATAATGAAACGAATGGAATCGAAGGAAACAAAAACTCAATTGATGGATAAGATAAACGTCATTTATTTACTGTTGAAAGAATGAATGTTTTAGATATAACACGTGTTCATGTCCACGTGGGTGTAACCATCGTTTGTTGCGGGATTGGTAGTATAGAAGGAAAAAGGAAATGTGTGTTCATCTCACGTTCGGGTCACTATCGTTTGTTCACGTGTGGGAAGAGAAGTGAGTAACATAGTGAAAAATGGGAATGATAGTCCAGCGTGTAGACAAAGAAAAGGATAGAGAGTTGACATCAGTTAAACTGTGCGCCATGTTAGAAGTCAGCTACAAGTTGTATATTAGAGAGAGAAAGAGTGTATGGTGTACATACTGTTCGTTAGCCTTTTGTCCCACATAGTAGCAAGTAGTGTGAGGTAAGCGCATGCCCGCACCTGCCGAAACAGCAGTGGTTGGTGCGCCGACCAACCACCTCGGAAGGCAGGTTTGAAAAAAGGGAGAAGCTGCTTATTGCTCTTTCTTTTATAGGTGTTTCAGGTGGTCTTTTGCGGATGTGTAGATTTCCTTTGAAAGGAAGTGACATCGTCGTTGTGTGCGCGTGTGTGAGTACATTAGCGTGTGTGTATATACACGTGAATGTGAGTGTATGTACACGAGCGTGAATATATGTACGTGTGTGGACGTGGGCGCGTATGTTTGTGTGCGCGTATGTACATGACAAGTAATATAGCTTGAAATGTGAACGCGTGTTTTTGTGTGAGACTAGAAAAGGCTCGCGCAGAAGCGAAAAATCATATGATCTCGATGCTGGTCGCCTGGAAGGTCGCAGATCACTGGAGATTGAGGTCTGGAGGTCTGGAATAGGTACTCTAGATGTAGCGTGGTCCGGGGTTGCTTGTTGGGTCTGGAACGATCGGCTGGATGTCAGGGTGATCTGGAACGGACAGTGAACACTGAGAATATTGGGGTCAGTGTTAAGGAACGGATGCCATTGAGGACATAGGGGTCAGTGTTAAGGAGTGTTAAGGAGCGGACGACACTAAGAACGGAGGATCAGTGTTAAGGAACGGACGACACTAAGAGCATAGGGTCAGTGTTTAAGGAGCAAACAGATGGCAGGGAGCCAGGTGCAAGCAAGGTTGCAAACCGAAGAAGCAAGGTGTTGCGGACCAGGATATAATAATCCAAACTCGCTACAAAAGAAAATAATCAAAAGAATGTATTGGCGAGAAGAAACACAATGGTTGAAATAAATAACTTATTTATTTTTCATGAAAAAATAAAGTCTCTTGTTTTTTTTTTTTTTTTACAAGGGGGGGGGGTCACCACTTATCAAGGCCCAGAAGCCACTCAGGGATAAGGATTATTGTGTGTACAGTACGTTGTACATTAGTGTTGAGATTTCATAAAGTGTCTACTTAAGGGGACATCAGAAATTTGTTTACGTTGGATTTGAAGACATCCAAGTTGTAGTCAGGTGGGAAACAGGCAGACGGAACAGAGTTCCACTGGCGTGCTGTTCTAAGAAAGAAGCTGTGTTCATGGAATCTACGTTTTGATTTAGGCACAGATAGAGAGTGGGGAAAATTTTTGACAGTGGCTTCAACTAGACGGGTGTTTTTCGTAAAAAATTGGCGAGGGGGGACCAGAGATTGGAGCTCAGACGAGCACTTGCCATGGAAATAACGCTAAAACAAAGACAGGCTCGCAACGTCTCTTCTGTGGGAGAGAGGTTGCAGGGAAGAGAAAAGGGCATCCCCCACTAAGCCACGAAGTCTATTTTGTACTCTGTCAAGGCAGGATAGGCTGTTTTTAGCAGCTCCTGCCCAGATATGGCAGCAGTATTCCATCCTTGGACGTACTTGGCTTTTATATAGATAGAGAATTGCATCAGTAGTGAGATATCTTCTGTAGCGGTAGAAGGAACCCACCATCTTTCCAGCGACCCTGGCAACAGACTTGATGCACGTGTTCCATTTCATATTAGGAGTAAAGGTCAAACCCAGAAGCTTGTCAAAACATTGAGCTTCTCCTAGGCGAGAGCCATCCATTACAACTGATACCAGATGGGGATCAGAGCATTGATGGTGTAAAGATAGGAGTTTGGTTTTGGGTGCATTAAAGGTAATCAGCCACGTCTTCCCCCACTGAACTACACGCTCGAGATCAGAGGAGAGAGAATTAGAGAGAACTTTGTCATTTACAGCCTTTGATGTGTTGCCGTAGATGGTTGTGTCATCAGCATAGATATCAATGAATGATTTAAGTATGTGTTTAGGGAGATCATTGATGTAGATCAGAAAGAGAGTTGGGCCCAGGATGGACCCCTGAGGGACTCCAGCACTAATACTGCAGGCCTCTGATTTTTGTCCATCAACCACTACTCTTATGAGCCTATTAGAGAGAAATGATTTAATGATTGAGAAAACATTTCCAGTTATACCGTAGCTGGAAATCTTGTGAAGTAGGCCTTTATGCCATACCTTGTCGAAGGCCTTTGATATGTCAAGTGCAATTGCCCTAGAAAGGTAGCCTTTGTCGAGAGATTCGCTAATCCTATAAGATATAACCGTTAGCACATCTGCGGTAGATCTTGCAGAACAGAAACCATATTGCATGTCACTAAGTGAATAATGTTCAGTTCTGTGGTATGAAAGGGATGAGAGATAAAAGACGAAACCGCATGATGAAATTACTGAAAGGTTCCAGAAAATGTTTGTCGAAGCTGGTAGTTGATGTTGGTCGCGAAAGAAATCATGGCAACTTGTTTCGACGGTGGAAAAAAACGGGAGAAGGAGAGGACAAAGGAATGTGAGTCATCAAATGTTCACACTGGTCAAAAACAGTAGTAGCATCTCACGTGTTTAACAACACGTGTTGCCGTAGACGCCAGGAGTGAAAAAGAGAATTAGCGTGGGTGTTGATGCTTTTTATATCCTGTTACCGTGAGTGAACATTTTGTTGTGACGTCAAAGCTCAGGTGCGTGCGCACAATGTGTGTGTGTGTATGCGTATATATGCTTGTGAGTGTGTGTATGAGGATGTGTATACGCGCGCGTGCGTATGTGCGTGCGTACATATGGGTGTGTGTATGTGAGGAAAAACATGTTCAAACAGAGGTTGCAGGCCGGACGAGCGAGGTTGCAGGGAAGCTGCAGGAGGAGCTGGAAGGCTGCAGGAGTGAGCTGGAGGCACCAAGGGCTGGAAAGGCTGCGGGAATGAGCAGGAAGCCGCTGGAGTGAGCTGGAAGCGCTGGAGACTGGGAGTGAAGTTCACTGCTGCTGGGTCTCGGGAGGGAAGCAGTAGTGAATCGTATTAGTAGAAAAACTTATTAGCCCTGAGAAGGGCTGGTTGTTTAGCTCTGATAAGGGCTGTTTGAACTATTCCTGAGACGGCTGGTGTCACTGGGATTCCTTCGGCTGGTGGGTTCGGTCGACGTGACTGCGTCAGTCATCGCTTTGGGAACCTCCTCCTGCTCCCTCGGCAGGGTCGTATTTATTTGCTCCCCCACCGAGCAAATTAGGCCGATAAAGGCCAATTTTTAATGTGAGGAGTGAAAGGGAGGGAGAAGGGAAAAGGGGACCAGCTCCCGAGAGATGGGAAATTGGAGCTGGATAGTGATTTGCCAGCTGGCCCAAGTAGGGTTGCCCCTACATGGA
This sequence comes from Euprymna scolopes, assembly GCF_053919585.1. NCBI lineage: Eukaryota > Metazoa > Mollusca > Cephalopoda > Sepiida > Sepiolidae > Euprymna > Euprymna scolopes. The sequence continues at coordinate 75,621,503 of NC_136506.1, forward strand.
CCAGAAGATTGCAACAAGAGCAATGGTCTTTGCTTGCAGCATCTGCCAGAACAGATACTACACTTTAATCTTGGCCACAAAGGTGCCCCCGCGAGGGAGGCGGGTTGCTCCCTCGGCAGGGTCTGGCGTCCAGCTGAAAACTCCCTGGTTGGGCTGAGGTTGGCTATATTCATTTGGCCAGCGTGATGTTAGAGGCGTTGCTCCCAATAAGACAAACAAACGACTCTAATTAATTTCAGAACGAAATTTATGCAATCAAAAGTAGCTTGGGAGTTTGTTGATTCCATTTAAATTAATTTCGTCTAATAAGTAAAAAGTCAATTGCCTGAGTTATTGGTGTTTTGTTTGATATATTTGAATTCCGACGTGCATAGGAGTCGAGGACGGAAAAAAAAGGGAAGGTGAATGTGTACGTTGAAACTGGATATGTTCATACGTTTAGCTGTACCTATTGCATCCTTTGTTTAAGAGAAGGGAAAGCAAGGAGAAATAACGGGTGTGGAGAGAGAAAGAAAAATGGAGGCGGTGATTTGAAACTGCGACACTTTCTATATCCATCATTCAAACGGTCAGTAATGATAGAAACACAGTTGTCACATGTCACATGACCTAACTGTTCAGATTTTTCGGAACAAGGCTCGTCTGCTGGACCTACTTCTTTAAGAACCACCTATATGGTGATACACTTTTATACAATAAATGTTTTGGTTTTCAAATATTTTTGTATTACGAAAAAAACTTATTTGTTACTTATTTGCCATATTTAACCAAAAAGAACTTGGAGTTATTGCCCCTTTACCATTGCCACTGTCCGTATACTGCAGATGTGCCTGTGTTTTGGTTACTTGTGTATTTTTCAGATTTTTTTTTTATTTTGCACTTTATTTTTGTTACAGGTACACTACAGCATTTGAAAAGAAAATTAAACAACCACGTTAGGATAAAGTTAGGGGAAGGGTTAGTTTAGGAATAAAAAAAAAATAAAAGAATAGAAAAACAGTTCACTTTTTGTCCGGTATATCTAGCATATGTTAAGAACCACTCATTTTACAGGCATATTTGTCATCTGCTTCTCAAGCGTTCTGATAGGCTAAGCGCTTAAGCATCTTCCGGCTGTTTGCGTCAACGACAAGACTAAAATTTGTTTTTGTCTGGTTGAGCTGTATAAGTATCTTTATATATATATATATATATATATATAATAAAAATTACAGTTAAGTTTACCAAAATGATCCAAGATGGCAAAACTAAAGTATATTATAAATATTAAAGAATTAATATTTATAAAGTAATCTCAACCAGATGTAAAAGCTCGATAAAACCAAATAGGAGATAGAGCTTATAATTGGCTTTTCTATTTTAAAATTAATTCAATCACCATTCAATTTTTTTTTTCTTTTTCACTCATTTTTCTTAATTTAGCCTTGCCTCGGAAGTCGAGTTTTAAATTTCTTCCTTTTTTTACGCACATCTTATCTTTCTTTTAATAAATTATTGGAATTCATTCCCTTTTTTTTGTACCTATTTGTGTATTATTCCACGGATTTCTGCCTTTTGGATTATTTTGGACTATCTTCCAATTACGCGATTCCCTTGGATTTTACTTGTGCGAATGGAAATTTAACTAACTTTCTTGGATTCTGCATTTTTGGATTTTACCGTCATTGGATATTTTGCCCTTCACCAGACTATCCATTCACGTGAAATCACTTTTTTTTTCACCCTATTCCCTCTGCTTCACTTTTTGTTATCAAGTAAGATATGTGACTTACTTGTAGTTTCATCAAATACTTTTGTAAGCAAAATCCGATCCCGCATTTTGCTAAATCCTACCCTCTGATGAGAAGGAAAGTATTTCTTCGAAACTCTGCTGATTAAGGACTATCCAATTATTTAGTGTTTCCTTTTCAAATTAAATGTTTTTCACTCTTTTCCAAAGTGTTTTTTAACATGTTTTATTAAGTACTTGCTCTTATATATATATATATATATATATATATATATATATATATATATATAACAAATAAATGACAAAAGTCTATATTCTAAATTTCAAGATGTTGACCATCTTATCGTTTATTCCTTTAAGTATGTTGATATGCACAATTCTTGACAGCACTTGTTTCATAGTGCAAACTCATTCATGTAATTATAGTGTCAATTAATGAATTTATTCCGGCCTTAACTCATCAGGAGAAAAAGCATTTATCAATTTTTAAAAGAAAAATAAATGTATTTGGACATGATTACAAAATCCGAAAAGTGGGAGAGAAGTTGCAATTAGCTTTTTTTCATTTTATTATGTCATCTTTGAATTTTTAATAAAGTCATAAATTAAAGGATTGGTATAAATAAAAGGTGAAATATAATTGAATAAACGGTGTTTATGCAGTTTACCAAAGACATAAAAAAATACGAACATATTGAAAATGTTGTATTGTTGGTATGATAAAAGAGTACCGTTGTATGATCGTCTAAATGTTGTTGTCTATTTGTGATATATTCATATCTAATTTTTTTTTTTTTTTTTTTTTTTTACAAAGGCATCACCACATTATCAAGGCCCAGAGGCCACTCAAGGATAAGGGTTAAATAGTGTACAGTAGAAGTTGGTCAATATAGTAATCATTAGTAATGAAAATTTGGTAAATTTAATAACTTATATGGAACGGCTCATCAAGAACTTATTTACCTTAGACTTGAACACAACCATATTGTAGTCAGCCGGAAAGCAGGAAAACGGAAGACAATTCCACAGGCGTGCAGTTCTAAGAAAGAAGCTTTGTTCATGGAATCTATGTTTAGGTTTAGGCACAGATAAAGAGTGGGGGAAATTATTGATAGTGTTTACAGCTAGACGAGTGTTTCTTGTGAAAGTTTGGCGAGGGGGGACCATAGATTAAAGCTCAGTTGAACACTTTCCATGAAAATAACGATACATCAGAGACAAACTCGCAACATCTCTTCTGTGAGATAGAGGTTGTAAGGAGGAGAAAAGGACATCTCCTACGAGGCTACGAAGTCTATTTTGAACTCTATCAAGGCAGGACAAGTCCTTTCTAGCAGCTCCTGCCCAGATGTGGCAACAGTATTCCATCCTTGGACGTACCTGGCTCTTATATAGATAGAGAATAATTATATCATATCTAATTATATTCATATCTAATTGTTCATATGCAGTGTGTGTGTGTGTGTGTGTGTGGTACATGTATTTTGGACATACCTTAACTTCATGCGTCGTTGATCTTGTCTACCTGGAATTCATCTTGTTCTTGGAAAGGAGACTGGAAACCTGTTTTGGACGAATATTCATTCACTCCAAGACGATGAATGGTTTTCTATAGTTTTTATTCACTTTCCTGGTGTCGATCGCAGAAGAATGGAAAGTGAATATCTTTGCTTGCGTGGTTCTTCAAGGTCTTATTTTCACACACGTCAGCCCCCCCCCTAGTGAAGGGGAGGGGACGACCTGTTAAGCCGTCTGTTTTCTCTACGTCCAAACCCCAACTCACTCTCCAGCAAACCTGATCACATGACTCACACGCAGATCCGATCAGCTGACCCTAACTTCTGGTAAAACGTGTCTACAATATGATTTACCACTTTCTTATGTTCGACCTATTTCCTAACAAAAAAAAAACAAAACTATATTATACATACCCGCTACGGAATAAAGTCCTCAAAAAAAAAAAATGCTTAATTTGATCAGGTAGTTTTATTTTACAGAGGAAAATCAAATTTTAATTAGATTGATCATATCGCTGCCATGGACGAGGGGGGGGCGCCAGGGGAGATAACCACATCACTGCTTAAAGTTTGTCGAAACATGGGCAGAAAAAAATACCTAGATAAATATTTTAGTTTTTTCACTTATTTTACAAAGTTTCTCTGTTCTTTTTTAATCCCTTTTTCATTTTGTTCTCTGTTAATCACTTTTTCGTTTAAAGGCACCCCCCTCCTCCTTGTCCGCAAAAATAGACAAGATGGCGGTGATACAATCGATCTCATTAAAATTTGACTTTCCTCTGTAAAAAAAAACAAACAAAAGAAACTACTTGATCAAATTAAGCGATTTTTTTTTTTATGAGAACTTTAGGTAAATGTGAAGATTTACTCCACCTTCGAAAATTCCTTTAAAATTACCATTCTTATAGATTTTAGGGGGATCGCTGCAAAATAATGTTCAAAATTACGGCAAACGAGTAGTTTCCAAGATATGAAGAAATGTTAGTTAAAAAAAAGTGAGGGATCAATTTTCTATAATAATTTGACGTAAAATGAGCACCCATTTTGTGCCAACGATTTTTTTTGGATATAGAGGGGGGGGGGGTCTTTCCACCCTCAGAAAATTCTTTGAAATTACTACTAACGTTTAAAATTCCAGGAAACAAGTATTTTCCAAGATATGAAAGACCCCCCCCCCCCGCTTCCCACCAAATGCAATCAGAATTTTTGTAAAATATTAAACAGTTCTTCTTCATAAGTATCTGTTAAAAAACTATACAAGTTCTATAATTGAATTTCCTCTTCCAAAAAAAGAACGAAAAACAAACCAGCAGTCTCCCCCCCCCCAGCTCTCAAAAAAAAAAAAGTGATTATAAAGTGAGTGCATTTCTTCAGCGACCTCAAAAACCTATAAGAATGGTAATTTTAAAGGAATTTTCAAGGGTGGAGTAATTCTTCATACAGAACTTTATTCCATAATAGGTACATACAACATAGTTCCTTTTTGATATCTTCGTTTTTTTTTAATGTCTTTGGTAAACTGCACAAGTACCGAATATTTCTAAATATATATTTCTACATATATATTAATTTGGCTTAGAAATTTGGGACCGACTGCTTCTCTTTCATGTTATCCCAGATATGTACATTCCACCTTTTTCCAAAAAGTTGTTTCTGACTTGAAAATCGAGCCATATCTTAAAGCAAGACACAAAACCTACAGGAAATCTCTCTGAACCCCCCCTCGAAAAAAAATAACAACAACAATAATAAAGAAATAAGCTTTCCACGTGACTGAAGAAAAAAAAAACAAATTAAAAATACTTTAGAAAACAATAATTACAAAAATAAATGAAAAATAATAATTTACAACTAATTAATAATAATAATAATAACCAGCAGGATCCGTGGAAATTCGACAGCGGACTCTTTCGCATGTAATATATTGATGTTGACATTCTGTGGATGTTCACCGAAATTGGAGATTATTGTAGCTCTTTTGTTAAAACTGCAAAAGTATTTATCTAAGCTAACAGAGACGCTTGACGTAGCTCGATCATAAAATACATTTAAATATGATGTTTTAATGTATGCATATTTTTCGTATATATTATTATAGAGTCAATTTCCTATCGATTCTTATATTAAAAAATTGTGATTTAAAAAAAAAAATATATATATATATCCATATAATTTGGGTGTATCAGCTTGAATCGAAACCAAAACTTATGAAGAATATATATATATATATATATATATATATATATATATATAATTTGAGGTTGTTATTTTTCAAAGGTAGGGTAACCAGTGAAATATAACGAGGTTAATACAAGAGTGCTCAATACGGAATAGAGCAAGTTACATTTTCAATTTGTCTCTCTCTCTCTCTCTCTCTCTCTCTATATATATATATATATATATATATATAAATATATTTCCGTAGAAATATATTTTCTTATAATATATACCAATCCTTATTGAAGAAGCTCAATGTTATTACAGAGCAATATAGTGAATAAATAACAAAAAGTTATATTCCAAAATTCATGATGTTGACCATCTTATAATTTATTCCTTTAATTCAGTTGACATTTACAATTGACAGTATCTGTTTTGTAACGCAAAATCAATCACTTAATTATTATATAAATCAGTGAATCTATTATGCCCTTAACTCATCAGAATATATATTTATAAAAGTGAAAGTGTCTGTCTGTGTGTGTGTCTGTCTATCTGTGTACATTTCCCTACACGTCATCTCTGTCAATTTTCAGTCTACAGACTCGAAATTTGATATACAGGGTACTGAGATTTGGGAAAATCTTTGTAATCGGTTTTTGGTCTGAAATGTGGCTGTTAAGGGGTCAAAATTCAACTATTTGACCTTTGAGAACTCTACTAAACTCCTCTGCCAATTTTGGGTCTAAACACTTGAAATTTTAGATATAGGTTCCTTAGACATGGATCTAACTTAATAACTTGATTTGAGCCCAAAACAATAAATGATTATCCTTTATTCACTACACTAGTATAGATTTTCCAGAAATTATGAGTTCCTATCTTTTGCGATTCTATGCGTTCCCTGATTATGGCAGATCTAGAGGAATAAACCTCAATAAACAAACCTGCTTTCTGTTAATTCCTAATCAAATAACCATATAACGTCCATGAAAAAAAAAAAAAAAGAGAACAACTAAATTTCGTAATCCAAATGTGTGATAAACATGCAACCTTCTTCTTTTTCAAAAAAGACATTTTTCTCATTTCGGAACCGCACAAACTTTATCAAAAAACGTTTTCTTCATTCTATTGCACCACTTCAAAAATAGCTAAGTTAACAACTATAGTCAAGGGCGACCCAAACCCTCCCTTTTCATTAGCTGCTACACTGAGATATAGGGGAATGGTCCCACACCATTCCCAGGATTGCTCCACTTGCCTTTCTCCTCTTATAATGCTGAGTGTTCAACAAAGGGACATCAAGTACCATTTTTTATGTCTTTGGCTTAACTTGACGAAGGATTGAACCCTGGTCTCTTGGCCCATTAGTGAATACTCTTACCATTATACCAAAATGGGCCAGTCAAATGACTATTATCAAAAGAGCATTCTCACACAACCCAAAATATTTGATATAAAATTTTTTTTGGATTTATCAGGACTTTATTATATATGGCGCCTAAAATGTAGTCAATTACATTTGATTATGGGTTTTATATTTTCTGACATGTTCTTCATTGCATTTTGTTTCGATTTTTGGGTACTTCTGCATTTACTAACCCTTTTTTCTGTGAATGACACCTCGCCATACCCCGGCAGCTTATATAGACTGCCAGATTATGGTGAAAATGCTTGATCAATGGAAAATCAATTGACCATACAGCATTACAAACGCGCTGTGTTTAGCCAATGAAAATCTTAGCAGACAACAGTTAATAAATTGGAAGAAAATATTAGTTTTAATTGTGTAAAAAACTTGAATCATTAAAAAAATTTCTAGATGTCCGCATGAATCTAGTGAGCTTGGATAAAAGTTTACAGTTGAATCTCTATTCAATAGGAGGAAACACAACGTTAGTAGGATCCTCGAACCACTCAGGGTCAGATATTCATTGGCAATTGAAAAAAACAAAACAAAAGTAATCATGCGTAAATCTTGATCGATTAGTAATGAAATACAATAAATTGAGGATTAAAATCAGGATGATTTCAATGCTTAAAGTTAGGGTACAAATGTATTTTTAACTTTCCTGCCCCTTGTTAAAATAGTTACTGGTAATGCCTAAACACAGCAGCCTGGAAAGAAAATGGCCGCTAAGTTTGAATTTTATGTAAAAACTGAAACTGAAAGAAATCCTTACTCCAAATATAAATTATAAAAATAATTGTTCATAAGGAAAGTTTGCTTCATTTAAAAACAAAAAAAAGTTTTTTTTTTCATATTGAATGACAAAATCCATCTTTTGAACATTTCTATCTCCAACCATCAATTGACTGCGAATAACAGTTCACTGCACATGATAAATTACGGATTTTACACCTCCAAAAATTGGTTATTATCCAACGCTTGGCAATCCATTGAATCATTTCGAAATTATCAGACAGCTTCATAACAAGTTAGAATATTGTTATTTTTTTAAATCATTTACAAGACGATGAATGGATTCAGAATTCAATGGCCATTTTCTTTATATGCTGCTGTGTCATTGCATTACCATGGTTACCATGTGTTGCACAGTTTGTTGTCTATGAGTAACTTAGACATGACCAGCGTTGGGTTTAGAAATTTGTTATTTAGAAAAAGGCTTTGTTTTCGTTTCATTTGATGATCCCCTTTTTTTTAATCCAAAATATTATAGGTGTTGGCCTTGAGTTTGACAACATGCTTTATGATAGACATGATGAAAAAACAAACGAATGGACACATATCCAAGGCAATGGCAGAAACCCTAGAAATCTGTAGTAGAATGAGGCCATAAATAGATGGTAACATTTAATGCTACTAAAACTAAGCTTCTTTCTTTTATTAACTACAAAAAAAACCCTTCTCAACCACTGATTGCTATGACAAATAACACCCTACCTGAGCCCATCTTTTAAACTCATCAGCTTAACATATTTTAGAGTGGCTGGTTACTTTTAATGCATCTAAAACCAAGCTTCTCTCTTTACATCATCAACATTCTGATCCACATCTGGCATCAATTGAAATGAATGGCTCTCGTCTTCAGGAGGCCTCAAGTTTTGACAAGCTTCTGGGCTTGACCTTTACTCCTGATCTTAAATGGAACATGTACATCAAATCTGTTGCCAAGGCCGCTGGAAAAATGGTGGGATCTTTCTATTGATCCGGTAAATATCTCACTGCTGATGCTATTCTCTATCTATATAAGAGCCAGGTACGTCCAAGGATGGAATACTGTTGCCACATCTGGGCAGGAGTTGCTAGAAAGAACTTGTCCTGCCTTGATAGAGTTCAAAATAGACTTCGTTGCCTCGTAGGAGATGTCCTTTTCTCTTCCTTGCAACCTCTATCTCACAGAAGAGATGCTGTGAGTTTGTCTCTGATGTATCGTTATTTTCATGGAAGGTGCTCAACTGAGCTTTAATCTATGGTCCCCCTTGCCAAACTTTCACAAGAAACACTCGTCTAGCTGTACACACTATCAATAATTCCCCCCACTCTTTATCTGTGCCTAAACCTAAACGTAGATTCCATGAACAAAGCTTCTTTCTTAGAACTGCACGCCTGTGGAATTGTCTTCCGTTTTCCTGCTTTCCGGCTGACTACAATATGGTTGTGTTCAAGTCTAACGTAAATAAGTTCTTGATGAGCCGTTCTATATAAGTTATCAAATTTACCAAATTTTCATTACTAATGATTACTATATTGTCCAATGTCTACTGTACACTCTTTAACCCTTATCCTTGAGTGGCCTCTTGGCCTTGATAAGTAGTGATGCCTATGTAAAAAAAAAAAACCCCAAACATTCACAGGCAACATGAATTGGAACAAATATATTTAGGACATTGTTATGAGGAAGATGGGCTCCCATTACCGTGCTAGAAAATTATTCACACCAGAAAGCATCCTATATCTTTACAAAGCCACAATTCACCCATACATGGAGTTTTGCTACCACATGTGGGCTGGTGCATCTACCACTAGTCCTTCACTCTTAGACAAGGTCCAAAAAAGAGTCTGAAATCTAATAGGTCCCGCACTGCCGACCAAGCTCCAACCTTTCTTATCAATGTACATTACTGTACCTGTTTTACAAAATACTTCAATAGAATGTACTCTTCATTGAACTTGTGCTTCTTTGGCATACATACTCCCGACTAACCTGACAAGCGACACAATTCCAACCCTTTTACTGTTAAAGTCCCTAGATGCCGGAAAACCTTCTACTCTAATGGTTTATTCCTTCAGACTGTTAGAATTTGGAATTCCCTCCGTTTTCTGCTTTCCTAACCTACTGAAGTTTAAATATATTGTGAACAGACATCTCGCTGCTCAACTCCCCCATGGTCCATTATTAGACACAACTCCAAATAGTAGCCAAGTGCCAATATGCCTTGTTTACGGTGAAAAATAATTAAAATGGAAAAAAAACAAACAAACAAAACCCCCCCCAAAAAACAAAACAAAAAGTTTCAAGTGAAACATAATGGTATCTACTTAATTGTCATGTTGCAGTAATGAACATATCCAAAAATTATGAAAAACGATAAGATAGAAAATTAATAATTAATTAAAATAGTTTTTGACGAAAATTAGCGAAAATTAAGTTTTGCTAAATTGGCCAAAGTTTTCAGGAAAATAATTACCTCCCTTTTGTTATGATTGGAACTCTTCGGTTTACTTTTTTTGCCGAACTCAGTTTTCGCTAATTGTCTTAAAAAATTATTTTCATTAATAATTAATTTTCTGCTTTATTGTTTTCGTAATTTTTGGATATGTTCATTACTGTGACATGACAATTAAGTATATACGATTGGTTTTACTTGAAATTCAATATTTTGATTTTTTGAATTTTGCTATTATAATAAAGAAGTTTTTCTTCAGATTAAATTATAATAGATTTTTGCACAAAATACTTCCTCATTTAATGATAAAAAAAAAACCTAACACATTTTTATCGCCTATGCACAATTTTTTTCATCACATTATGATGTTGGATGTTCAATTCCCATAATTTGAATTTAAGTTAAAAGACAAAGGTGAAGTATTTTAGTTTGTGCTACTCAACCAAATGAAAATATTAATTTTCACATGCGTCCCTGTCAGTTCAAAGATCCAGCAAATTAGTACTGTGTTTGTGCAGAATAATGAATTTTGAAACCAAACGCATTTCAGATAAAAGCACTATTACATACTTACATGCCATGCCGAAATTTGTATAAATTAAAAAAAAAAAATGATCCAGTAGAAAAATAATTATATGTAAAAAAAAAAATTTATCAAGTTTTATCGCAGGTTTTAAAATATAAAAGCTGGAGAGTTCTTAAATCTTTTTTCTTTTTTAAATAAAAAAAACTGACTTATCTCCCTTGTTTTCGTTGAAATCTGAAAAATCTCCAACCGCTAGTCTTACGATTTGTTCCAAAAAATAGATTTAGCACGTCTTCTACTAGATAATTTTTTTTTGTAATTTATACTAATTTTGACATAATATGTGACTATGTAATAATGTTTTTAACTGAAATACGTTTGTTTCAAAATTCACTGTTCTGCACAAGCACCTTACTTTCTTGATGAATAAGTAGTATCGATGCTTAAAATTCAAAATTTCATTAAATCATCAATCAAAAAAAGCCAACTCAAAAAAAAAAAAAAAAAAAAAAAATGAAGCTTCATCGCTCTGCCGTGCCAAGGGGAGCAACTCTTGCAAGAACAACTTTTTTTCATATTTGTTTTTTTTTGAAAATTAACATTTTACTATTTTTAATTTTCCAAAATTACTACCAATTAAGCCTCAAAGAATATAAAACTTTTTTATTTTATATAAATTTAACATAAAAATGATCCCTCAACTTGGTTGCTCGACCAGTCTTAACGCAAATAATTTTGCTTACAAACACCTTTTTGGAATTTTGAGGTGGGGATAATTTTATGTTAGACCTTCCTTTTTTTTCTTCCTCCATAAACCTAGCATCCAATGGAACTTCTATGAATAGAGTGTCTTTCCAATAACTTCCCTTCAGTGGAATACATTTCCACAGAACTGCTTCTCTGCAGACTATAACAGGGTCGTCTTAAAATCTAATGTCAACGTATAAAGTTAAATCATGTTTTTGAATTTTTTTAGGACTGACATATTTGGATTGTTCGGGTTACTGTTCTCATCTTGTGTTATTTTCACAACGTTTCGGCTGATGTAACCTCCGACCTTCTTCAGGTGTATCTTATTGAACTCGAAAATCTGCTTGGAATTTCCTTGTGGGCTCATGCCATAGCAAAAAAAGTACTTGGTAAAGTTCAATTGTAAGTTACACTCTTCTGGAGGTTGAAGGTTCAATTTTTAGTGCGGGTGACACTTAAAATACAATTGCGAATTACTTAGGACTTCTACCCAGTCATGGCTGACAGAACAAGAGCATACTATCCTTGTAGATTAAATAAAGTGTTCTGTTTGAAATTCTGTGCAGATTCTTGAGTTTGAAAAGATACACCTAAAGCAGGTCATAAATGACATCGGCCAAAACGTTGTGAGAATAAATCTGAAGACGAGAACAGTTGTCTGAATAATATGAATTAGAAAAAACACTCTAACATATAAAGTTATCTGATGGAATTTTCAAAGTCAGAAGAGAGAAAATGGCGGAGCTGAGAAAATATAAAAATTATTGAAATTTTGTTTCTGTATGGCACGTAACATTATTCAAACTAAATCATATACAAAGCAGAATTTTTATAATTTATAATTAGCTGCTGTTTATGTTGCTATTCCAGTCAAACCAATAGGAAGGGGGAAAAAAATCACGCTTTTCTTTATATATTACACCCAAACTTTTTTGTCTATCACATATTTTCAGTTTGTTTGGAAGAATTTTTATTAAAAAATAACAAAAACAAAAATATGAAAATTTTTGCTTCAATTTAATATAAAAAATTTTTTTTTTTCAAATCAAAAATAAAATCATTATCAAAATTTTAAATATATATAAAAAATGCATATTAATTTTTGATACAATTGACAAAGCGATACCTATACAAGGCCTGATGACAGCCACTGAGTTTTTTATTACTATAAAAATGAGTTTTTTTAATCTATATATCTATAAAGGTGAGAATGTGCATGTGAGGACACTTCTCAACCTATATACTCAACAAATTTTTGATCTACAGACTTGAAATTTGGTATATAAGGTATTCAAACCCGTGGAAAACATTTTAATAGGTTTTCATCTAGAAAAAAGGGCTGTTATGGGGTCAAAATTGAAAATTTGGTACTTGGGGGTTATCGAATTTTTATTTGTTTGTCAACTGTTTCACATGACAGATTCTTTATATTTAGAATAAGTAGGTTTGAAAAAGTTTTTAAAGATCATATCAAGCTGTCCTAATGGTTATCGTACTTGACCCACTGTCTTTAGGTTTCGGTTTCGATCTCTACTTGAGTATTTTTTTTTAATTACTTACAGGAAGTGAACTGTTAAGAAAAAAAACATAATACTTGCAGACACATGTCTGAGTTTCTGTATGAATTAATATTTATGCATATTTTACGACTGGACAACGCCAGACGGCCTGCTAGCTTTCTATAAAACAAAAGCAAACAAAGCACGAAGAGAAAAGTCTACAAGTGATTTGGACAAGTACAGAAATTCCATGGTGGTAATGAAACTCTTGAAGATGAACATATGGCCTGGTTACGTTTCTAAATTTTTGAGATGAGGATTGGTTATTTGTATTGTTCAAACTACTGTTCGCATCTTGGGTGTCATTTTCATGTTTTAATCAATGTAACTGCCAGAATTTCATAGGGTAGGCTTGTAAATAATAACCTCCAGAATACATACAGAAACTCAGACATGTGCCTGCGAGTATATGGTGCATTTTAGATCATGAAGCAGATATCTGAAGATTCAGAAGATAGAGTACAGCCATGTATTCTTGGCGTTACATATAAAAGGACCCTACATCAATAGCAATTAAGTTAGCTAATATGGATTTTGACAAGGGTCACATTGAGTGCATGTCATAACCCAAATCTGCTAAAATGAATCATTCCCAGGATTGAATCAACGATGGCTGACATGTAAGGTCAAAACGAAGCGGAGATTAGATAAGTTAGACAAAACAGAGGTATGAGTCGAGATGACAAATGATGTCACGTTTTTCCAGCTGAGAGAAAACAAAGATTTTTGAATGGGTCTGTCAGGTGAAACCAAATAAGAGACATGGAATAACGTGTGTCCGTCACGAGTTGTCTAAAATAGTTGACCAATAATATAAAAAGAAATCTTTGATAATCGCTAAGTGTGAAATGTTACACTGACCTAAAATCTGTCTGTGTATTTATTTGTTTCTCACAAAACAAAATGTGACACAAGGTCGGTTTAATGTGGGAGATAACCAGCTCCCCTCAAAAGGGGATTTTGCAAAAATAAAATTGCTTACCCCCTCCATTGACTGAGGACAATTAATTTGAGTGCAGCATCTGTGCAGACACCACACTTCAGTGACCAGCCCAGTACAAGTACCACGTGTCGTCTGTCTGTGTGTCACTCATTTCAGTTAAGTGAACTAAATAACTAAATAATAAACTAAGAGAATATTATTATCTCTTTCCAGATTCAATTCTCTCCAATAATAGAACTTTTAGCGGATGTTTCCTTGTGTCCTTTCTGCATGAAAAGAAATTTTATTCGTCTAGCTAAACTGATGAGACAATTGATGGACACTCATAGATTGCAGAGACCACGAGAAGATGAATCATGCAGCAGTGAAAGCTCGATGGAGAATCGAAACGACAATGAACGGCAATGAAAGACCCACCTATGTTTAAAGAACTTTCTTTTTAAAATGAAAATATAACAACATTGATTTGGTGCAAAGTGACTTGGGCCCACCATATGGAGGCTTATTGCAAGCTAGAGTGTTACCTTGATAGCTGATGTGCTTGCTCGCCTTCTTAACAGTGCCAAGGAGTCAAAGTCAGGACAAATTCATCGCTTCATGAGTTGGAGGTAGAGCTGAACCATTTTAAATTGTAGGAGTTAGATTAGGAATTGGAGTCTAGTGTTTTTAGCAATATTGGACAGAAGTGGAAGATACAAATGTTTAAAAATAAAATTTTCAGCATAGGGTTAGATTAAGCAAAAGAATAGAAAATTCCAATAGAAGTAAAGATTAGAATGAGGCCTATGTGTCTGGGATCTGGTGTCACAGAAAGTGTCTTCGGCGTGAGTGAATTCTCTCCAATAATAAAACCTTTGCAAAACTCTCAATGGACGTCTCCTTGTGTCTTTCCTGCATGAAAATAAGCTTTATTTGTATAGCAAAAACTGGACAAAACTGCAATGATGGAGAGAAGCATTGGCGTCAGATAAAAATAACAAAAAACCCACGTATATGTATAAAAAACATTGATTCTTTTGAGGAAAGCATAACATTGGTAATGAATAGTGATGGGACGATTCCAATATTTTCCCCCGATTCCGATACAATTACTGATTCCGTACTAAATTCCTGATTCCGATTCTTTATAAATCTGTAGTTATTGAACTATAAGATTGTTATTTCTCCCGATTTTCACAAAAACACAGGTTAAATATGCAGATA
The DNA here is from genome assembly GCF_053919585.1 of Euprymna scolopes. Taxonomy (NCBI): domain Eukaryota; kingdom Metazoa; phylum Mollusca; class Cephalopoda; order Sepiida; family Sepiolidae; genus Euprymna; species Euprymna scolopes. The sequence goes on from NC_136506.1 coordinate 75,636,522, forward strand.
TTTTCCTAAACGTCAAAATACACTTGTGAAGGAAGATCTATCAATTTTAGCTTTACTGGTAATTTTAAAATCAATAAATATTTATTATTTTATCATTATTACCAGCAATGGAAGATTTTGGTTTAAACATAAAAATCAAATAAAAAAGACAGTTAAAAGATCGTTTTGGCATCGGAAAATAGGCATCAATTTTTCCGATTCCAATACCTCCAAATCTTCCGATTTTTCCGATTCATGATTCCGATTGTCCCAACACCAGTAATGAATGCTTGAGAGCAATTGTTGAACATAACTCACATGGAAGTGGAGTTTACTTGCTTCTCAACCCAAAAGATAAGGAAAATAAGACCCCCCCCCCTCAATGGGGCATGTTGGTTGGTTAGAAAAATAGTCAAGAACAAACTCATTTGTATTTTGACAGTAGAAGTGCCTCAGATCATTGACAATAAACCCATCTCCACTCTCGAGGAGATAATCCCTGGAAGGCTACACCGCCTAGGACCAATCAAAACCATATCTCATTCCGATGAAGAAGGGTTTGGTGGTTCAAGTCACCCCCTAGGCTGTCAAAATAATCACCCAGTCGAATCCTGGCTGGTTTGAAAAACTAGTTGTAACTAGGTGCTTCGAAATGTCAGATAAATGGTCTAAGTTGTGATACACATTATCAAGGGACTGTTTCCTTGCAGACTATAACATGTAAGTCTATGCATAAATGGTCTCTCAACTTGGTTTCTTGACAGGGCTTAGACAAAATAATCTTGGTTATAAATGCCCTATTAGAATTTTGAAGAGTGGGGAGGGGATCATTTTATGTTAAACTTTCTTTTGCTTCTCCGTTTGACGCTAGGCACATAGAACTGTCCATCTGTTAAACTTTCTTTTGCTTCTCCGTTTGATGCTAGGCACATAGAACTGTCCATCTGTTAAACTTTCTTTTGCTTCTCCGTTTGACGCTAGGCACATAGAACTGTCCATCTGTTAAACTTTCTTTTCTTCCGCCAAATGTCTAGCATCAAACGGAACTTCTATAAACAAAGTTTCATTCCAATAGCATCACATTATGTTTCTGGAGACTTAATCTTCCTTTAAGGTCATCAGATCTCCGCCTGTCTTTTAAAACTCACATTGCACATCCAGCGTATCATTCTCATATCGTTTCCCTTCATGAAATGCATATCTTCAACCATCACCGTCCAGGTTTCACTTCCATATGCTGTCACCCTGCATACACATGTCTCAATCTTTTTGTTGTGTTGTGTTATTATGGTGAACCCATTCCTCTCTCTGGACACTCACACACGACTCAAGTCAACATAAGAGAAACAACTGTAAAAACAATCCTAACAGATTATCCAGACGGAAACTCATTGCATAAACAGTAGGAGTCTTGTTTTTGAATTTTTGAGATTCGATGCCTCTGCTCAGTCTTGAAAGATTGTAGGGGCAGTCTATGCATGTAACTGTGAGGCAAGGGTTGTGCAATCTCCAGCCACACCTCTCCTGAATTGGTATTGCTTGAGTCAAATGGCAAGGAGAAATCCAGGACGATTGGAAACAATGCCGAGATAAGCTGAGAGCACATACAGAACCTGGAAATACCAAATGGTCACCCATTTGATACTGGCCAGGCTTATCATTGCTTAATTTCAATGAGCTGATGGGAACCGGTGTGTCAACTGTGATTATGCCGTATATATTTTTTTGAGATGGGGATTGATAATTTGGATTATGTTCTCATTCTGAGTGTTATCCACAATTCTGTTCAGTTTCCAAAGTTCAACAGAAAGATTCCAGAGTTTGACAGGTTAAACAAGATGTCAGGAGGTTCGATTGCCCAAAATACTGTGAATAACACACAAGTTGTAAACAGTAGACTGAATGATCCAAAATTCACATCAGCGGAACACATTTAACCTGATGATCACCTTTATGACTGCGCTGTGATATAAGTGATATAACAACACAAGACAAGTGTGCATGTGTATGACTTTTTTTTTTTTTTTTTTTACAAAAGAGTCATTACTTATCAAGGCCAAGAGGCCACTCGAAGATAAGGGTTAATAAGTGTACAGTGGTCAAGGGGAACATGTCAGTCATCGTTAGTTGCGAAATTTGGTAAATCGGATTATTTAAGGGATACAGCTCATCAAGAATTTGTTCACATTGGACTTGAAGATAACCATATTGTAGTCAGTTGGAAAGCAGGAAAACGAAACAGAGTTCCACAGGCGTGCAGTTCTAAGAAAGAAGCTTTGTTCATGGAATCTACGTTTAGGTTTAGGCACAGATAAGGAGTGTGGGAAATTATTGATAGCGGTTTCAACTAGACGAGTATTTTTCATGAAAGTCAGGCCAGGGGGAACCATAGATTGGAGCTCAGACGAGCACTTGCCATGAAAATAACGACAAAGCAGAGACAGGCTCACGACATCTCTTCTGTGGAAAAGAAGTTCCCGGGAAGAGAAAAGGGCATCCCCCACTAGGCTACGAATTCTATTTTGAACTCTGTCAAGGCAGGATACTGTGGCGTAGTATAGAAAGAGGAACTTTAAATGTTGTCCGCTGCTAGCTATCTGGTCACGTCGATTCCCAACAATTTTCTTCTCAGCCCACTCTACTCTTTGATCTCTCTTGAGGAAACCTACGAACCGCTGTTCCAAACTGGCAACTGTCCTCAACTGTCATAAACTCAAGATTGTCCATAAACTGTTGTAAACTGTCATAAAGCTCACTACCACTCTTAAAACTATCTGTAAACTATTGTATTTTATCCCCATTACTGCGACATCTTGATTAACAATCCCATTTTAGCTGCCTTTGTGTTCCTTGGTGAACAACTTCCTCTCCATTGTCTTTCCGCCAACTCCATAACCTTTGTTCTACTGATAAACTTATTTCCTCTTTTTTGTTATAATTTTTCTTATTTTTTTATGGTGGGGAGAGGGTGCGTTGATAGTATCACACACACTTCCATGGAACTGCTTCCCTGCATATTACAGCATGATTATCTTCAAGTCTAATGTCAACAAATACTTGTCATAAACAGTCCCCCCCCCCATGAATATCCAAACTTTGTTCTTCCATTAATCATTTCCAATCCTATAATGATATTTTTCGTTATCAAGCCAAAAAATCTATCCATCTCATATCTGCAATTGGCTTTTAGCCTTGATAAGGCACTTGATGTAAGTACTTCAATAATGTAATCATTTGAAGCAAATTGGTAAGGCGAAAAAACTTGTTAAATGAGTACCGCACGAAGCCAATGAATAAATGCCTGTTTCTGAGATCGGTTGACATTTTGCAAACAAATTAATAATCACTCTTTGTTACATTTTAACATGATTTTCGCAAAATGACATTTTTGTTCGGTCACAGGTTTGTATACCATATAAATATACTCCCTCCCCATTTTTTTTTTTTTTTTAATGTAGGGAGAATTCTGGATAAGATCCCCACCTAATAATTATTGTCAATTATTACCAGCAAATCACTTAAAAGATTTCCTCGGTAAATGATATTTCAGTTCCCATATACTGGTCTCCACTTGCGGATTCTAGTTGCGTGGTTGCAAGGCCTCTTATAGGTATCACCTTCATGATAACCAATTATTTCTTGTTTTTCTTCTTTCACAAAATTTTCTTTCGTAGGTTTTCGACTTCTTTCCCCAAGTAGACACGTTTGATTCCACGCGGAAGATCTCGACACTGAGAGATGTTTAGATGTTCCAAATTTTTCCATTTTCTTAGCACCATTCTGAAAAAAAAAAAAAAAAAAACACAAAAAGAAAATTCATAACTTTTAACCAAAACTAAAATTTGGTTCTTGTTCAGAATTTTCCCTATGTTAAAAAACAAAAATAAAAAAATCTGTATGAAGAATGTACCCATGACAAAACAGAAATATCATATTCCAAAAATCACATAAATTGATCCAGTAGTTTTAAGGAATTAATGGGAATTCATAGGTATTACAAGATAAATCTTGCAGATTTGAATTATATTATTTCCCTTTGTTTTTTAGATTATTTTCAAAATGGCGGACAAGATAGCTATTGCTTTGTTACTCATAAAATTTAATTTTTTTAATTAAAATAAAACTACTTGATCCAATTTAAATGATTTTGTAATATATATTTGTTTCATCATAGGTATTTATGTTATACAAATTTAAAAAAAATTTTGTTTTTTAATATAGGGTAAATTCTAGACAAAACCTAAAATTCAAATTATTTAACAGTTTTAATCGCCCAGGCTTGATGGAACAAGAATAATCTACCCTCATGAATACATATGAATAGTAATACACAAATAAAAGTGACAGTCTTCTAAAGGTTAAAGATGTACTTTTCATTACAGGTGACACTAACTCAGAATAAAATAAAGATTACTTGAAATCTCTATTTGGACATGGCTGACAAAATGAGAATAATCTACCCCCATAGATTAAATAAAGGGTTCAGCTTGAAATTCAGTACAGATCCTAGTTATGAGAATAATATTCAAGAAAAGAACAGTCATCTGAATAATCCCAATAATAATTTAATGATCTAGTTATATTAAGGACAACATCTGTATGTATGCATGTACGTACGTACGTATGTATGTAGTCAAGGTCTGGTGTGGATGTGTGTTAAAAGCACACAAATGTCTTAGTGTCATACTGTGCATCTCCCAGACAAACCAACCCCACGTGCACTGACCACTGCCACGCAGACGGGACTCTGATGAACAGCGAGTGTCCTGCGCCATATAATTGAACCTCCACTGCCTTGTGGGCCAAGGTTATTTAACCAAAGGCTAAGGGTGAGGTAACCCTAACAGAAACCTCCAGAGGAGGTTAGGCCCTGTAAGCTGTGGTATATATGACCCACCGGCATGTGGAATATGCTCTGGTGCTCAGCAACCTTAGTCCCAGTCATGAATCAAATGGCATGATGGGTGAAGAGGGCTCCGTAAGCTGTGGTGAAGGCAACCTCTCTAGGAGAAGGAAAACCCTGATATAAAACCTGCGGCGACTGCTGCTTCCAATGATGTTGACTTGCTCTTCTTTTTGGTTCAATGTGGCAGTTGTTCAGAGAGTTGGATTGCCTTCGGTGCAAAGTCTTTCCTCATTATAAAAAGCTTCAAGCACAGGCATTACTTGATATGTAATGGGATACACACTTTTCAATCAGTGTGTATCTCGATAACAAAAAGGCTGGCTGTAGCTTAAAACGGTAAACGGACACTCAATAAGGACTGATGCAGATATGGGCATCAATGGAAATAAAGGCTCTAGAACTTCCAGGGTCTGGTCCAGCAGGTGTTCAGGGCACCACAGCCTGGACCTGGTCATCAGCAGATGTGCAGGACTGTGTACGCATATGTATATATATGTGTATTGTAGATGACCGTCTGGCACGTGCTGCAAGTGGCGCTCATGTCTGCCTTTTTTGAGCCAGAGATGTATTAAGTAATGGCAATACTCGAGAACGAGTTTGCTGCCATCATGTATGTATGTATGTATGTATGTATGTATGGATGGCTATATATGGTATAATCACGTATGTAATTTTTGGAATATGACATCTTTGTTCAGTGACGAGTACATATATTATAAAGATTTTTCTCTATTTTTATTTTTTAACTCAATGTAATTCTAAATAAACACCCAACCCTTAAAAAGTTGGTATTTTGTTAACCATAGTTGTAACCTCGGAATAATAATATTTAAAATTTAGATAAAAAGAAAAGATTCACTCATTTGGGGACAAACAGAGGTGTTTCTGTGGAACAAACTGAATTTAAACTTTGCACACCCAGATTGTCAGTTCATGTCATTAACCACTGTCACCTCACACGCCTGTTGCATGCTGGTTCTTTTTTTTTTCTTTTTTTTTTTTAAATTTGATTTTTGTAAATTGAATTATTTATGGTGTTGTCTATTCATTAACTAAATAAAAGTGTTTAAAATTATAACATACTTAAAAAAGGTTCTAGCTCAAAACAAAAATTAAAATTATAAGACTCCCAAGCAATGCAGAATAGGGAGAGTTAATCAATATCTCTCTCTCTCTCTCTTTCTCTCTCTCTCTCTCTCTCTCAAGTGATTTTGTCTTTGTGAGGAACAGTCTCTACCAAACTACTTTGTCAATTTTTGACAAACAGACTTGAAACTTGATATATAGAAAATTTGGACTTGAAGATGACCATATTGTAGTCAGCTGGAAAACAGGAAAACTGAAGAGAGTTCCACAGGCGTGCAATTCTAAGAAAGAAACTTTGTTCATGGAATCTACATGGAATAAAATAATTAAACAAAAAAAAAAAAATTCTAACAGATTTACGTGAAAGGTGTGAGGGTAATTTTACTTACTGAAGGATTTCCAATGACAATTCTGTATTGGAGACGTCCATTCGCGTGATATCCGAACACCCAGAGTCCACTAAATTTTGAATCAGTTTGTTGACTTGACCTCGCGGAAAAGTACGAGACAGATCCAAAGTATCTAATGTATCGGCCCACTGCAAAAGAAAAATATACTTTAACTTTTTTTTTTTAAATATACTAACAGGTCACCGTTTATCAAGGTGCAAAGGCCACTCAAGGATAAATGTTAGCATGTTTGTTAGGTGGATGGTGAGGATAGGTAACAATGGTTGAAACTGCTAGAATTTGATTATTTAAAAGGATGGCTCAACAAGAATTTGTTAACATTAAACTTGAAAACAATCATGTTGTAGTCAGCTGGGTTGTATTTTGAAAGAAACTTTGTTCATGTAAGGCTCCATTTAATTTTAAGTAAACAGAGGAAGAAAGGCAAAAAAATGTTGGAGTAATATTAGACTTTTAGTTTTTAATCCAATATTTAAAAAAAAAAAAAGGCTCATATAATTCACCTAATATTTAAAAAAAAAAAAAAAAAAAAAATTCTGTATGATATATATAGTCATGCCAAAATGAAAATATTATATTCTAAAACTCACATAAATTGATCAAGTAGTTTTATTCTTATAAAGAAAATCATTTTTAAATGATTAATGAATTTGTATGTATATCTTGTAAGTTTGAAATCGAATTATCTCCCTTTGTTTTCATTAGATTGCTCTTCAGTTACCCCAAAAATTTGATTTTCTAAAACTAATTGATCAATTTACGTGGTTTTTGGAAGATGATATTTTCATTTTGTCATATTTCATACATCATACAGATTTTTGTTTACTTTTGGTTTTTAATATATGGGAGATTCTGTACAAGAACAAAAAAATGTAAATAAAAAAAAATTGTGAAAATTATTTTTAAATTTAAAGTAAAATATTGTAACTAAAATAGATAAAAGTTCCTTTTTCTCCTTGATGTAAGTGTTATTGGTCCCCCCCGACAAAAAGAGGGTGGACCTGTAAATTCACCCTCGTTCGTCTGCACTTTTCTCAATAGCTATGCCTTGGAATTTTTTGAAATTTTGCACAAACATTAAACATGATAGGAGTAAAAAGTAACAGAATGGATTTTCCAAGAAAACTCAGGATGTACCCATAGGGGGTACCTTTCGGGTTAAAATGGCTAAAATTGACACTTTTGTGCTAATAAAAAAAATTGGATTTTTATAACACTTTCTGAAAAGTTGTAACTAGCTGATTTCTATATAATTTTGTTTGTCTATACTTCGCGATAACTCTTAGGTGTGCCCAGGGGCTCTTTTGGGACTATTTTACCATATTTGTCCAAAATTTTCTGTTTATGTCCATTTAGCAGTTTTGTATGGTGCTGAACACAAATTTAAATATGTTAAGGCCTTGGGGACATTTGGGGCTAAATGGGGGGGGGGGACAAATGATGGACCAAGCCATTTCTTTTTTTGCATGGTACAGAACTCAAATTTACATATATTAAGGCCTAAAACTGCACCGTTTGTTCATTTTAACCAGGATTTGATATCTCCTGGGGACTTTTGAGGCTAAATGAGGGAGGGGGGACAAATGCTGAACTTGGTCATTTTTTTTTTATGCCTTGTTCACTGGGCATGTATGGGGGACCATGCATGCTTCACTTGTTCACGTTAAATTAAAATTCATAAGCGTTACTTAAAATTTAAATTACTAAGTGTTACTTAAAATTGAAATTCATAAATCTAGAAAGCCTTTTTTTCAAATAAATAAACATTTGTCTGAGATCAAATTTTTGGTGATATGATACCTTCCTTAAGGATAGAATCAGTTTGTGCCTTTTTGTTTTCTTAAAATCCGCATCATATTGGCTTTCCAAAATTACTGATTTCAATATATATAAAATGCATGCGTTGAGAAGAGACAAATACAGGGTGGAACAATAAATTTGTCACCCTAAAGAAAACAACACTACAGATTTATTTTAAATTCAGGTAGTCATTATGTAATAGAGCTGACATCTATTCAATGTAGCCACCTTCAGCCTCAATCACTGCCTTGATATGGGTCTGGAACTGGGAGCATGCCTTTTCCACAAGCGCTGGCGTGAGCTCGATGAATACTCGGCGGATAGCAATGATCAGGCTGACTTTGGTGTTGTGGGGGGTCATGTTGGTGATGTTCTTAACGTATGATCAAATGAAGTAGTCCAGTGAGTTCAGGTTGGGGGATGAGGGAGGGCCAGTAAGAGAAGGGTATAAAGTCGTAGCACTCTTTCTGAACCCAAGCCAGGTCTCCTGATTGCATTAGAGGATCACCACACTCTTCAGCACATCCAGGTACACTTTGGTGTTGACTTTCGAGCCGATTTCGAAGATGTGAGGTGGCATGATGTGGCCTTTACTTGAAATCACACCATAGACTATAACTGTGGCGGAAAACTTTGTTGAGCTGTGCCCTCAAGCGTTGAACCATCCAGATTTTCATTTTGATAGTGTTGGCAATGGTCCTGTTGTCATAACTTAAATCAGTAGAGAGCATGAGTTATACAGTGGTGCATCTCTGATCTTGTTCGTTGAACATTGTGTCACTTTCAGACATTATAGAAGGCTCCTATCGCTCTTGGGATTTGTACACAGCTGGCCAACTAGTAGATGGTCTGCAACAAAAAAAGAAAACCGGTTTTCATCAAATGGAAATGGAATCATGTTGTCTTTTCTTGAATGACAATTTTATCGTTCCACCATGTATATAATTCATTTCACACAAACCAATCATTCCTCCTGATTTTATGAACATTTGAAAATATCACCATTGAAGAATAATGCACAGACTGTACTTTTCTAGTTACACATGCCACGAGGAAAGAAGAATAAAAATAAAAAAACACAAACTGTTTCTACTTCTGATGAAGCCGTCATATCACCAAAAATTTGATTTTAAACAAATAATTATTTGTTTATTTAAAAACAAAAATCTGATGCGTTGTACTGGCTTTCTAGCCTGTTACTGCTTTAAAATAGGTTTTGTCTGTGAAATAACCATATAAAAATGATATAAGAACTCAGTGGAATCTTTCATAGATTTATTTAACAACTTACGATTGAGATTATACAAATTTTAACCATTGGATGTGCAATGATAAAGTCTTTCGATCGTCTCAAAGTGTCATGGCCGACTCCTGACTTCAAAATCTAAGGGCGATCACTCTTTTTTTCCGTCCAAGGGAAATAACTATTTTCTTACAAATTTCAACTGTATTTACAGTTAAGATATTTTCAGTACCTAATTGATAAAAATGAGAAATATATTTAGTCAACAAATATTTTTTGATAAAATTGATATTTTTCTGAATAATGTAAAAAATTTTACTTTTTGGTCAGAAAAACGAATAACACGCAAAAAATACGAGTTTATCAACATTTCTATGAAAATAATGTCCATTGTATTTTAAATATAGAACTGACCTGAATGAGATAAATTAATAAGTACTAACTAGTGGAATCTGTGGAAATTCCATAGTGGACTCTTTCATATGTAATATATTGATGTTGGCATTCTGTGGATGTTTAGCATAAATGGAGACGCTCTGATATTATTGTATCTATTTACAATGCCTCCCCACGGGACAGAGTTAGACACCAGGGTCGTTTTTTTTTAACGTGGAGAAAAGGAACAAAAATAAAAAAATTGTCTCAGTTGTGAAGGACTGCTCCTCCACTGAAAAGAACAAGAAATGGAAGTGCAGCATCTGAAGAACAGATACTACACTTTGATCTTGGCCAATTGTTTAAACTGCAAAAGTATTTATCTAGGTTAGCAGTGTAACCCGAAAATATGCTTAAATATGATATTTTAATTTATGCAGATTTTGTATATATTATTATCGAGTCAATTTTCTATCGATTCTTATATATTATAAAGCTGTGATTTTAAAAATAAAAAAATATATCTATATGATTTGGGTGCATCAGCTTGAATCGAAACTAAAACCAAAACTTATGAAGAAAAAAATATATGTATATATATATATATATATATATATATATAACTTGAGTTCCTTCAGCTATAATTGAAACTCAAATCAAAACTTATGAAGAATTCTTTGTAAAATTACATATAAAAAAAATAAATAGATGACTTGAGTGCCATCAGCTATAATTGAAACCGGGATGAAAACATATGAAGAATTCTAGAGAAAATTATTTATTCCAAGAAATGAAAGATCATAACAATCAAACGAGTCACTTGGGAAAAAAAAAATGATGTAAGCATGACACACAAAATAACACACACACTATCGTATTAATATATAGATAAACACTCAGAAAGTAACATTGTGCTACATAGTTCAATACAAATAATAAAATCACACTTTTTATTGTCCCAATACAAAGCGTCCCTTTTTGAAAGCTGGATTTTCCTCAAGTCAAAATTACTTTTGCGTCAAAGCCTCCCCTCGTGGGGAGGCAAGTAAATTTGGACGGACCACAAAAAATCCAATTTCAAGCTTAATTGCAATCATCTGATCCATGGTGTTGGTTGGATGCTCGGATGCATCTAAAAAAAAAAGAAACGATTACCCCCGCCCCTCTCTCTCTAACAAAATGACAAAACAAAACTGAACAAAAAAAAATCCAACTGTACCTTTGCAAAAGTGACACCATCTGTAATCACAGTCGCTGGCAACTGGAGGTAGGTGAGTTTATTCGTAACAATGTACGTCATTGTTTCAGGTGTAATAGCACCAAAATTGGTGAGATCCAAAACTTCAAGATCATACGTATTCCTTAACACCCTAAAAAGAAAAAAAAAAAATCCATTAAATTAAATTAAATAAAACGAACAATATTTCCTTTAATTATTGGAACCATTTATGCAAATGCGTAAAACTTTATGCATCCCGAGAAATAACTTATTTGCATATCAGGTTTGGTTGAAATCTATCAAATCCCAAACTATGCGGCAGATAAAGAAGTATTAGGGAAAGCAGGCCTACGAAGCATTCAGTTGATGGTAATGAAAAGTTGTTCCCGATGGGCAGGTCACATTGGCGTAGGGATGATGGTCGTCTGCCAAGGCAATTATTCTGTGGTGAAATGTGGGAAGGAAAAAGAAGTGAATCAAAACCTAAGAAGAGATTTAAGGACACAATAAAATCTTATCTAAAACAATCAGGACCATCTGTGGACCAATGGGAAAAAATGGCTTTAGGTAGAAAGGGCGAAAGGTGATATATGAGAGCATAGAATCTTTTGAGAATAGCCGTATATAGTACAGCGCTTGCAAATGATTGATTCGCAAGGGCGAACAGGGTCCACAAAGTCACTACATTAACAGTGACATGTGGGAAATTATGCATATCTCTTGCTGGCCTCAAAAGCCATTTGCGCTAATGTGCAAAACCTGTCTTGGACCCTAATAATAATATTGCAAGTAAAACGGATCTGTGGCAAAATTTGTTGCACTATGGCTGGCCTGAAGAGCCACTTGTAAACACACCCAATTTGAAAGGGGGGGGGGTAATGGGGGGGACGCACAGAGGACATGAAATAAAGGAGGTGGTCGTGCTCAAAACTGAGAGGACAGCCACCATATCAGGTTTGTTTGAAACCTATGAAATCCCAAACTACATGCAAGAGGCAACAGCTTAGTTGAGAGCTTCGGGATTTCTAAATATAAAACACACTTTTTTAGTATCTGCTAACATTGAACATTTATTGGTAAGAAATATTTCAAAAACTAAATTGACCATGCAATTAGGTTTTGTTTTGCTAATAGAACAATATATTTTTGGAACAAATTGCAATAATAATTCAAATTGGCACTTATGGCAGCATTTAAAATTAAAGAAAATACAGAAATGTCTGTATGATGTACATACCAGTCACGGGACAAAGATAAAAAATTCCCCAAAATCACATACTTTGATTTAATAGTTTTTTTTTTTTTTTATTTAAGAAAATCAAATTTTACCATTTTGATGAGCGTGAAAAAAAAAAAAAAAAACGTCCAACGAATCTATGGACAAGGGCAGACAACCCTAATGCATGTGAAAACTGTCAAAACAATCACTGATTACCTCCCCTTGTTATGTTCTCTAGAGAAACATGGCATTGTCTGTCACTTATCGGTAAACAATAGCAGATTTGATTTTTGTAAATAAAAAAAAAAATACTTGATCAATTTTTGTGATATTTGGAATATAAAATCTTCCATTCAATGACAAGTAGATACAATATATAAATTTTTCTTCATTTTTGTTTATTGCTTTGAGTGCCAATCTGAATAAGAACCCAAATTGCTTCATCAGATTAAAAATTATGAATTCAGGAAAAAATGGTGAAAAAAAACAAAAAAAAACAAAAAGAATTTAGGAGATTTTTGCGTGGTCTCCTAAAATATTCAGTGGTTCTTTTTTCCAGTTGTAATTCTATAAAAAATAACTCGTACACCACCCGACAATGCCCAGTGAAAATACACTTTAATTAGCAATACACATGAAAAAATTGAAATAGCTTAAAGTATTTCAATATTGGTATACATAGAAAGAGCTTGATGAGCTAAGAAAGAATCTTTTTAAATTTAAAAAATCTGATTAAAATTAAGGAAGTTATGACTATTTTTGTGCCTCACACGTTTGGATATTTTCCCCTCTTTAAGACCATATGCGTTTCGTTACATTTTTTACACTACTTTTTCAGTAAAAATGTCATATCTTTGTTCAAACACAAGACTAAGCAATGAAACTTACCGTATAAGTGTATTTTTGTACAAGGAATCAGAATATGCAACTGAAAATATCCAAACGTCCATGGTTTCCAAATAATCTGCAGTAAATGTGCATAAACATGCTGCAATTCCTTAAAAATGCCATGTATCCATAAATAGAAAAGAAGTTGGAGAACTCAAAGTTGAATTGTAATGTGCATTACGTACAAAAAACTTAAATCTAAACATAGGACCGTTTAAAAATGAATATATTGCAATATTTCTTTGGTATTATTGTAGATTAACACCTTCTGTTTAACTCCACCCAAACCCTTCTGACCACCCCTCCAAAATGTGATTCTACCTTTTTAGGCAATTATGTATGAAATGCCATGAAAAACTTTAATGAAAGATAAACAAATTATTTTAGAATTTAATGTAAAATAATTCCCCATTACAGGTCATTCTAGCGTTTTAGGGCAGTTAACTGTTTTTTTTTTTTATGGGAGATAAATCCTGTATGCTTTTTGTTTAATTTTTTTAAAGACAATTATGTGTGGTTTTAAGAGGGTTTCTATGCAATGAGAATATGGGGAGGGTTGCCATTCGGACTTTGAATTAATTGTAGGGCTAAGGAAAATTATGTGGGAACATACTGAAGACTCGACAGAAACAAAAACAATATTAGAGGGGGGGGCGGTTAGTTTTACAAAAATGTAATGTAAAATAATTCACCATTTCCAGCATTTTAGGGCAGTTAACCAATTTATTTTTTATGTGCATTTTTCTTTAAGGAAGGATCTATTTTTTGTTTGTTTGTTTGTTTTAGATGCTTGTATGTGGTTTACAGAGGTATTTTGTTGGGGGGGGTTGCTACTCGAACTTAGTGTTATTGTTAGGGTTAAAGAGTGTTTTAGGAGGAGACTTGCCACACATAACTTGAGTAGGTGGGTTGCTAACAGTATTTTGTTTTACTATTTATTTTTAAGTCGTTACCAAGACTTCAAATATTTAAGTGTCAACTGACATTTGTCTTGTTCTCTGGAAATGCTCAACAGTCAACACTATTTGTGCGTTTGTATTACTTGCCACAGAGGTCGAAAACGTTGTCCAAAAAAATAAAAAATAAAATTATAACAAATAAATGTTATGCAAAGCATGTTTTTATTTAATGTAACATGTTTATTCAGCTCCAAAACCATACAGTGCTTACCGATGTATTGGAAAGTTAAAAATGGCGACCGACTATCTCTTTCACACGGTAAGTTTGGGAAAATGAGTTAAAAATAAAAAACTAGATAAAATACTGTTAAAAACCCGCCGAATAGTTTCTAACAGTATTTTGTCTATTTTTTTTTTATTTATAACCCATTTTCCCAAACTTACCGCCTCAAAGAGAGTCGGCCACCATTTTAAATTTTCAAATACATCGGTAAACTATGTTTTTCGAGCTGATTAAACATGTTACATTAAATATAAACACTAAAAACATATCCAGTTAGGTAGAAAAGTAACTTATCTTGCCTTTGATAACATTTATTTGTTATATATTTGTTTTTTGACAACTTTTTCAAATCTATGTGTATAGTAGTACAAACGAGATTTTCATACATCTTTTAATTTTGAAAAAACATTTGTGGCTGTTCGCAGTAAAACATTGTTTTAATTCGCTGTTCAAAACTAATGCAATGAATAAAAGTGCATGCAAGCTATATATCTACAAAAGTTTACTTTGTTTTTTAACCATGTTTTTAAATTTGACCAGAAATGTGAGAAATTATAATGGATTCATAATGCCGAATTGGTTGGGATTGTTATTATACATTCTGAAAACCAAATAATTCTAAACTAATGTTATTCTGATAACATTCTCTAATTAAACATATCAGACCATTTATATTCATATTTTCATGCTTTTCTTAATTCGTTCGTAAATAAAAATGAAAGAACGCGTGTTGTTTACACTGTGCTATGAATCATACTACAACTGCTGCAGTGCTGCTGCTAACTTAATTTGACCAAACTCGAAAAATAAACATTTTTTTTGGGTAGGTCCTTTTAAATTATTATCAATTACCGCGGTCCTACTGAACATAAAATAATACTTCTAATTGATGAAGATAGTAAAAAGAATGATTTATTTACTAGTAGGTGTCTGATTAAATTTTTTTTCAAAATGTTCGATACTCGTCATATTAAAATCTTATTTTTAACACAACAAAAAAAGAAATGGTCAAAAATATTTCGGACACTTGACAATATTAAGATTAACACCTCTTCTGATTGGTTTCCAAATTTCATAACGAAATTCTTCATACAATCATGGTACGGGCCTTTAGAAAACAGGGAGGGTCATTATAAAACCTTACCAGAAACGCCATTTTATGACGTTCACATTTTTATCATTTTATTTGCTTATAACTCTTAAAATATATAATGTACATCCATATTTATTAATTCATTTGAAAGTATATTCATTTCCGAACAAAACAGTAGTAATTTGAAGACTTGAAGTGCTTTGGTTTGAAAAATATGGCTATTTTAGTAGAACTACCTTGAAATCTGTGATTATCCAAAGCGTTTTTTTCGTCCGTGTGTATTACTACTTTAATATATTTTAATTTATGCAGATTTTATATTCATTATTATACAGCCAGTTCTCTATTGATTATTATATTGTACCCAATATATAGCAATGATTTCAATAGTTAAAAAAATATATCACTTGGGTGCCAATTAACTAGGATCAAAACCAAAAAGTTTTGCTCTCTCTAGAGGTATTCACTATTATATGACCTAAGGACTGATGGATCTAAAAACTTTAAAAATTAATGCAGTTTAACATATAAATGCATATTTATGCATGTGTACAGAAGCACTTTAAGTTGACTTACGCCTGCCAAGTTCTAATTCTGAACCCTTAGTAGCTATTTTTACTTGCCCGGTCGTAAAATATGCTTAAATGTGATATTTTAATTCATGCAGATTTTGTATTTATTAATATAGAGCTAATACTCTAATGATTATTATATTGTACCCAACTCTGGAACTCTGTTCCGTCTGCCTGCTTCCCACCTGACTACAACTTGGATGTCTTCAAGTTCAACGTTAACAAATTCCTAATGAACCGCCCTCTTAAGTAAACACTTCATTAAATCTCCACACTAACGTACTGTACTTGCAATAACCCTTATCCCTGAGTGGCTTCCGGGCCTTGATAAGTGGTGACCACCGTGTAAAAAAAAAAAAAAAAAAAAAAAAATATAGTAGTGGCTGTCCAGCATGGCCTGGTCATAAAATATGCTTAAATATGTTACTTTAATTTATGCAGAATTCAAATTCAAATTTATTATTACAGAATCAATTCTTTATTAATTATTAGATTGCATTCAATATATAGTAGTGATTTCAAACGTTAAAAAAAGTGACTTGGGTGCTATCAACTAGAATTGAAATCAAAACATATAGCTCTCCAGTATTATTTGTTACCATCTGAGCTAATTCCATATGCATATAAAAACTTTAAAAAATAATGTTAATAAACATATAAATGTTTATTTACACATGTGTAGAAGTAACACATTTAGTCGATTTATGCGTGCTAAGTTCCAATTTTTTTTTTTTTTTTTCAATTTTGACCCTCTTAGTTATTTTTACTAGATAAAAATCAAATCGAATTTATTCCACAGGTGCAAATCCTCTACATATTAAGTTTCAAGTTTGTAGACCAAAAATTGACAGAGTAGTTTGGTAGAGTCTATTGGATTTCGGGAAGCATAAAACAACAATCTTAGTCTATGAAAATCAAACATAGCTTAAAGGGGAAATAACTCTCACATCTTAAATAAATCAGATTACTTCTAGTTTTAGACGCAACTGTTGTCAACTATTAATAATTGAAAATAAATTAAATATAAATCATATATATACATAGTTGGGGACTCACTGTGGTGCACCAGGAGGAAGCTTTACATGCCTCCCCGCAGTAACTTAGTCCACAATAAATTGTAGTCTACATTGCACCGTAGAGAACCTACTATTGATTTTATGAAATTATATTATATAATGGTTTGAAATAAAGTTTAAAATTCAAAAGTTAAGTATTATGCTTTAATTGTACTCTAAACAGAAACATTCATTTTAAAAGCACCTTGCCTTATCAAAGAACTTACTGCTGATTTTATATGCAGAGTCCTTCTGCTTGTGTGGTACCTTTTATATATAAGTATATACATGTGCAAGTAAGTAGATATGAAAGAATGTCTTACCTCATCAAAATATTTTGAACTGCATCATGTGAAACCTGGTCGATATTTAAGCTTAACTGTTTAAGGTTTTGAAAACCTGGTGATTCAGCCTAATAAAAAAAAAAAAAAGTAAACCATGAGTTTTCTCCCCTTGTAACCACAGCACCTTGAAAAATGTAAGCAATCATTAATCACCATTCTGGGGAAAAACTAAAGTAGACAATATTTGTAAAAAAGGCAGTTTTGTTCAATTTGGGGAACATTTTCCAGTCCTCCTTCAAGGGAGCAAGACTAAATTTACTTTGGGTCATTGATAGTTGTTCCATCTGAATAAATTTTGGTGGATTTAGAGCAAGGTCTAATGAAAAAAATTTGATTTTTGTCCAAAATTCCCCCAATATTAAAAAACAAAAATAAAGAAAAATCTGTAGGATGTACATACCCGGAACAAAACAAAAATATCACATTCCAAAAATCATGTAAATTGATCAAGTAGTTTGATTTTTAAATAAGAAAATCAAATTTTATCAGTAACAGAAGATCAGCCGTCTTACCTGTTATTTTGAAAACAATCTAAAACGAAGGGAGATAACTCAATAATTACAAATTACATATTTCTAGTAATCGCTTAGAAATGATTTTATTTATAAAAATAAAATTACTTGATCAATTTACATGATTTTTAGAATGTCAATCTACAGTAAATGGAAGAGCAAAAAAAAAAAAAAAAATTGCTAATTTGGTACAAATTTCAAACAAAGATCTTACTTTTAGATAAAAAAAATTGAGTGTTAAGTAAAACAGAGATACAAAAAGGGGGTATATATATATATATATATATATATATATATATATATATATATATATATATATATATACACACACACACTAGTAGGGAGGTCTGATGTTGCTTGGGATTGAATGATGGTCAACAAATGTTTTATGCTCCCATATTTTTATTATCATCAAAATCGGTAAAATCATCCATTTTTCAATCACATCGATTGATTGCCTGCTCTAGTTGGGGCTTATTGCGGTGCACGGAGAGGAAGCTTCACATGCCTCCCCGCAATGACTTAGTCCAAAATACATTGTATTCTAGATTGCACAATAGAGAACCTACTGTGGATTTTATAAAATTTTTTATATGAAATGGCTTGAATGAAAGTTTATAACGAAAAAGTCAAGTATCATGGTGCAATTGTGCTCTAAACAGAAACATTAATTTCGACCGTGCCGCTGTTATATCAAAGAATCTAGTGCTGATTTTATGTTGGGCCTTTTGGCTTGTGTGGTAATAAAATTTCTCAAATACATTTGTGATGTTAGGCTATATAAGGTGTTAACTGTGGTCAAAATCGCCTGTTCTTTCTTTTAGTAAATTATTTCGATTATTGATACTTATTGAAGACATTCCAATATAAAGCCTATCTAAGAACACTACCAGGCACATAAAGTACCTTTGTGTAAAATTTCATAAAATTCGACCAAGCTGTTTTGAAGTCTATAGGGAACGAACACGCAAAGTTCCTTATATATATATATATATATATATATATGAACAAATGATTAATAAAACATTAGAGATTAATAAAACATGAGATTACTTTACTTGTAAATATTAACTCTTTAATATTTATAATATATTTTAAGTTTACCATTTTGATTACCTTGGTAAACTTATTGTAATTTTTTTATATATATATATATATATATGAATAAAAATAAAATACCAGCGATGGTTGACGTTATGTTGTTTTGAAAAAAGAAAAACCGAATGAATTTATGAAATGATCAACGTTTCGTCCTTATTGCAGAGGACATCTTCAGGATATTAAAACGAAAAAGGCAAAAAAAGAAAACGATCATAGACCATATGAAAATGAAAAGGAAACAGTGTTAGAATACACACACATAGTTTCCTTCCTGATATGGGTAGGATTCTAACACTGTTTCCTTTTCATTTTCGTATGGTTTATGATCGTTTTCTTTTTTTTTGCATTTTTCCTTTTAATATCCTGAAGATGTCCTCTGCAATAAGGACAAAACGTTGATCATTTCAAAAATTCATTCGGTTTTTCTTTTTTTTCAAAACCACACACACACATATATATATATATATATGAGAGAGAGAGAGAGAGATAGTTCTGTTACACATAAATAATTTTTTAAAAAAGTCTTACCATTTCTTCCCGAGAAATCTTTGGAAATACTAAAGGGCAATTGAATATTTTTAAAATGGATAGTTTTGGGAGAGATCTCTGCAGGTCTTCAATGTGGATGACAAGACGACAGCATTTAACATTGTCCAATTCAAGACTCGTAAGGTTGTGGCAGTTCAGCTGTAACAGAAAAAATAAAGAACAATGGAGGAAAATTTCACTGTAAAAAAACAAAAAAAAAACAAAAAAAACAACCACAAAACAAAAAAACTTTATTTGTTACTGAGGAATTAAGTAGCTAGAAAAATATAATGAAGTAGTCTAAAAAAAGTAAAGTGATTGACCATCGTCGAGGGAGACCCAACGACTCCCTTTTCATTGGTTATTACACTGAGATATAGGGAAGAATGTCACTCCTTTCCAAAGACTACTCCACTTACCCTTGATTCTCACCTTATAATACTAAGTGTTTCGCAAGGAGATATTGTACCATTTATTTTTAAGTCTTTAGCATGACTTGATCGAGGATTGGACCCCAGTCTCCCAGCCCATTAGTGAACACTTTAACAATTATGCGAAAATAGACTAGTATGAGGTATGTACAAATATATAATTTACAAATTATTTTAATTATTAACAATCATTTCCTAATTTTTATGTTTTTTTTTAATGATAATGTATTCAGGTATAGCTTGAAAAAAACTAGAGAATATCATTATGGGTAATACACACAAAGGTCGGAAGATTATATATGTATATATATATATATATATATATATATATATTATATACTAGCAGGCCATCCAGCATTACCCAGTTGTAAGATACGCTTAAATATGATATTTTAATTCATACAGATTACATATTTATTTTTATAAAAACAATTCTCTATCGATTATTATATTGAACCTGATATATAGTAGTGAGATCAAAACTAAGAATATATATATATGACTTGGATGCCATCAGCTAGAATTGAAACCAAAACATACACTTCTCCACCCTCATTCCTTAGCCTCTGAGATGTCCATATGCATATATATATATATAAATTCTTTTTTAAAAGATAGAATACCCTGATCATTGAAGACAAGATTCAAGCAAGAGCACACAGTTCACAGAAATATATACACACACACACACACACACACACACACACACGGCATAAAGTTCCCTTATATATAATAGTAGATATATACACATTGACATATCTGTTCTTGTCAGATCACTAAAGTTAAGCAATAATGAGCCTGGCCAATACCAGAAGGGCGACCATTTGGGAAGGCTAGGTGGTGTATATACCGTGCCAAGATGTAGAAATTTCCAGGCTGGTATCTGGGCGCACGTTAAATTCACTGGGAGAGATGCACCTCCAGTCTTAATAAGGACATGTATCAAGGAGAAAGAAAACTCTGATGTAAAACTTGAGGTCTACTGTCTTGTGGCAGCCATTGCACTGACGAAGATTAGCAGCTGTGCCAAAAAATGTGGTTGGTTCTACACAATCAATGATCTCCCAGAACACATACTGAAATCATTCGTTGACATCTATACTGATGACACAACCATCTATGGCAACACATCAAAGGCAGTAAATGATGAAGTTCTCTCAGATTCTCTCTCCTCTGATCTTGAACACGTGGTATAATGGGGGAAGAGGTGGCTGGTTACTTTTAATGCATCTAAAACCAAGCTCCTATCTTTACATCATGTAAATCAAGAAAGTTGCCAAGATTGCTGGAAAAATGGTAGGATTCTTCTACCACTCCAGAAGATATCTCACCCCTGATGCAATTCTCTATCTGTATAAAAGCCAAGTACGTCTAAGGATAGAGTACTGCTGCCACATCTGGGTAGAAGCTGCTAAAAACAGCCTATCCTGCCTTGACAGAGTACAAAATAGGCTTCGTGGCCTAGTGGGTGATGCGCTTTTCTCTTTCCTGCAACCTCTCTCCCACAGGAGAGACGTTGTAAGCCTGTCTTTGTTTTATCGTTACTACCATAGCAGGTGCTCGTCTGAACTCCAATCTCACCAATCTTTCACGATAAACACCCGTTTAGCTGAAACCACTGTCAAAAAGTTTGGAGAGAACTGGAGCTACTTCGGCGGCACACTTTTTTAATAGCATAACCGGGATGAGATCAGGTGCACATGCTTTTGCAGTGTCAAGATTCCTTATGATAGCATGCACCTGAGCAGGGGTGATTTTCAGATCATCTAGTGTGGTGTCTGTCTGCAAAGGAAAGTCAGGGAGGGGGTGGTTATCAGAGTCCAGTGTGGAGTTGGAGGCAAACCGTCTGGCAAGCAAGTTAGCCTTCTCAGTTGCTGAGCAAACAACCTCATCATTGTTAGATAGTGGGGGAATTGCTTATTGCCCATTATTTACTACACTGTTGTAGATTTTCCAGAATTCTCGGGTTCCTAATTTCTGTGCTTCGATGCGTTTTTGGGTCGTTTCAGTAAATTCCCTCTTAGCTGTCGCTATTTCTTTCTTACAGTTATTTCTGGCTTCTATGTACTTCTGTCTGTTTGAACTGGACTTATGTCGGTTAAATTTGTGGGACGCATGCTGCCTTTGCACTATGGCAGCTGCACAAGTTGAAGTGAACCATTGGGGAGAGTGGGGTTTGCTATAGAATTTGCGTGTGGAAACATGTGCTTCAATTGCCGCTTTGAACCATTCAGTGGTCTCATTTGCACAATGTTCAGCAGGAAGTGAAAAGATATTTTGTCATGGAGCGTCCCTAATGAGGTTCCTGATGGCTTCCCAGTCAGCCTTTTTATAATATCTCATTGTTTTGAGCAGTGGCTCTTCAGTTTTGGCTCTAGAGTTTAGGGCGATTTCAACCATTACCACTGCATGATCGGCAGTCCCAAGACATACATACATACACAACTATATACATGCATATATATGAAAAATAGGCACATATATACATATACATAGATATACAGATATATACATAAAAACATAGGTACAAATATTTACCTTTTAATTTTTCGCCTTTTGGTATTAAATAACCTGAAATGGGTTGATATGCCAGAAAAAAAAAAAAAACAACCAAACCAAACATCATGAATAAATATTCGAAGAAATAAAAAACTTGAAAGATAAAATTTTCTTCAAAATTACCAGATTCAGCTTTATATAACCCGAAAAGGGTTGATATGCCATAAAACAAAGCAACCAAACTAAATCACTAAAATGATTTAAATACGGTGATTCTTACCAACAACGTGTTGAAGATGGGATGCATTTTCTGAGGCAAGATGGTTATGTGTCCAATTTTTAGATGAGTGATGATGCTGGAATTATGTTTTAGAAGTTCTTCAAGAGGAATGTGGTTCTTGTCCAAAACCTGCAGAGGAAAAAAAAATAAGAAATAAAATAAAAAGAAAATATTAATCTGATTTCTTATTATGTCAAAAGTTTTTACCAATTTAAAAAATTTCATTTTTAAAATGAACAACTGCGTTTTTGAATAACCTTTTCTCTCTATAACTTGATCCCATCTATCAACAAACTTATAAAAGCCTTGATTGTAAAATTTTTTTTGGTTTTGATATGCAATATGAATCTTACACTTGCTCAATCTCCTAATCCTCAAAATAAGTGATAATATGGAGAAGATAGATCAGGAGAATATGCAGGATGGTGGGCAAGATTTCCCAAACAAATTTTCCTGAGGGATTTTTGGTTAGTAGTGCTGTATGAGGGTGGAGCATTATTATGATGTAAAACGACTCCCTTTCTGTTGATCAAAGAAAGTCATTTTTGAGGTCAACATGGGTGAGAATATCGCAGAAAAATATAAATTACGCTTTAATAATGTGAAATAAAAAAAATTCTAAATTAATCAAGGTGTTATGTTCTTCAGCACATCCCGGTACACTTTGGTGTTGACTTTCAAGCTGACTTTGAAGATGTGAGGTGGCATGGTGTGGCTCTCACTTGAAACCACACAAAAACAATAACCGTAGCCGGAAACTGTGTTTTCATCACCCTGGGCACATCCTTGTTATTCGTGGCAGTCCAGCGATGCCTTTTGAGGCTGCTGGCAATGGTCCTGGTGTCATAACTTGGATCGGTAGAGAGCACGAATTGTACAGCGGTGCATCTCTGATCTCGTGTGTTGAATATTGTGTCACTTTCAGACGTAATAGAATGCTTCTATCGCTCTTGGGTTTGTACACAACTGGCCAACTAGTAGATGGTCTGCAACAAAAAGGAAAAAAAGAAAACTGATTTTGGAAATGGAATGATGTTTTTTCCAGGATGACAATTTTATTGTTCCAACCTGTATATCTATAAAAGTGAGAATGTGTATGTGTGTGAGGATATATATATATATATATATATATAGTAATTTATAAAATATATATGTGATTAAGCTACACTGAATATTCTGCATTTCATCCACTCTAAGACTCTTCAGGCTTATAAGTGGATGAAATGCCGAATATTCAGTGTAGTTTAATCGCCATATATATTTTATAAATTACTAACTAGCTCTACCTACGCATTGAGCACCTTTGAAGTAAATACTTAAAGTTTACGCATAAATCTATACTTTCGTATATTAATTTTATGTGAGTAAGTAGTTTACACTCAATGAATTTTTGATCTACAAACTTGAAATTTGATATATAGGGTATTCAGACATGTGGAAAACGTTTTAATCAGTTTTCATCCTTAAAGGAAGGAATGCTAAGGGGTCAAAATTGGTGTGTGGGCGTTGCCGGATTTTTATCCGTTTGTCAACTGTTTCACAAATGCACATTCGGGAGTTGTTCAGATGACGGATTCTTTATAAAAGAAAAAAAACACAATACTCGCACGCACATATTTCAGTTTCTGTATTAATTCAAATATAATATTGATGCACATTTTATGACCGAGCAATACCAGGTGGCTTGCTAGTTATTCATATATCTGGAGAATGAAATGATATACTCACAAGTGAAAAAAAAAATAATAAAACACGATTATATACACGTCTAAAAGTGAATAAACTATGAAAAGGAAGGCCCTGAAACGGCCCGTTTTCTCTCCTGATAACCGACATTAACTGGAAGCCAAAGTAGAATACTTCACAAGTGAAAACAGCTGAAAAACATGATTATATACAAGCCTACAAGGTAAGTTGTTGATTTCACAAACATAATATCTTCTGTCGTCCACTTGCGAGTTTCAGCTAGTTTTTGTAGTAATTTTATTTTGTAGAATGGAAAATGACACAAATGTATGAGAGGAAAAAAATATGGATTTATCAATAAAATAAAATTTCATAACTTCTATTTTATTTAAACTTCCATTTTTCTTTAGTTGTTTTACTTTTTCTGTTCACTATGCCGTTAAAAAAAAAATAAATAAATAAAAATCAGTGCTTATTTACATTGGTGATGTTTTAAATAAACGCATTTCAGGAGAAAACATTATTATGTACATATGTATCATATCAAAATTAGTACAAATTCCAAAAAGTAAAAATAGGATTTAGCGAATTATCAAATTTTTTTCATATGTTTTAATGTAGAAGAGTTGTGCAAGCAATTCAGTATGACAAATAAGGGAGATAACTCTTAAATTAAATTACGGATCCACTATCTTTAAACACAATCTCTGGGAACTGATTTTTTATTTAAAACTAGCAGCTGCCCCACGTCGGCACACACAATACCGAGTCAAACACAAAATGGAGTACACTCAACATCAAGTATGCTCAACATCGTCTTACTATCAACGCTTACCCTGTGAACTCGAAGTATGGGAAATTTCCATATGCACAAAAAAAAATCACTGTAAAAACAAAAATATCCTAACTAAGGGTAAGGATAATGAGTAAACGTTGGATAAAATGATGGTTAAAATTATTACGAACTTCCCAGGATTCGAACCTTGAATCATCTGATCTGTAGTTAGATGCGTTATTCATTGCGCTACAAGAAAGATGTTACCGCGACTGTATACAGACCGTGCTAAATTCCGTTGACATGGGCAGGTAACTTTTTCAATAATTGCATTAAATGGCACAAAAACCCTTTTTTCGGGCTTTTTGTGTGACTTGGCATTGTTCATTACAAACGTTCAATTTCTTGTTTTCTCTCAGTGGAGGAGAAATCCTTCACGACTGAGACAATTTTTATTTTTGTTCCTTTTCTCCAAGTTAAAAACCGATCCTGGTGTCTAACTCTGTCCGGTGGGGAGGCATTGCAAATAGAAACCATATATAGATAAGGACAATCTAGGGACTGACGCCTTTTTTTTTTTTTTTTTACACAGTGGTAATAATCAAGGCCCGGAAGCCACTAAGGGATAAGGGTTATTGCAAGTACAGTACGTTAGTGTGGAGATTTAATGAAGTGTTTAATTAAGGGGGCGGTACATTAGAAATTTAGTTAAGTTGGACTTGAAGACATCCAGGTTGTAGTCAGGTGGGAAGCAGGCAGACGGAACAGAGTTCCACAGGCGTGCAGTTCTAAGAAAGAAGCTTTGTTCATGGAATCTACGTTTTGATTTAGGCACAGATAAAGAGTGGGGAAAATTTTTGACAGTGGATTCAGCTAGACGGGTGTTTTTCGTGAAAGATTGGCGAGGGGGGGCAGAGATTGGAGTTCAGAAGAGCACCTGCCATGGAAATAACGATAAAACAAAGATAGGCTCGCAACGTCTCTTCTGTGGGAGAGAGGTTGCAGGGAAGAGAAAAGGGCATCCCCCACTAAACCACGAAGTCTATTTTGTACTCTGTCAAGGCAGGATAGGCTGTTTTTAGCAGCTCCTGCCCAGATATGGCAGCAGTACTCCATCCTTGGACGTACTTGGCTTTTATATAGATAGAGAATTGCATCAGTAGTGAGATATCTTCTGGAGCAGTAGAAGGATCCCACCATCTTTCCAGCGACCTTGGCAACAGATGATGTACGTGTTCCATTTCAGATCAGGAGTAAAGGACAAACCCAGAAGCTTGTCAAAACATGGGGCTTCTCCTAGACAAGAGCCATCCATTTCAATTGATGCCAGATGGGGATCAGAGTGTTGATTATGTAAAGATAGGAGTTTGGTTTTAGATGCATTTTTCAATTCGGTGAATCCGTTCAAAAGTTTTATTGGTATATATATACACACACACACACACACACACACACACACACACACATAAATAAATAAACATTTAGAATTTTATTAAGAGTATAGATAATTGTAGCACATCATCTACTGGATCATTTTTTGCAGTTTTTGGAATTTATACTAATTTCGACATGACACATAAGTACGTAATAATGTTTTCACCTGAAATGTGTTGGTTTAAAAGATCAATGTAAACAAGCACCAAAATTTTATCAAATTATTTTTTTGGGTACAAAATAGTTAACAAAGTTGACCCCTCCTCATATTAAGAATGGGTTTCTAAATAATGTAATTATGAGAAACAGGGAAAGGGAATTTTGTGACATATAGGCGATTTGTAGAATTATGCAAGTGTAAAAAAGTGTAGAAACGTTGATGTTGCCATTTTGTCAAGGTTTTCAATACATGCAACAGCTATTACATTGAAAAAGTCCCTTCTTACTTACCAAGCTCTTTGAGAAATTAATATTTTTTAGCTTTGGACAATTTTTTACTAAAGTAAGAAATCCTTCTGACACTTTCTTGGATGTGTTCGAAATATCAAGGGCTTCGAGTTGAGGGCAGTTCATAGCTATGGCCTACGAAGAAAGAATGAAAAATAAAGTAAGATTTATAAAGAAAACAAAAATGATAAAAACAATGGAATGAAAAGAAAAGAAAATTAAAAATAAACAATAATTGAGAAAAATAAAATTGAAAATTACAAACACAATAAAAAATAATCTATAAATATAAAAGTGAAAATGTATGTATGTATGTGTGTTCGCTTTTTCTGTATGTCTACAAAAGGTTTTTTCAGAGAAGCGGTCGGTCGCTTCACAACTTTTTATATCACATATAAATCGTAATATCTCAGTTAACAACGAAGCTCGCCTGTCTATTTAATTTGCTCGATTTCGGGAAGATAAATATTCAACATTTGTCGCTCGCTGCATGTGGGTTAGTCTTTTTCCTATAACATCTTGGGAAAATAAAAATAAAAAAAAGCGTTCCGCAGTAAATGAATACTATCCCGCAGTCAAAACTCGACCTCATTAACTCATTAAAACGGGCACCTGCCAAATCCAAGTAATTAAATAAATTCAAACGTGTTTCCATTAGCATATCGCGGTGGGGCAATGGTTAACGTCGCATGTTTTTTTTTTTTCACACTTTAATTCACAACTTGCCTTCGTTGTTCGGGTTCGATACTCATACTTACTTTTTTTTTTAACCCCCCCACCCCCGGAGTTTCCACACACACCTCCAAACACCTGGGCAACACCGGGTACCCCTCGCTAGTCTATATATATAAAAGGCAAAAGTGGCTCACATATTTTTCTATGTCCAAGAAAGTCTTTTTTCGAGGGGGAGGGTTACTATTTTTTTTAGAACTTTTTATATACTCCCTAGATTATAATATCTACGATTTGTGAACGGATGCGTCTCTACATTTATTTTGATCGACTTTTATAAAATTTCCTCTCTTCCGTCCTTTTGTGGGTTTGTTTGTCTTTTTCGTATAAATAAAGCGAAACTCATCGAAGCAAAGCCGTCAGCGGCCTTTCATGCCGGGACGTCTTGAAAGCAATTAGCTTTGATCGATGTGGGGAAAACCCTTCATATCAAACAAATGCTATTCATTTGAGAGTACCCCTTTTTCGAAGGAGCTTGGTTTCCCCAACATGGGGGAACGAATAAATGAAACAGCGGAAAGCTGAAATGGCCTGCCTACTAACACTTATTTTTTTTTTCTTTTACTCCTCTAAATACTCGGGCAACGCCGGGCACCCCCTGCTAGTCTATTATATAAATCTCCCCTGTCTGTTTAAATGTATGTATGTCTGCTTAAAACTTTCGACAGAGGTGACGGATTTTCACGAGATTGGTATCATTTTGAAGCTCGACCCTTCGGACGACAAATATCGGAAAATTGGCCCAAAATATTAATTCCTTCACCCTCCACTGGGCACTTTTTTTACAAGGAAGGGTTGTTTTTTTCACCGATATTTTTGAGAGTCATCCCCTCTTTTTGGTTGACTAGCCTTAATTTAAACCATCATCACTTCTGGTTTGGCAATGGACGCAACAGCAAAGACGTCACTTTTTTTTTCACATTCTTTTCCTCGTTCACGGGACAGGTTCGAGCCTGCCTTCCTACTACCACTTTTTTTTTGCTCAACATACACCTCCAAACACTTGGGTAATGCCAGGCACCCAGGCTAGTCTAATATATAAAAGCCAAAATGTCTGTTAGTGTGTGTGTGTGTGTGTTTGTATGTCTCCTAAAACTTTTCGACAGATGCATTGGACCATGACAAAATTGGTATGATTAGAAAAATCGATCTCTCAGACAACATATCAAAAAATTGGCTAAAAAGATTAATTCTTTGATCGTCAACTAGTTTTTTTGATCGTTGATATTTTTTGCATTGACATTTTTGCAAAAATCATTCATGCCTTGTGATCTCAACATACGTTTAAAACATGTTATTTTGAAGGCCCGTGACGTCACAAGTGCACTATAGCCAAGTCGATTAACACGTTTGCTTTTTTTCATCTCCTTTTCCTCTTTTGTGTTACAGGTTCGAGCCTAGCTACTGTGGCTAATTTGTTTTTTTTTTGCGCTCACATGAACACTCGCTATTATTTTAGTTGTTTTTTAGGGCTAAGGGATGGTTGTTCAATAGCCTTACTATACCACCTCTCCACACCCGAGCTGCACTGGGTACTCATACTAGTCTATTATATAAAGGTCAAATGTTTGTTTATATGTCCAGTTTAAACTATGCAACAACACCCACAATGTTTTTTTTTTTTTTTTTTTTTAGTTAGCATAACCTCAAATGTATGATATCTAAAATAAAAAAAAACAATTTGTTATTTGAGGCTCAAATAAATGTCATTTATATCATGTAATGTTGTCGAGAGGTACACACATCTTTTAATGTTATCATGTAGCTTGTTTTCCAGGAACTTACTAAAGGGAAGTAACTATGATTTTTTTTTCACAGAGTTATTTCCCTTCTACTGACTTGGATTGTGTGTGTAAGCATGTCAAAAGAGTATAGGTTGGTTGAAAAAAATATGTGTAGAATTATATGTTACACCTTTGCCCTATTAGTTAAAAAATAAAATTGAATGAAAAGAAAACATTGAAAGAAAGAAATTAAAACTATTATCTTATCTTAGCGATTTTGTCTGTCTGTCTATCATATCAGGCACAAATTTTATTTTTTAACAAACCCTTTATATACGGTATACAAACTGTGGTGAGTATCCAGATGGTGCCCTCTGGTATTTGATCCAGATTTATTAGAGCTGATGTGTGGCGGAATTAGTTACCACTTATAGGGATCAGCAGTTACCGAGTTTTAGGCTGTGTGTTCCATTACTTCAATGTCGAAGGTTGTCGTTTGTGGTTCATGACAGCATAACAAACAATCAGATCTTTTCGTTTCGCCATGTTTCAATACTGATTGTAAAACAACATTTCTAAATATATATATCTATATAATTATAAAACTCAAATGACCTTGTAACGGGTGTTGTAAATCATCATCTGGTTTACGACTTCCGATTGCGCATGCGTACATAAACATAAACCCATAAACAGCGTAAACAAATGAACACAAATTGCTGGGCCGGTTTCGTTCAGACAAACGGGCGTCATTAGAAAGCGAATATCTTAAATTTATTCAATAAAACACTTCAAGATATGGGAAACAAACACAAAACGTGATTACAAATAGTACATATAATCATCGACCTCTTTCATATATACAATATATATTATACTAAATAATCAACGCGACAATAAAACATATTGTTTTACTGTGTAAGTTTTCAGCGTCTCAATGTTTTTTTTCGTGTTCAAATTATCCAAATAAACAATTGCTAATACGTTCTGCTTTTTTTTTTATACATCGTTCATTTCCGTATTATGTTTAATTTCTTTTAACGCAATTTTCTTACAAATAAATCCTCTTCAACCCGTTGACATCCATAAGAGCATTTTACAACAGCGATTTACTCACTGCCTTCATTTTTTTTAATTTATTCTCCATTTTTTAATACACCTTTCTTAAAAAACATTCATACATTTTCTTCTACACTACCAACATAAATAAATAAGCCTGAAAATATGTTTTTTTAAATTTGTGTTACAAATAAATAATCAACACGACAATAAAACGTATTGTTTTAATATGTACGTTTTCAGCGTCCCGATTGTTTTTTTTTTGCGTTTAAATTAAAAAATATATCAAAACTTGAATTTAACTTTAAGTATTATGGTATGTGTTTAGTGCACATTTACCTATAAGTATGGCAAACCACTTATAATTCAATGGCTGTAAGTTTTTTTTCAAAAATAAACAATTATAAACAGAACGACTCATAAAATCTATCTATATTCATTTTTCATTTTGATATACTTTCATAGAAATGTTTCTGTTATGTCATAAAAAACTATTTTCTTTATGTCACAAGTGTCACGCTCATACATTAATTCCATAGCTAATATAACATACTGACCCAACGGGTCATAGGTAGTCTAGTATATATATATATAAAGTTGTCTGAGATTGAGGTAAATGAGCATTACATCAAGTACTACAAATATAAATGATACTAAATTACTAATATTATTAAAGCCACTTGGCGTTTTAATTGTTACATTTGTGGTGGATTGGTTACTGGTTATAGACTGCGTGTTCTATTACTTGAAGCTCAAAGGTCGTCGTTTGTAGTTGTACCAGCGCAACAAACAATCAATAATGTTTTATGAGTACATTTAAGAAGAAGATGATTTAGAATAAAACATGTTGAAACAGAGTTACTTATTTACATATATACAGGAGATATTTATTTATACAGAAGTATTGAAGAATACAAGATGCGTTGGTGTACGTGCGTGTAGGTATATTTCATGCATCAAGTTAATTGTCCGTTATACATAGGAGTTCACAGTATGTACGTGTGTATGAAGTAGAATGTTTGTTTCGTGTACATACGTGTATCTGGATTCGTCGAATATTCATCATGTATGCATATGTGAGTATATACGAGAGTTCGTCCTTTCCTTGAAAGGATTACACGGCTGTCGAGATGTGTTAAAAATGTGTCCCTCACATGAACAGTTTGATGAGAAAAGAACGCTGACGATTCGAATGAAAAGAGGAAGATCATAGGAGATAATGAAACAGGAAGTAGTACAAAACGCCACCTGTCGGCTGAAATGGAAATCACGACAAGGGCAGGCAACCGGTGTGTATTTGAAAGT
The DNA here is from genome assembly GCF_053919585.1 of Euprymna scolopes. Lineage (NCBI taxonomy): Eukaryota > Metazoa > Mollusca > Cephalopoda > Sepiida > Sepiolidae > Euprymna > Euprymna scolopes. The sequence goes on from NC_136506.1 coordinate 75,668,406, forward strand.
GTGCACGTGTACGCTCTGAGTAATACATATTGGGTAAAGGCATGTGGCCATAGATGTCATGCTCTCTGGATAGTTTTTTTTTTTTTTTATTATAAAGGAGTCACCACTTATCAAGGCCTAGAGGCCACTCAAGGATAAGGATTAATGAGTGTACAGTGCTTAAGGGGAACATGTAGACATATTTAATTGTGGAAATTTAGTAAATTGGATTATTTAAGTGGATGGCTCATCAAGAATTTGTTCACGTTGGACTTGAAGACAACCATATTGTAGTCAGCTGGAAAGCAGGAAAACAGAACAGAGTTCCACAGGCATGCAGTTCTAAGAAAGAAGCTTTGTTCATGGAATCTATGTTTGGGCTTAGGCACAGATAAAGTGGGGGAAATTATTGATAGTGGTTTCAGCAGGACGAGTGTTTTTCATGAAAGTCAGGACAGGGGGAACCATGGATTGGAACTCAGATGAGCACTTGCCATGAAAATAATGATAAAGCAGAGACAGGCTCGCAACGTCTGAAAGGTTTCTCTTAAACTGGACATCTTCTCTTTATACGTATTACTGTTGCTACATAATATTTTTGCTTGGTATTGTAGGCAATGGACGATTTCTTTTCTTTACGTTATACGGATGGTGAGAGATGAAGTTTAGATATTGTCCAGTGTTGGCTTTCAATATACAAATGACCTAAACTCCTAATCAGTTCGAGTTATCAGCACATCTAGGAATGATAATCTGTTATTATGTTCCTTTTCTATCGTGAACTGTATAGATGGATTCGGTGTGTCAGAAATTTCGTGAAAAATATTGAATAATTCCACCCGTCTTTCCAAGCTTATAACTCCTCGAAAAATGTAATTCAAGCCCTAATTTTTTTTTTTTCAATTAAAGGAGCAAGGACCAAGGTTTCATTAAAAAAAAAAACAATAAAAAAAACGTGTTTTTTTTTTAAAAGGTTTTAAACTTCGGACTTTACAGGTAAGTTTCTAAAAAACACTACTTTTCTTTTTTAAATTTGAAAATATTATTTATTGACCTTTTCTCTTCAATTTGTGATATATAAAACTTTGGTGAGTAAATTAATTATTTACTTTTCAATAGACACTTGAAAATGGGAGGGGGGCGTGAATTAAAAAAAAAACGTTTGTCGAAAATATTATATTCAGTTTATTGAAAAGAGCATAAAATTTCATATTGACCCTGAAAATATCGTAAAAATAGAACCGATAGAAAAATTTTGATAGATTTTTAAAGTTTAAAAATTGAAAAATATTGAGTTCGTAAAATTCATTACTGTTTTTAAGAAATAAAAAAAATATTTCTATTACTTTTAAAACAACTTTAATAGTTTATTTTGGAAGTATAATCCATAAAGAAAATAAACAACCCACTTTTAAAAGAGAAATTACGAGTTTTTTATATTTTATTCACAGTTTCGTGTTAGGGGTGTCAAAAATTCCTACAAAAATTCTGATACACCTATAGATGGCTGCATAGAGTTCACATGATTCAATGTTTGAACATAGATTCATCTGAAGAAGGTTTGAGGTTACATCTTATATTTTCCTACCAACTAAATTCTGTAACTAGAATTATCTCATTTATCTCCCTTGGACTGATATGCGAGTTATCTCCCTTACATATGTTCTGCCTTGTTTAGAAGAAAGCTCGTTCTATACATGTGCGGAAGCTATAGCAAGATCTTGTTTGTGCCCTTTCTGGCTGACCCTTCAAGTTCATCAAACGTCGTCTGACTGGCTACCACCATTGCATAACCTTGCCACATCTGGTCTGATGCATCAACCACTAGTCTCTTCTTAGGCACGGTTCAAAAATGGATTCTCAATCTAATAGGTCCCGTACCATCAACAAAGCTCCAACTCCTGTCCCATCACCATGATGTTGCATCCCTGTGTCTGTTTTACAAGTACTTTAATGGAATATGTTCTGATGAACAAATTGCACTTGTACCCATTCAATGTACATACTCCCACCCTGACCAACCTGTTTGACAAAAAATCCCACCCTTTCACTGTAGCGGTCCCTAAATGCTGAAAAGCCTTTTACTCTAATAATAGCTTATTTTCTCGGACGGCTAATCTTTGAAATTCCCTCTCTGCTTCCCTGACTTACATGCAGAAGTTTAAATGTAATGCAAACCAACATCTCGCTCATCTTCCTACATAGTTCCCTGTAAACATGATCCCAAATATTTGCCCCTTACGCCCAAGTGGCAATATGCCTTGTTTTGGGTGAACAAGAGTAAAAACAAATATACATATTCTTACACTGCGACTGTAAGACACCTTTTCTGATAGACTAGCGCTGGGTAGCTGGCATTGCCCGGGTGTGGAGAGGTTTTATGGTAAGGGTATTGAGCAATGGAGTCCTAAAAATAAAATAGCAGCAATCGCAAAAAAAAAAAAAAAAATAACCAACCACTTAAAAAAAATAGAAAATAGCAGTTAGTACCTGTATGAGAAAAAAAAAAAAGCCGCAGTAGCCAGGCTCAAACCTATAACGCTAAGAAGAAAAGGAAATGAAAAAAAAGTGAACGGTTTGCCGTCATTCAAAATAAGCTTAGTCATTGCAAGGCGTATGATGACTTTGCAAAAATGTTGATGAAAAAACTGACCCCTTCTCCTTGTAAAAAAAACAACTCAGTTGGTGGTCAAAGAAATGTTTTTGGCCAATTTTGAGATATTTGTCACCCGAGAGGTCGATCTTTCTAATGATATCAATTTTGTCAGTGTTCGTTGCATGTGTCGAAAGTTTTTTGCTAGACATACGTACACACACATTTTTGCCTTTTATATATATAGACTAGCATGGGTGCCCGGCATTGCCCAGGTGTTTGCCGGTGTAAAAGAAAAAAAAAAGTTTTGGTAGGGAGGTAGGCTTGAACCCGAAGCTTTGAGGTAAATAGCCTGATAACTTACCATGACGCTAAGAGGTCAGGGAAGTAATAATGGTTGAAATTAAACGTTTAAAAAAAACAGGTAATTAAACGAACGTCAACGTGTGGTTTTCTCGGTCAAACATCACGCCATAGAGAAATGAAACCTAAGCGCGAATTTTGTAACATAAAAGTCGTTGAAATAAAAGATAAATGCGACCTCGTTTCGTAAATCGGAGATATTATAATCTAGGGGATATATAAAAAGTTGTAAGAATTAGTGACCTCCCACCCCGAGCGTCCATCCCCCAAAAGCCTTTGGCGGACATACAAAAAAAAAAAAATGCACGCACAAACACACACATTTTCACTTTTATATTATAGAAGATAGAAAAAGACAGAGAGAAGATATGAGCTAAATTATTTCAGTTACCTCTCTTGGACTGATATCCGAGTTATCTCCCTTATATTTATTCTACCCAACATTAAAGAATATGTACTCTCCTTTCTGGAAGTAAAAGAAACTCGTCCCATACATGTGCAAAAATTAGAACAAAATATTGTTTGTCTGTCTTTTAGATGAGAACAATAGCCCAAATAATCCAAATTATCAATCCTCATCTAAAAAGAAAAATCTCAGGATCTTTTTTATTTTACTTACCGCCAAGCCTTTTGAAGTCAGATTTTTCCATCCGCTTAAATTAAGTGTCTTGCAATTCTTTAATCGGTTATTAGCCAACCACTCAAGCGTTCCGTCAGTCGACTTTATCCAACCAAAACTCAGGTCAATTCGTTCCCAAAGTGTAATTGTTAATGATGCCTGATACCAAGATCGGCACACGCGTGTCGCTCTGTAAGAAACAAAAAAAAAAAATATATATATAATAATAACATGAATTCTCAGCCCATAAGCCGTGAAACAGTTGCTGTTACAGAATGTGGTTTTGGCATATTTGTAAAAACACGAGTTAATATATTGTGAATACATATATACGGGGGTGGGGGGCATAGCAAAAGTAATACCTCCTTTTTTATATTCCGCCTGAATGGATCAGAGGGGATTGTAAATTGCATTGTTATGACTGGGCTAATGCACTGAGAATGGCGATGCCTATGTAGAAAAATAAATTCTGGAGCACAAAAGGTTGCTCGTTTTAATGGTACTGTTTCCATCTTTGTAACTCTTCAACATTTTGAGTTAAAAAGAAATATTAGTAAGCTTTACTTTTGAAATCATCACTCTTGTATCTATAATTATTTCATGTATGTACATAAAATGTTATAAGGAGATATAATATTTTATGTATCAATTTTCAGTACTTATGTCAATAGTGCTCAATATGTGAGTAGAGCAAGGTGGTGTTTGGTTTAACGAGCTAACCAATCCGATGCATGTAATTTAAGATGTTAACAGAGGAAATTAATTATTGTTTTTATGCTCACTCTCACCAAGTGATTTTTCAATTTATTAATTAAGCACAAAAGGTACTTGTACAGTTTAATCAAGACAAAATGAAAATATCGGAAAAAAGGTCATATTGTATGTATCGTTTTGGACTGAAGATCTCAAAAAAAAAAAAAAAAATCACTTAATTTGATCGAGTAGATTTTTTTTTACAGCGGAAAAACACGTTTTTATAACAGCGCGTTGACGGTAGACATCTTTGAATGTTTGAACATGGCACGGGGAGATAACTCAGTTTAAAGCGCCAACACTCCCTCCTCATCTTTAATACTAGCTTTTCTTCCTAAAAATCGAACCTCTTGCTAGGTATTATAACAAATTGTTTTTCACTGTAAAAAAAAAAAAAAAAAATACTTGATGAAATTAAGTGAAATTATTTTCCAGAGAACTTCATTCCATAATGGATATGTACAATATAACCATTTTTTTTTTTTTTTCGATACTTTCATTTTTTACTGTCTTGATTACACTGTACAAGTACCGCACAAAACAACAACAACAAAAAAACGTTTGAAAAAGTAATTTTTAGCAGGTGGAAGGATATTAATTTATTACTTAAGTCAAATGGTGACCCTACTTGGTTTTTAGATTGGCATATATATTTTTCCCTTTATTAAGACATGATCAAAAAACCATTAGCAATAGACAGAAGCTCCTAAACTAACTAGGGAATGCATAACACTTAGGAATATCATGACAGCCAATACAGAACTCTGAAAATGTGACAATGATATATATTCATTCACATAATTCTGAAGCAGCACATTCAGGACTGCAGAACACAATGTGAAAAGAGATTGCTGGTACATCTCTGAGCAAACACTGGTGTGATTATGCAGAGGGTCTAATGTGAATGGGTATTGTCGCAGGTTTGGTCTGTTAAGCACTGTGGTGAGGCAAGAACCATAAAATAATCTGTAAGCAATGGAAGCAACTGTTACATTCCGATGAATAGACAGCAGATCTAATCCAAGGTTACGGCAGGGAATATGTAGTACATATACCTGCTGGCACGATGTTGTAGACGCTCAAGAGAATCCGAGAACACCTTGCCAACTCTGGTGAACACTAGGGACCCGTATTTCAAGTGAGAACCAATTATTACCTTGTAAAGCCTAGTCAGCAAATACCATTCATGAAGAATTTGGTAGCTCAGGATATACAATATGTAAAGCTCTCTATTGACTTTGTTGGATATATAAGACAAGTGGTTTTTAGATCTGAGACTACTAGATATTATTACTCCCAGATAATTATGACATTTGTTTCAGTGTAAGCAAAACAAAATGAAAAACAATTCAAATCAATAAATTTAGCAAAAAAATAAAACAAGCTTCAGTCGTCATGTGTGGAAAGGGTGTTAGAAAATGTACAGGAGCCAGCACTTGTCCAGTTTGATCTTGAATTTTTTGTTGGTGAATTTATTGCATCATTTGAAAGTCTATTCCAAGTTCCATCAACCTTGGTTGAAGTGTGTCCCTAATGGTGGAGGTTTGAACAGAGCTGAAAAGGATAAACAGACCAAATATCAAGGTCTCATGTATGATATGAAAAAAAAAACTGGAATTCTAGGGAGATATCAATCATACCAGTTATTATAGGTGCTACAGGGTTTATGAAGAAGAACCTCAAGTCTTATTCCTTGTGAACCAAGTGCAAAAGAGATCCAGACAGGATACCAAAAAGAGCCCTCGGCTGGTTCCAATAAAAATCAGGGCAATGTTGGTAGCTGGTTTGGCTGCCCCATACCCAGCATTACAATCTTCAAAGAAAAAAGAAAAGAAAGGTCCATGGATTCTGATTGAGAAAGCGGCCCTCCTTCAGTTTAATCGAAATCAGTCGTGAAATACTTTCTTGTAGTGTTCATGTAGACCACTTTCTGGTGTATGGGGTGAACAATAAGTCTTGAGGTATATCATATTGCCCATTGAAGAGATTGCAGGCCAAAATCAAATCACTGCTTAATCATTGGCACTAAAAGGAGAAAAGGTGATTAGATCCATCAAGAGCGATACAAGTTTTGTCTGTTTTAACAGCAACACCTGCATTGAGCCACATTGAGGATTTTTTTAACAACATCTGACGAAACCTCTTAATTTTAACTCCCTATACAATAGTTTAATTGTGTCATATAGACATTATATCATGACAAATATAAGTGAAAATATATATAATATTAATCATATAAACAAAAGAATTAAATTCCACTTAAAATTTATATTTTTTTTAATTCTAGGTTCACAAACTATTTTTACTTCAATAAGCTGGTTAAAATTTTGTATCTTCTTCCCCCCCCCCCTCCCATTTATGCTGATGAGGAGACCATATTCAGAAATATTTTACTTATTTCTCAATGGTTTTATTTGTAAATATCGAATGAATAAAAGAATATTATTTCCGAAACGATCGTACATATAAATTTGATTTTGTTATGTTTCCTCCTATGAAAACTTGATTGATCATTTCACAATTATTAATCTCTCACCCTCTCTCTCTCTATATATATATATATATATACTAGCAGAAGTACCCGTCATTGACTGGGTTCAAAAACAGCCTACAGAAAATGGACTGTGATTGATGAAAGTATGATAGGTTATGAAAAGGAGGGGGTTGTAAAGAGATAGGTTTTGATACTCCAAAATTTTACCCTAAGCAAAATATGATGAAAGTAAAGATAATTTTTGCGAAAATATATTTTTTTATATCAACTTTATTTCCATTCGTAGCCAATAGTGACCAACAAAATGGTGTTTCCTTACAAAGAGAAAACGTTATATATATATAATAATATAAATATACAAGAAATAAATGCTACCATAGTCAATAAAAGTTACTTTTATGGTAGAAAAGTTCATTGGTTTATATTTTTAAGTAGTTTGTAAAAATTTTTTTTTTTTTAATTCACGAACCGGTTTAAAAAAATAATCAAAATGGCAGCGACTTTGAAATGGAGAGCCCCGTTTTCAATATGAAGGAGGGACACCTGAGCATTCTGTGTTAACAATTTAAGAGAGTTCCGTCAACGTAAGGAATATTTATAAACATTTTAATGTTTTCCGTTATTTTGTGCTAGAGGAATATTTGATTATGGCATGTGTAGTTTCGTTTTAATTTCGGTTCGCTGAAATTATTTCAAGTAAAGAGCATACAAAACTATTTCAAAACAACAAAAAAACATGAACTGAACTTTTATTGACTATGGTAACATTTATTTCTTGTATATTTATTTTTTCGGGTAGTCGTTTGTTGGCTTTTCTGCTAAACACTCTTATTAAATAATATTGACGAAATATCGAAAAACAACGAAACAAAAACAGTTTTGAAAAATAATGGAGCTTTACTGAAGTACTTTAGTAAAATAATCCGAAACAGCAAAATGGGATATTAAAAAAGTAAACACGTAATTACTTGAGTTTTTTAAAGCAAAGAATCGATATAAGTATGAATAAGAAGAAAATGGCACCGAAGAAACAGAACAGCTTCGTTTCAGTTTTACAGTATTGAAGGGTGTAGTATTGCGCCGTTGGATTCAGGGTTGTACTATTGTAATGTAAAGAACACGCAGAAAGGGTTGTAATCAACTGAATTGCTTCTAGTACACTGACAAAAAAAAAAAAGCTTAAACAGATATATAAATAAAATTAAAAAGGTTATGTAAATGTTTTTAAAAAGACATGTAATCATGTGAGCAGGATTTTTTCCTTCTTTTGACACGATAACAAGTAACATTCTTATGCAAAATTTGTGTTGAGAATTGTCTAAAGTTTTGAATTTTATTTTTGGCTTTCACTTTAATAAGAACGTGAATTTATGAGGTGAATTTATTCGACATTATATGATTCAACTTAAAAAAATAAATAAAAGCTAACGTGAATTAAGATTAAAGTTAAGGTGTTATTGTGGTCCCTCACCCCTTTTAAAAAACCTTGTTAAACTTTGTGACATATTTACATTCTATGGAGGTCAGACGCGAACGAACACCCCATAATTTTATTATACCAGATTTCTTCAAACTGAAACATAATTATCAAAGTATACTTACGCAAATAGATATGAAAAGTCTTTGTTAAAGTTTGTGCCATATTTCCATGGAGTACAGGCGTGAACGCAGACCCCACAATTTTATTATACCATCCCTATTTAAGTTGAAACATACTTATCAAAGTATTCTTATGCACATCTATATCAAAAACCTTTGTAAACGTTTTTTTTTTCATTTTTTATTTCCATACTTTGGGGGCCAGGCACGAACGCAGACCTCACAATTTTTATGAACCACCATTCTGCCAGATCAAACATACCCATTCCTGATGCTCGATACATCTTCTATTATTATATGTAATCAGTTTTTTAAAATAGTCAACTATATAGGAGCCTATTCGTGACCAGACACACACACACGTTCAGCTTTATATTATAGATATATACATACATACACAGATTATTTAAAAACTATATGTTACAAATTTCAGATATGTATCATGGCTTCATTGAGAAGTATTGACCTTTTACCATTTAAAAGGTTGTTAAAAATTCATTCAGATCATCAGCAATTCACAAAATGTAAACAAATCAAAGAATGGAGCTCCAGATGAATTCACTGGTAAATTTTAAGCAGCAACTAATCCAATATACATAAATTTCAATCTAGACACCTCATTGTTGTTGACAATCTTTGGTAAGCCAGGCTGAAATTTCTGTGCCGTTTCGAGTTTTTATTGTAAATGACAAGTCAGTTCTCAGAAAAGTTTTGACAGGAATGATTGTAAATCTTTCTCCAGTTTTCATAATGTAACTGCTTATAACTTCTTTGAAATTAAAGATAGTGATAACTCGAAAATATTTTATCCGTGACATTCTAAAGTTCCGATCAGTGGATTCAATGTGAAAAAAAAAGACTTTCCTAAAGCCAAGATAGATAAGAAATTCTCACTATTTTTCTGACACCTCTTGTATTTTGATATGTTTCCTCTTCCCCCCCACTGTTTGAGCTACAAATAAGCTTGCAGTAAGTCACAAGCAGCCCATGAGCCACATGTTTGACATGCATACATTATGTTGTTTTATTGTGCTTATTGTAGTTTTCAGTAAGATTTATTTAAAATGAACTTAATGAATCTAGTTTGTTTAAAGTTAAAAACAAGGTCATGTTCTAATGCATGAGAGAATAGTGCATTTAGGTAAATGTTATTTTTTATATCTCTTTTTTATGCTCACCAAGCCTCTTTTTTAGTTTGCGTATTATAAACTCTAACATAATTAAACAATGTAATAGCTTCTAGAATTTATCTCCTTTAATCAGCAATCCACGGGGGTAGCATGCTCTTGTTCTATCAGCTATAACTGGGTAGAAGTCCAAAATTATTCACAATTGTATTTTTGGTGTCGCTTGCACTAAGAATCAAACCGTCAACCTCCAAAAGAGTGTACCTTTTACAACTGCATCTTAACAAGTGGTTTATCCACTGCGCCATAGGGGTCAATTGGTCCTCATCTTAAAAATTCAGAAATGTATTTTTTTCTCTTCTAAATTGATTTTGCTTTTCAATAATTAAATTGCAAATCTTTTTTTTTTTTTTTTTTTTTTTAGAATAGCCTGGTTTAACATTAACGCTACTCTATTCAATAATATTGTCATAGTGTGATTCACTCACCTGACAAGAAAAGGCAAGGCCCCTTCCGATTTAACACAATGGCGGAAGATTTCGACCCAAATATCTACAGGTACACTGTTAATCTCATCAAAATGTTTGATGTTCATTGGTTCTCTGCGGACAGACTTTGGCTTCTTTCTGAAAAAAAAAAAAATAAAAAAAATAACTTAGAGTAAATTTATATAAAAGAAAATCAATTATTATGAAAATCGTAAATGATTATTATTAAAGTATTTAAGAATTTTGGTGAAAGAACATCCACTCAATTATTGTCCCATTAGCCTCCTTTCTCTCTTCATTGAAATTTTAAAGTCCTTAATTAAACACTAGTCCATAGTCCACCATCTCATCTTGTATATAATATTTTGATTGCAGAAATTCTCCTATGGACCAAATTACTGTAGGTTTGCATTAACAGATGCCACATACAAATTTAATAGGTTGTTATATCTTTACTTTAAATAAGAATACAGCAAGAAACACGGGGTTATGGGTGAAAGACAAAGGGGTTTATCTACAAAGGAATACATGTGAAGTAAGAGTTATTCAACATCTTGTCTTATTCTCTTCCTGTCTTTTTTCCTTCTCTTTCAGTCACGTGAGCGGGTACAGTTCATTTCATCTATGAAGGGATGTTAGGTTATTCCATTACATCATATGTCGAAACTATTATCCACCATCTTATGTAACTTTTGAACGCTGTTACATGCACATTGAGTCGTGATATTAAAATGCTACATTCAATCCGTGGACAACTACCATCACAATCGCAACATTATAAGAGGAAAAAGTCCATACTTTCCTCTCTATATATTTAGCCCTAACACTGCTACCAGTTGTCACTATTCTGCATTTTTCTAGTACAGTGAGATTACACCCTCCGATGATTACATACATAGACATAACATATTCTTTCCGATTTCTGAATCAAAATTAAGAACTTCTCCCTAACAACGTTCCAGCGTTTACAATTGGCTGAAACCGAACATTCTCATATTCCAGAATGAAACAAATTCCTACATAAACGAACACTTTTAAACGTTTACAAAAACAGCGGCACCCTCCGCAGGAGACACTACCACTAAAAAAAGACACCATTCAAAGAATATTACTCACTTAGAAATGGACACTTACATATTGCTAACCTCATATAATGCAACAGACATTCACAGATAAAAACTTTCATAATGACGGTCGCCTTTTCTTACATCGATTACCTATGCTACCAGGACACACTAGCGAGTGCTAAAAAGAAAATAAAAACTATTAGTCACTCATAAACACACAGTCATCTACTGATAGTCTTATTCCATGGAACTAATGTGCACAATTAAAATATATGCACACACACTCTTCTACGTTTATGCTTGCACGTCAGGAAATCTCAAAAAAAAATTTAAACAGTTTAGAAATGCAAACATGTTCGAACTACCGACCTGACAATATCACCCCCATCCCCCTCAAATAAAAATCTGCCATGATAAAAAACATGGATACTTCTGCTCTTCTGCCACTGTGTTGAAGTAATAACGTTACTATTTTGAAAGCCACTCTTAACATGGGGAGGGGAGTGTGTTTGGTGACTATTCTGTGCTCTCACCTAACAATTTATTAAAAAATAAAGACATTGTGAAGCTTGAATTTCACCTAATTAAACTATTTAGAAATAGTGTCGTGGCAAACGTGCAGAAGCACCATGGTTTAGAAATGTAAACATGTTCGAACTACTGACACGGCAGTATCGACCCTACCACCTAAAATAAAAACCTGCCATGAAAAATAAACATGGGTACTTGTGCTCTTTTGCCACTGTGCTGAAATAATATTATTTTGGAAGCCATTCATAACATGGAGAGGGGAGGTTGTTTGGTAACTATTCTGTGCTTCCACCTAACAATCTGATAAAAAAAAAGAGATCGTGAGGCTTGAATTTAACCTGATTAAACTATTTAAAAATAGCGAGGTGGCAAAACTGCACAATCATCAAAACATGTTTCTCACTCCTAGACAAGGTTCAAAAGAGAGTCGCCAATCTGATAGGTCCTAAACTGTCATCTAAACTTCCATCTCTGTCCCATCAACGAAATGTTGCATCCCTCTGCTTGTTCTACAAATACTTTAATGGTGAAGGCTCTGACGAACTGCAAGCACTTGTGCGCCCTCGACGTAAATACCCTCGACAAACCCGACAAGCAGCTGAATCCCACCCCTTCACAGTAGAGATCCCTAGATGTAAGAGAGCCTTCTACTCCAGTAGTTTCTTCCCCAGAACAGCTTGATTTTGGAATTCCCTTCCGGGTCCCTGCTTCCCCAACTGTACTGACATGCAGAAGTTCAAGTGCAATGTGAACCGACATCTTGCTGCCCAACTCCCTACACAGTACCCTTGATGCCTATGTCCCTGATAGTAGCCCCCTACAACAAAGTGGCAATGTACCTTGTTTGGGGTGAAAATGTAATAAAAAACAAACAAACAAAAAACAAACAAAACATGTTCACCTTTGTTTATTTTTCTTTTTTTCTTTTACCATTTACTAGTACAGTTGGTGGTTATATTTCTTTACACGTGCACACGTTAACATTTTTTTTGGGGAGGGGGGTATTAAAACATTACGTCCTCCTCCACATTTTCCGTTACAATTACAACCTTTGCCTTTTGTCATTTACTAGTACGGCTGATGGTTATATTTTTTTTATACGCACACATGGTAACATTTTGGTTTTTTTGAGGGGGGGGGGTAAATTTTTACATTACGTTCACCTCCACATTTTGCATTACAATGACCACTTTTATAGTGTGTCGTCTATCCTGATTACAAAAATCTCATTCAAATTTTACGCAGACAAGTATTTCCAGAGATATATTCTGCACTGTAATTCAATGCCGGCCAGATTTGTACTCGCGTGTGCGATACAAAAATCCACTTCTCTCCTATCGACATTGTCACCATCCATATCATTTACAGGTGGGTATGCTGCTTACGATTTTCACGGTTAAATTTGGGGGATTTTTTTTTTTATCTACCACCCCCAACTATTAATAAAAAGGGGGTGCTCTGCTCCAATATACGTTCTTTACATGGCAATGTTGGGAGTGTCTATCAATCTAAACAATTCATATACAGTGAGAATCCCTAAATTCTGAAAAATACTTTCTATTCTTATTCTAATGGACCATTATTCCTAATTTCATTATTGTACACGGATTTACGCATCCCTTATTTGCTTTTTTTCAGATTCAAACAGTACCTGGAGCTTATCAACAACCATAGTTTACTTTTTTGCGAGGGGGGGGAGGGAGGGAAGAGGCTTCCCCCAGGCAACACTGGTTAACAGGTCTTGCTAGTAGATAATAAACTTCTTTCTGACCGACAGTATACATTTAGGCAAGTCCATTCTACTGTAGATATCCTAACTGCAAACTATGAACGAATATACCAAGCAATAGATAGGGTAATAGTACTAGATATATCTAAGGCATTTGACAGGGTCTGGTATGAAGGTCTTCTTATGAAAATTAAATCAGTAATGGTATTACTGGACGAATATTTAATATAATCAGATCCTTCTTAGACAATAGAAAAATCCAAGTTGTCTTCGATGGTCACGTGACAAAACAACATGATGTAAATGCGGGTGTGCCATGGTTTGATCCTTGAACTTTTATTATTCCTCATATTCATAAATGACATGCCTGATAAAATTGTATCTGAAATGGGTATATTTGCTGTTCTATAACAGGCATGAGAAGAAAACCAATGAACACACATCTAAGGAAATTGCAGAAATACTAGAGGAAGACCTCCAGTCTGTAGTGGAATAGGGATGTAAATGGATGGTAACTGAGCTTCTTTCCTTCAACAATTACAAGAAATACTATGCTATCTGAAAAGGACGGCACAATCACATTGACACACGGATTCTTGCCAGATCACCGACTTTAAGCAACGTTGAGCCTTACCATGCCAGATGGGTAACCATTTGGGAAGGCTAGGTGCTGTATGTAGCACCCTTACCCTGAAAAAAGAATTCCTTGCTACAAAAGCATTTACAAAGATGTAGATGGGCTATGCTCCGCCAGGGTCTCAAGACTATGGATGGGATGGGATGGATGCTATCAGATTAGTTTTTTGTTCAAACTCTCTGGCTTAACATTCACAGGCAACATGAATTGGAAGAAATACATTGAAGACAATGCCAAGATTGCTGCAAAGAAAGTGGGCTCTCTCTACCATGCTAGAAAATTACTTACACCTGCAAGTATCCTACTAAGCCACAATTCGCTCATGTATGGAGTATTGTTGCCACATTAAGGCTGGTGCATCTACTACTAGTCTCTTGCTCTTAGATGGGGTCCAGAAAAAAGTCTCCAACCTAACAGGCCCTGCACTGTTAACCAAACTTAAACCCCTGTCCCATCACCACAATATTGCATCCCTGTTTTACAAGCATTCTAATGGGATGTGCTTTGACGAACTCATAGTACTTATGCCCCCTTGACACAAATATTCTTGACTAACTCGACAAGAAGAAGCAAAATCCCACCCCTATACCATAGAGATCCCCAGATGCCAGAAAGTCTTCTACTCTAATAGCTTCTTCCCTCGAACTGCTAGACTTTCGAATTCCCTTCTGCTTCTCTGACTGTATTGGCACGCAGAAGTTTGTAATGTGAACAGACATTGCTGCTCAACTCCCTACATAGTGTCCTTGCGGTCCCAAATAGTAACCCTTTATATCCAAGTGGCACTACGCATTGCTTGGGGTGAATAAAATTAAAAATAAAACAGGTTGTTTTTATATGTCATAAAATTTTAAAACATTACAAATATTTACAAACAGTTGTGAATCCTAGTTTGCCAAATCTGGTAAAAGTTGAAAAAAATAAATAAATAAAAAAAAATAAGAAAGAAAATCTATTTGAACATAAATCTGAAATATTGGACTTTCTAAATGAGAACTTGTATGTATATTACAGCCCCTAAAACACTTTAAAATATTAAGTAAAAAAAACAACTAAATTTGGCAACTATTTAATAATTAATGTCTAATAACTGTTGTTAAAATATCACAAAAATCGGAGGTATCTGAATTTTCATAAGCTTCAGACCCACTCATCTTTGAATAACACTAAATTATACAAAATATAGTCCACATTATCCACCTGTACACCTAGAAGTAGCATTCCCAAATTCATAATGATCGATTAATAAGTTTCAGAGTAAATCCTGTACATACTAATATATCAACATATACACATACTTAACATACATACAAATATATCAACATATACACATACTTAACATACATACAAATATATCAACATATACACATACTTAACATACATACAAATATATCAACATATACACATACTTAACATACATACAAATATATCAACATATACACATACTTAACATACATACAAATATATCAACATATACACATACTTAACATACATACAAATATATCAACATATACACATACTTAACATACATACAAATATATCAACATATACACATACTTAACATACATACAAATATATCAACATATACACATACTTAACATACATACAAATATATCAACATATACACATACTTAACATACATACAAATATATCAACATATACACATACTTAACATACATACAAATATATCAACATATACACATACTTAACATACATGCAAATATATCAACATATACACATACCTAACATACATGCAAATATATCAACATATACACATATCTAACATACATACAAATATATCAACATATACACATACCTAACATACATGCAAATATATCAACATATACACATACTTAACATACATACAAATATATCAACATATACACATACTTAACATACATACAAATATATCAACATATACACATACCTAACATACATACAAATATATCAACATATACACATACTTAACATACATACAAATATATCAACATATACACATACTTAACATACATACAAATATATCAACATATACACATACTTAACATACATACAAATATATCAACATATACACATACTTAACATACATACAAATATATCAACATATACACATACCTAACATACATACAAATATATCAACATATACACATACTTAACATACATACAAATATATCAACATATACACATACTTAACATACATACAAATATATCAACATATACACATACTTAACATACATACAAATATATCAACATATACACATACCTAACATACATGCAAATATATCAACATATACACATATCTAACATACATACAAATATATCAACATATACACATACCTAACATACATACAAATATATCAACATATACACATACCTAACATACATACAAATATATCAACACATACACATACTTAACATACATACAAATATATCAACATATACACATACTTAACATACATGCAAATATATCAACATATACACATACCTAACATACATACAAATATATCAACATATACACATACTTAACATACATACAAATATATCAACATATACACATACCTAACATACATACAAATATATCAACATATACACATACCTAACATACATACAAATATATCAACATATACACATACCTAACATACATACAAATATATCAACATATACACATACTTAACATACATACAAATATATCAACATATACACATACTTAACATACATGCAAATATATCAACATATACACATACTTAACATACATACAAATATATCAACATATACACATACTTAACATACATGCAAATATATCAACATATACACATACCTAACATACATACAAATATATCAACATATACACATACTTAACATACATACAAATATATCAACATATACACATACTTAACATACATGCAAATATATCAACATATACACATACCTAACATACATGCAAATATATCAACATATACACATACCTAACATACATGCAAATATATCAACATATACACATACCTAACATACATACAAATATATCAACATATACACATACCTAACATACATACAAATATATCAACATATACACATACTTAACATACATACAAATATATCAACATATACACATACCTAACATACATACAAATATATCAACATATACACATACCTTACATACATACAAATATATCAACATATACACATACTTAACATACATACAAATATATCACCATATACATATACCTAACATACATGCAAATATATCAACATATACACATACTTAACATACATACAAATATATCACCATATACATATACCTAACATACATGCAAATATATCAACATATACACATACTTAACATACATACAAATATATCAACATATACACATACTTAACATACATGCAAGTATATCAACATATACACATACCTAACATACATACAAATATATCAACATATACACATACCTAACATACATGCAAATATATCAACATATACACATACCTAACATACATGCAAATATATCAACATATACACATACTTAACATACTTGCAAATATATCAACATATACACATACCTAACATACATGCAAATATATCAACATATACACATACTTAACATACATACTAATATATCAACATATACACATATCTAACATACATGCAAATATATCAACATATACACATATCTAACATATATGCAAATATATCAACATATACACATACCTAACATACATGCAAATATATCAACATATACACATACCTAACATACATGCAAATATATCAACATATACACATATCTAACATACATGCAAATATATCAACATATACACATACTTAACATACATACTAATATATCAACATATACACATATCTAACATACATGTAAATATATCAACATATACACATACCTAACATACATGCAAATATATCAAAATATACACATACCTAACATACATACAAATATATCAACATATACACATACCTAACATACGTGCAAATATATCACCATATACACATACCTAACAAACATACAGATATATTAAAATGATAAGTATTTTTTAATTTTAAGCTACCAGCAAAAAAAGAAAGAAAACAAACAAAAACAACTCTATAGCTAAATATTTAAGAGGCTTTGAAAGAATTGTAATCAGGAAAATAGTGGAATCGTCCCATCACTGGTAATAACCAAATGCAATTAGACTTCGTAAAAATCTGATTAAAAAATACATAAAGGAAAAAGGACTGGCACGCAACAACTATTACAAACAAAAATTTGTGTCATGTCTATTTCACCCTAAAAATAACCAAAAAACAATCTTGTAAGTATTTATGGGAACTAAATTTCAATATTTCATATAATGTTCCATCAATTTTATTGCAAAACCGATTTTTAATGCTATAATAAAGTCTTGTACTAAATTATATTTAAAGAAATTGTAAATATTTTTTCTCTTTGGTACAAAATTGGCTCCAAATTGAAATAAAATAAATCGAAGGAATATGTTTTTTTCAGCCAATGGGAGTTAAAAATATCTTCAATGAAAGGAAGATCTGCAGCTAACCTGCTTGGAGCCGATCGCTACACCATATAAAGAAATGATCCAAATCAGCAGCAGTCCAGTTCCATGTGAAAAAATTGTCACTGCAACAAAATATAATACATCACAGTTTGAACATTGGCCAAGATCAAAGTGTAGTATCTGTTCTTCAAATGCTGCACTTTCATTTCTTGTTCTCTTTCGGTGGAGGAGCAGTCCTTCACGACTGAGACAATTTCTTATCTTTGTACCTTTTCTCCACGTTAAAAAACGACCCTGGTGTCTAATTCTGTCCCGTGGGGAGGCATTGTAAATAGGTACATTATATAAGCACCAGTTATTTATTTGCGGAATGTTATCCTCATCTTCATAGTTGTTATTTCATCACATTTCACCTTCGGGGCCCATGGCGCAGTGGATAAAGTGTTGAGTCTCTGTGGTTCCAGGTGAGCATTGTCTGAAGATAGCGGTTTCAATCCTACCCAAAACAGGCCAGAGGTTTAGTTGGCCAAAACGTGGTGAAACAAGAATAACTATAGAAGTAATTACTGAGGATACAGTTAAAAGACTCAGCATTCCTATCCCGTTGGAATTAGCCACCTGAAGAAGGCCAGAGGAATAATTGGCCAAAACCTAGTGAAGATGAGGATAAGAGCCTACAAAAAAAAAAATAACAGGGCTCTACATTGCAAGTGAAACAGTCACATTTGCGAGTGATTATTCAAAGTGGCGACTAGAAATAATGAAACGCTTATCTTTTAGCGATTGTGTTACTTTCACTGGCAATCTTCCAAAGCTCACTACTGAGTGAAAAATATCTTTTCAACTTTTTTTTTGTAATAAAATGAACAAAGTTAAATTATTTAAACAATAAAAGTTTAATAGAACAATATACTCTTTTCTTTTTTTTTTTAATGAAGGCTGTTTAAAAAAAAAAAGAAATTAGAATGTTTATACGTTCAAGTATCAACATAAAATTTATTGTATATTTAGAATTACACTTATTAAAAAAACCCAGAAAACTCTTTATGATGTACATACTCGTCGCAGAACTAAGATGTCATATTCTAAAAATCATGTGGATTTTGCTAGTAACTTTGCTATAAACAAAAATATTTAGTTGTCAAAGGTCAACTAAAGATAAATGTGTCCATAGAGCTCTGAGCAGACAAATCAGTGGAATGCATACTGCTTTTGCACAAGTTGAAGTGAACAATTGGAGAGAGTGGAGCTTGCTATAATACTTCTGTGTTGGAACATGTGCTTTGCACCATTCAATTGTCTCACTGGCTGGTTGGTTGGTTGTTTTTGTTTTACGGCATATCAACCTTTTTCAGGTTATTTAATGCCGAATCTAGTTATTTTGAGGAACGATTTTTAATGGTGTATATATATTTTTTTAAGTTAGATTCTATTTAACCCATAGTTAGGACCCTAAAATTTACTACCACTCCGGGATCAGAGGACAGAGCTGACATGATCAAGAGGAGGGTCCCTTTAGAAGCGAAGGGAGAACGTTTAATCATGTAGATCGACTTTGAATTCCTTGACGTCATCATCATTCGACTTGTCGATGTGATAACAAAGAAGTTATCATCATGTTTTTGTAAAACTGTGTTGTGTCGTCATTCAACAGCAAAAGTTAATGTGTAATCTTTAATATGAACTTTTTTTTTTTTTTTTGTATTATTACATTTTCACCCCAAACAAGGCACATTGCCACTTTAGTGTAGGGGACTACTATCAGGGGCAGCAACTACTAGGACACTATGTTGGGATTTGGGCAGCAAGATGTCAGTTCACGGTACACTTGAACTTCTGCATGTCAGTACAGTTAGGGAAGCAGGAACCTGGAATGGAATTCCAGAGTCTAGCGGTTCTGGGGAAGAAACTACTGGAGTAGAAAGATCTTTTACATCTAGGGATCTCTACTGTGTGGGAGTGGGATTTAGCTGCCTGTCGGGTTTGTCGAGGGTGTCTACGTCGTGGGGACACAAGTGTCTGCAGTTCGTCAGAGCATTCACCATTAAAATACTTGTAGAACAGACAGAGGGATACAACGTTTCGTCGATGGGACAGAGGCTGAAGCTTAGATGCCAGTTCAGGGCCTATCAGATTGGCGACTCTCTTTTGAACATTGTCTAGGAGCGAGAGACTAGTAGCAGATGTACCAGCCCAAATGTGACAACAATACTCCATACATGGGCGAATGGTGGCCTTATAGAGTACAGGATACTTTCAGGTGTCAGTAGTTTTCTAGCACGATAGAGAGAGCCTACCTTTTTCGCAGCGGCCCTGGCAATGTTTTCAATATAATTGTTCCAACTCATGTTTCCTGTGAATGTTAGGCCAAGCAGTTTGAAAGATGTACTCTCAGACAGGGAGTCACTGGCCATTGCTATTGGTGGCAGAGAAGGTTTCTTGTAATTATTGAAGGAAACCAGTTTAGTCTTGGCAGCATTGAATGTGACCATCCATTTATGTCCCCATTCCACTACAGATTGGAGGTCATCCCTCATCGTTATTATGAAAGTTATGTAACTCTTACAAGAAATGTATCTCTCCTCTCCTCTCCTCATCTGTGTTATAAGAGACCACAGAACAGTAATACATACAAATGTATCTTCCCCTCATCAATATGAATGTCCCCATCCTATCTGCTAATATGAACCCCCCCCCCGGCTATACAACATTTCTATGTCAAAATGAAGTATAATTTGTAGAAGATAAACCTTCTCAGGCATTCTTCTCCTTCTTTGGAAGGGGGTGGGGTAGGCATTTTATAACCAATGACCTAAGGGGGGAATTTTGACGGGCCTGTTTATGACTATTTTTTTGTTTACCTAACTAGAGTGCCTCTCTCGAAGGAGTTGGTTTTCCCCATCTTGTAACTTTTGTGTCATGCCTTGCTAGAGTGTGTTGAGCAGCAGTCGTTCATTTTCACATAATTGTTGACATTCGTTTCCCCCGATATCTTTCTAGTTAGAATCCTTTCTAGAAAGACATTGGGTACTTACAGGAGGGACCATGTGAAGGTTGCTAACATCTCCAAGTAAAAGTGTTTCCATAGAATAAACTAGATCCGAGCTTAGGCCACCCAGGTTGTCAGTCGGGGTCATTAATCACTTAGCCACTGTCACTTCCCTGCTGCAATAGGACATGAATAAATAGAGTCTATAAGAACTTCTGTCTGTTTGTTTGTCGACCCATCTGTTGGTCAGTCACATTAAAGTTTCAACTAGTATTTCCATCGTTAAACGTTGTGAAAAAAATGGATGCATCTTACTATAGATGCGTAAGAGGCTCTCGCTGTCTGCCACACGTTAGCATTCTCATTGTTAAATTGCACAAAGTTAATGGAAGTATTTTAAAAACATCGGTTTATGCTGCAAGGGGAATAATTCTGTTTGATAATTATCTCCCTTTAGTTTAATTTATATCATGACATAATCTCGTCAGATCACCGAAGTTAAACAACATTGAGCCTTGTCAGTCTCAAATGGGTGACCATTTATCATCAGACGCTAGATACGAGCATTAATGGTGGCAAACTGGTAGGGGGACATAGTTTTGAAAGCCGATTTATCATAATTATAAAACTTAATAAAAGATTAAAGTCCAAAGTTAATTTCCAAAAGGAAAAAAAATGGTTAAGTACACCTTTCGCATCCCTGTGTTTACAAAAGTGACGGCAGACAAATTTTTAGCTATGGATGACTAAAACTGTATAGAACATACCTTTTTTTTTTTTTTAGATGTAAATATAAAAATAGAACTTTTATTCAAACAGTCTTTATTTGAACTGAATGGACTGTTTTTTTTTTTTTTATATTTTTGTATATTTATGAACTGTTTTTTCCAAAATAATATGTTTATGAACTGTTTTTTTTTTTATCGTACAAAAATAAAACTTTGTTTATAATAAAATATATATTATCAACTGTTTTCCAAACATCAGGTGTTGGTAATTTTCATAAATAATCTACATATCTATAAAAGTGAATGTGTCTGTCTATCTGCAATAACTCTGTCAATCTTAAGTCTACAGACGCAAAATTTGATATACAGGGTACTGAGATTTTGGAAAATCTTTGTAATCCGTTTTCAGCCAGAAATTTGGCTGTTAATGGGTCAAAGTTCAACGGTTTGACCTTTGAGAACTCTACCAAACTCCTCCGGCAATTTTGGGTCTAAACACTTGAAATTTTAGATATAAGTTCCTTGAACATGGATCTAACTTAATAACTTGATTTGAGCCCAAAACAATAAATGTTAAGGGGTCATAATAGGGGTCAAAGTTAAAAAATTAATCGCTTTTTTTTTTTTGCTCACCATAAACCTCCAAACACCCGGGCAACGCCGGGCTGAAATGCTAGTATATCTAAAAAAGTGAAAGTGTCTGTGTGTGTGTGTCTGTCTGTGTACATTTCCCGACACAATAACTCTGTCTAGAGACTTAAAATTTGATATACAGGGTATGGAGATTTGGGAAAATCTTTGTAATCCGTTTTCGGCCAGAAATTTGGATGTTAAGTGGTCAAAGTTCAACGATTTAACCTTTGAGAACTCTACCAAACTCCTCCGACAATTTTGGGTATAAACAATTGAAATTTTAGATATAAGTTCTTTGGACATGGATCTAACTTAATAACTTGATTTGAACCCAAAATAACAAATGTTAAGGGGTCATAATAGGGGTCAAAGTTAAAAAAAAATTTGACCTCTGCAGTCTCTACCAAATTACTCAGCCAATTTCTGGTCTAAACATTTAAAATTTTACATAAAGGGTATTCAGAGATAGGGTAAAGCTTTTTAATCAGTTTGGGTCGAAAATTTGAGCTACCAATATATAAATGTATGTATGTATGTTTGCATGTCTGTCTAAAACTTTCGACAGAGGCGACGGATTTTCACAAGATCAGTATCGCTTTGAAGCTGGACCCTTCAAACGACAAATACCGAAAAATTGGCTAAAACATTTTCTTCATCCTCAACTGGGCACTTTTCTACAGGGAGGGGTCGCTTTTTTCACCGATATTTTCGAAAATCATCCCCTCTTTTCAATTGTTTAGCCTTAATTTAAGCCTACGTCACTTCCGGTTTGGCGGTGGTCGTAACAGCAAAGACATTACATTTTTTTTCCTGTTCTTTTCCTCCTTTGCGGTACGGGTTCGAGTCTGCCTTCCTACTACCACTTTTTTTTTTTTTTTGCTCAACACACACTTCCAAACACCCGGGCAATGCTGGGCACCCATGCTAGTAAAGTATAAAAATACAAATTTTATAATAAAAGTTAGGTAAATGTCAATATCGAAATTTTAAAATTAAAGTTATTTTTATTAAAAAAAAAAGTTTTTTTTTCTCCATTTATCACTTTGAAATTTTATTCAATAATAAAATGATAAACCAATTTACAATAAAAAAATACAAAATTTATTTTTCGAAATGAGATTTTTGTAACAAGATTTTTTTCTAACGTGACTTCTTAATTTTTTGAAAGTGATTTCCAAATTATGAACACATTAACAAATGCAGTGATGCCAGAACTGGCAACAACAAATATGATATTCAGTGATGCGATTAAAGAAACGTCCTCCACAAATACACTGAGTAGAAATGAGAGGCACTTTATCGACGGCTATTGTTGGTCTTGCCCCAAATGCAAAAAACTTTTTGTTAAATAAATTAAAAAAAAATTTATTATAAAAAGATCAATACAGTCTATTTTTTATGTATGTAAAAGTTTGTTAAAAAGTCCAAATAAAGTTTGTAATAAAATTGAAAGAAAAAAAAACACTTGTTTTTTTTTTTTTTTTTTTTTTAAATTTCAATATCGATGTTCACCTAACTTTTATTATAAAAGTTGTATTTTTATACTCTATTATTTATAAAAATTACCAACACCTGATGTTTGGAAAACAATTCATAATATATATTTAATTATAAAAACTCTATTTTTGTTGCGTTGTTGTATCATAAAGGGGATCATGTGTGATCGTCTAGTGAGAGTTAATGTTGATCATCTAGTTGTTCTGTCTATTTGTTCATATGCCGTTGTGTGTGTGTGTGTGTGTGTGTGTGTGTGTGTTACATGTATTTTTCAACATACCTTCGCGCGTCGTCAATGTTGGTCCATCTGAATTCATCTCGTCTTGGAGGGAGACGAAGGTTCAATCACTCCAAGACAAGGAATTAGCTTTATAGTTTATTCACCTTTCCAGATGTCTCGCAGAAGGATGGAAAGTGAATCTCTGGCTTGCGTGGTACACGTCAGCGTCCCCGCCACCCAGTGAAGGGGAGGAGATGTCTGTGAAGCCGTCCGTCGTCTTCTAAGCCCAAACCAAATTTCTATGATTCAGCTAACCTGATTACGTGACTCACACGCAATCCGATCAGCTGATCCTGACTTTCGGTCAACATGTCTCAATATAATTTACACACCTCCCACTCTCTCTCTCTCTCTCTTGATCCATTCTCTTACACGTAAACATATTAATGGGAAAAAAAACAGTTCATAAATATTAAAAAAAAAATAACAAAACAGTCCATTCAGTTCAAATAAAGACTGTTTGAATAAAAGTTCTATTTTTATATTTGCATCTAAAAAAAAAAACATATACAGTTTTAGTCATCTGTAGCTAAAAATTTGTTGGACGTCACTTCCGCCAAATGGTTTTGTAAACACAAGGATGCGGAAGGTGACCTTAATCAAAAAAATATTTTTACACGTGAAAAAAAAAAGTTATAATGAAAAATGTTTTCACAGCGACATTTGGAAATTGACAAATTCAGCTAAATTGTGAAGTTAAATAAATTCATTGTAAAAATTCCTTGAAAGATAAATATTAATTTTCTGGGAATATTACAAAGATAATTAGTAAAGTCCTAAGATATTGAATTAAATAAAATACACCTTGTTTATAAAAAAAAAAGAAGGTTAATTAACCATCAAAAGCGAGAGATTCTGGCTTTGCACAATCAAAACAAATGAAAAGTCATCTAGCATGAGTTCTACAGAAGCCCAAAACGTCAGAAAGTCAAAAGGCTATCTGAAAATGACTTTGAAGCGAAGGAAGGGGGGTGCAAAACTGCCTGGTTTTCTTTTCTTTTTTTTCCACAGCTGTGCATCCATAGATTCCTATCGTAAATGTTTATATAATTTTTTACCATTTTTTGAATTAATTATTTTTGTGTGTTCCTGCTTTTAAATTAAAAATTTTTATTTTTCAATATTATATAAAAATTATGTTATGCTGAAGATTACACGTTCATTCATGTAAAGGAAAATATTAGAATCTTACATATAAAAATTATGCTAAAAATTTAATCTTAAAAAAAAAGAGGAACCATATTTTGCAATAATTTTTTATGTGAAAATATTAAATAAATAATGCTTAATTCAATTATAGTATCATTAGTTCAAGAAATTAATTTTTCTTCAAGTTATATCAATTTTAACTTTAGGGGGCTTTTTTCGAAATGTTTCTGAAAAAATTAATTTTTTTTATTGTTACAATTTACAATGCTTTATTTTCATATGTTATGTAATTATTAATTATTTTTTTATATGTCGTTCGAAATCAAGAGAGAATAGGAGTTTGTTTGTTTTTTTATTTTCATCAATTTTGTTGTCGTCTGCGCTCAGTCAAAAATAATCACAACGAGAGAGGATGTGAAGAGATATATAGAGAGTGGACAAAAGAAGAAAAGAAAGAGAATAGCTAACGAGCACTGACAGTAGAGGAAAAAGAAAGAAAAAAGAAAGAAACCAGCTAGCGAACGCTGGCAGGCTGTATAGAGAGGGGGAGGTGAAAACATATATATGGAGAGAGGGGGCGTTTTAACCTGTGCCCTTATGAAAGACAAAAACACAGTCTGCCCCTCACTACCGAGTGAAGCAGTTGTCAACGGCGACACTGCGAACAGGTGTAATATTAGCAGTAATATAGTACTGCGGTTGATAAAGCCAAGGACGGTGCACTTAATAAACATTGGAAAGGAGTCCACCTGATGTATTTGGAATAAGTTTTTGCAAAAGGAAGCCAGATGAGATGGAAAAGAATTCAATGAATATTGAAAAGGCGTCTACTTAAGATATTTTGGAGCCAGTTTTTCGGAAGGAAATCATATAAGAAGAAGAAAGAAGTAAAGACACTAAGACAGTTTTTTCGGAAGGAAATCATATAAGAAGAAGAAAGAAGTAAAGACACTAAGACAGTTTTTTCGGAAGGAAATCATATAAGAAGAAGAAAGAAGTAAAGACACTAAGACAGTTTTTTCGGAAGGAAATCATATAAGAAGAAGAAAGAAGTAAAGACACTAAGACAGTTTTTTCGGAAGGAAATCATATAAGAAGAAGAAAGAAGTAAAGACACTAAGACAGTTTTTTCGGAAGGAAATCATATAAGAAGAAGAAAGAAGTAAAGACACTAAGACAGTTTTTTCGGAAGGAAATCATATAAGAAGAAGAAAGAAGTAAAGACACTAAGACAGTTTTTTCGGAAGGAAATCATATAAGAAGAAGAAAGAAGTAAAGACACTAAGACAGTTTTTTCGGAAGGAAATCATATAAGAAGAAGAAAGAAGTAAAGACACTAAGACAGTTTTTTCGGAAGGAAATCATATAAGAAGAAGAAAGAAGTAAAGACACTAAGACAGTTTTTTCGGAAGGAAATCATATAAGAAGAAGAAAGAAGTAAAGACACTAAGACAGTGAGTGAAACAAAATCTCTCTCCCTTACTCTCTTTTTGTTTTGAACTGAGCAGACGACAATGACCAGTACGAAAATGTTGTATTTAGGTCTGGCATATATTTCACTTGAACATTCTCTCTCGATAAAGACAATTTATTTTATTTCCCGCATTACACTTTAAACTATCAAAACAATTGCATTTTTTTTTTTTTTTACATATTTTTTTTGTATGTTGTTATAAATAAACTTTCATTCATAATTCCCATCAGCCTTTTGCTTGTTATTTCGGTTGTGTTTTTCTGTCTTGTGTTTTACCGTTGTCTCTGAAGAATTTGGATAATCCCTTCCCGCATTTATTTTTTTTTAATCCCGGGAAAAATTATTTTTTTTTATTATTGTTGCGATCCTATCTCTACAGTTCCCAGTGGAGATAGCCGAGTCGTAACACTTAAAGAAAAAAAAAAGAAAAAATAAATTCATTCATTTCTTTTTACCACTGAAAACCAAAACTTTAGTAAAGATGTTTTTTGTTTAAACAAAATAATACATTTCCACTAAGATTCAAATAAAAATAATGGGTTCATTATATTCCATGATTATTATTCAATAAATACTGAAAATTTAATAAAAATTGATTAATTTCCTAATTTTTTGTGAATTTTTAAGTAAAGGGAGGAGTCAAAATCTTTATACATTTTGAGCATAAACTATTCATTTTGCATGTACCTATAGATGCTATTTGTTTAAAGATGGTGATATATACCTTCAAAATCTGACAGCTTGGAAAAAAACAAACAAACAAACACAAAAAATGCTGAGAGAGGGGAAAAACAGTACAATAAGAATAGCAGGGGAACAATTCTATTTAATAATTATCTCCCTTTAACGTCCTAAATAATCGAAATTAAACATCAGTGTCAGACGATTGATCATTTGGGAATATAAACGAAGTAATAACGTCATAATTTCGAAAGCCATTCTTAATATAGCATGGGTGCCTTTTTAACTATTCTGTACTTTCATCAAACAATTTAATAAACAAAGGATACAGTAAAAAATTGAATTTAACTTAAAAATCCTGTTTTTTAAAAAAAAAATAGGGTGGTTCAGAAACTGCACAAGTACTGAATGATTTACCAAAATTAAAAAAAAAAAAAAATCTCTTAATTTTAGGATTGATTTTATATTTTCCAATATCTACATTGGATGAAGCAGTACTTACTGTTTGATGACGGGTTCAAAACCAGGTTCGTAATCAGAATCGGAAGAATCATCAGAATCCCAATCATTATTAAAAATCAATACACGTCCCTTTCGTTTTTTCTTTTTACTCAACATTTTTTCTAAAAAAAAAACAAAAAAAACAAAAAACAAATTAGAATTAAATATTGCAATTTCTTCATTTTATTCAACCATTCAAACATCATCACTGAATCAGCGTAAAAAATAGTTTGGTTATTATTTTTTCCTTTTCTTTTTTCCTCACGATTGGTGCAATGGTGTCTGAGCCAAGTCAAAATTTACTTGAATCTGTTACATTCATACCAACACGACAATCACTGATCCCAACACTATTTCCATGATCTTCTCTTTTATCATTCTGGCCGTGTTGTCATTTCTCACATTGGAGCATAGTAGCTCACAAGTAAAAATAAAACAAAACAAAACAGGAAAACTCACTTAAACCCCCCACCCCCAAATTCTGACTCATTCTATAGATAAGTTGGGCTCTGGGTGTGTGTGTGACACTATTACAGAGAAACAATCCTCCTCTAAATGCTAAAGTTCACATCTACGTAGTCTGTCGAGGACTCTTTATCATTGGATGACGTCAGCTCATTTCAGCCTTCTAAAGCTCTACTGATCTGGTCCAAGCCATAACCTGCCATCAACTGTCCCAAACTCAAGACTGTCTGTAAATTAACTCTAAATGTATTGACCTCTACATTGTGGGGGAGGATATGCATGGCATGACACACGTAACAAAGTTCTAAACCTGACTTCCCAGCTATTGATAAAATATAAACATGTCTTCAAAAACATTTCATGTGTCTTATGGAAACAGGCTTTTGTCTCAAGAACGGCTTCTGGTATATACCTGACATTTTTCAGGTATATACAAGGTGAGTGAGATTAAAGATATTTATGGATCTTTCTTTTTTTTCATCTATTTTCTTTTTTCTTTCCACACAATTGGTGTAATGGATACCATTGCAGACTATGTGAGTGTCTGATTAGAGTTAAAATTTAGTTGAATTTGTCACATTTGGACCAACAGTTAACAAAGTTCTGAACATGTCTTCCCAGCTATTAGTAAAATATGAATATATCTTTAAAAGGTTTGATATGCCTTCTGGAAACATGTCTTTATCTCAAGAATGGTTTCTGGTATATACCTGTCATTTTTTCAGGAGTTTTATTCTCGTACGAAAAGACTAACATTAACGTAAACATTGGGTACACAAGAAGTGCAGTGGAAGTATTTGTAGATTGAGAACAGATAACCAGTTTAAATGCAAGAAGTGTAAGAGAGTTTCTTTGCAAGAACTTCTCATCAGCGTAACACATTATCATAGGATTTCTTCCCTGCAGACTACAACATAGTCGTCTTTAGATGCAATGTCAACAAATACTTGTCATAAATCGCCCTCATAAGTAATCAAACTTTGCTCCTTCCGTTTATCATTTTCAATCTTCTCGTAATATTCTTTATCATTCACCTGACAATCCATTCATCTCATTAACTCTTGTCCTGGAGTGACTTTTGGCTTGGGGAAAAATATATCCGAATGATGAAACTATTGAGATTGTCAAGAAGTTTTTTTTAACTTGGTGATATCATTGGAGCACAAGGTGAAGCAGGTGCTAATGTGATTAGTTAATCTAATGGTCTTCATTAATCCGCAGTTCAAGTACCTTGTCATAATACAGCTTATCATTCCAGTAGCTTCTTTCCAAGAACTGCAGATTTTTCTTGCTGCTTTTTGCTTATTTATCCCCACCCCCTCTGTTTTTTTTTTCCACACAATTGGAAATATTTCCTTTTTGCTATAGCTTTTCTTCTGTTTTCATTACTGCTGTTGACCAAAGGAAAAGTCTATCAGACATCTGTATGCAGTATAATATAGGAAATGAAAACTGGCCAGTGAGGGTTGAGAAAACCTTTTTTTCTTTTACAAAATTTAAATTTCCGTAATAAAGTCAAAAGTCTGAAATTTTTGTAAATAAAATACAAATAATAATTTTTGCTTTTTGTATAAGACACGTCCTCTCTGAAATCGCATTGTCTCCCCTTGTTCTTCAATCTTCAATATGAACACAAAAAATTGTTTTGTGCCGTTTTTTTTTAGTTTTAACTTATTTTAAAGTTCTTTTTTAATTTAAAAATAAAAGTAGTATAAAGTCTGTCGAAGAACAATATGGTAGTCTCGTTAGAACCATAGTCGGGCCTAGATGATTGCTCAAAAATCGAAAATTATACAAAACACTGATAGAAACATATCCAATAAATGCCAATTCGATCTTTGAGTGATTATCAAGGCTCGACTATGGCTCACATGAAACTATTTTGTTTTTTGTTTGAACTTGATGGACACTACACTACCTTTATTGGTGCAAGTTCACAGTTCAAGCTAAAAAAAAAATACAGAAAAATCTTTATGGTGTACCCACCCATTACAGAATAAAGATGTCATATTTAAAATATTGCTTTATTTTTAACTAAGCAAAAAGGGACTGCTTCGCATTGCCATCCTTAAAAAACAACGGCAGATAAGTCCAAGATAATTAAAACTTCGGATAAATATTTGCATTAACTACAACACAACACTGACCAATAAAATTTTTTTTTTGGGGGGGGGGGGGGGTTCCAGGGGCGCTGACAACGAATCTGATATTCAAGCCCATCGCAAATTTACTGTTTGCATGGTATTAACTCCTGGAATCTGGGACTATTTTACGCCATTTCATTGCTTGCACACAAGCGTGCTGTAGTAGTTCTTATTGTTTTATTTTGCTTCAGTCGAAGTTCTCAGAAATCAAGGGGCCCACGACCTGGGGCTAAACTTGAACTCTATATGAGATACATAGATATTCGAATGTTCCATTTAAGTTCTTTATTTCTCAAACACTCAGTTAGTAAAGAAGTTGAGAACATAATTTTCCTCTCCCCAATTAACCATTTTCATATGTTGTAGATGGCGGACATTTTAAATTACAATAAATATTTTTCATAAAATAAATAGTTTCCACCTGATTTAATAGTAATTAGATAAAATAGTTTTCATAAAATAAAAAAAAAATAGTTTTCGTCTGATTTAATAGCAATGAGATAAAATAGTTTTCATAAAATAAAAAATATTTTTATCTGATTTAATAGTAATTAGATAAAATACATTCATAAAATTAAAAAATATATTTTTTTTTACCTCATTTAATAGTAATTAGATAAAATATTTTTCAAAAAATAAAAAATGTTTTTACCTCATTTAATAGTAATTAGATAAAATACTTTTTGAAGAATAGACAATTTTTTTTTACCTCATTTAATAGTAATTAGATAAAATACTTTTTGAAGAATAGACAATTTTTTTTACCTCATTTAATAGTAATTAGATAAAATACTTTTCAAAAAATAAAAAAATGTTTTTTTTACCTCATTTAATAGTAATTAGATAAAATACTTTTTGAAGAATAGACAATTTTTTTTTACCTCATTTAATAGTAATTAGATAAAATACTTTTCAAAAAATAAAAAAATGTTTTTACCTCATTTAATAGTAATTAGATAAAATAATTTTCAAAAAATAAAAAAATGTTTTTACCTCATTTAATAGTAATTAGATAAAATACTTTTCAAAAAATAAAAAAATGTTTTTACCTCATTTAATAGTAATTAGATAAACTATTTTTCAAAAAATAAAAAAATGTTAGATAAACTATTATAAAATACTTTTCATAAAATAAAAAATAGTTTTCACCTCATTTAATAGTAATTAGATAAAATATTTTTCTTAAAATGAAAATATAGTTTTCACCTCATCTATAAAAGTGTGTGTGTTTCCGTACCAAATAACTAGAGACTCGAGATTTGACATAAGGAATATTGAGATTTAGGAAAATCTTTTTAATCAGTTTTCGGTAACAAATTTGGCTGTCAAAGGGTCAAAGTTCAACTCTACCAAACTAATCTGCCAATTTTTGGGTCTAAACACTTGAAATTTTAAATGTAGGTTACTTGAACATGGATCATACTTTTTAAATTGATTTGAGCCTCAAAAAATAAATGATAAGAGGTCAAAATTGGGGTCAAAGTTAACAAAAAAATTTGACCTCTGCGGTCTCTACAAAATTACTCAGCCAATTTCTGGTCTAGACATTTAAAATTTTACATAGTGTTCAGAGATAGGGCAAGCTTTTTAATTTGTTTGGGTTGAAAATTTGAGCTGCCAAGAGGTCAAAGTTCAAAAGATTTCATCTTTGCGGTGTCTAGTAAACTACTCAGCCAATTTTGAGTCTAAACATTTGAAATTTATACATAACGGGTATTCAGACATGCGGCAAGCATTTTAATCAGTTTTGGGGCGAAAATTTGGCCACCAAAAGGTCCAAGGTGAAAGTGTTGACCTTTGCAGATTCTACCAAATTCCTCTGCCAATTTTGGGTTTAAAGACTTGAAATTTTAGATGTAGGTAACTTGGACATGGATAAAACTTTATATTTTGATTTGAGACCAAAATAATAAATGTTATGGGGTCAAAATTGGGGTCAAAGTTAAAAAAATTGACCTGTGGTCACTATGAAATTACTCAGACAAATTTTGGTTTAAACATTTAAGATCTTATATAAAGTGTATTCTCATGTAGGGCAAATTACGAACAGTACATAGGACCCGAGCAAAGCCGGACTGAACTGCTAGTTTAATAATAAAAATAAGCTGTCAGTAAGTTTTCATGAGCAGTTTACAAAAATATTTTTATGTTTTTCATTCTTTCTTTTGGAGGGGGGGGGTATTCAATTATAGAACTTGTGTAGTTTTTAACAGGTGTTTTTGCAGTTTAATTAACCGTTTTTTTTCCAGCAAAAGCACCTGTTAAAAATTTTACAAGTTCTTATAATTTAATGCCCTCCCTCAAAAAATAAAAATATGTTTTTGTAAACCACTTGTGAAAACTTAATTTTTTAGATCAATTAAAAAGCATTAATTTTTTAGATCAATTAAAAAGCATTAAATTTTTAGATCAACTAAAAAGCATTAAAAACTATGTAACAAGAGAAAAAAATGAACCACATTTAAAAAAATTTTTTTTTTTAAATGTCCGCTAAAGATTCCTCTGCGATGTGACAAGTCACTTTACTACGCGCATGCACACATCATCTAAGGAAACACTACTGTACACTCATGCACAGCGTTAACAAAGGCGGTGAAATGGCGCAAAATAGTCCCAGGTCCAGGGGTTAATACCATGAAAACAGTAAATTTGCGATATACAAAGGTCTTATGTACGACATAAAAAGAAATTGGAATCTTAGGAAGATCTCTATCATTTCAATAATTATAGGAAAAATTGGATTCATGAAAAAAAATGTCAAAAACTACCTGGCAAATATACCCGATGAACCAAGCGCAAGAGAGATTCAAACAATTGCACTTAAATGGACGGCTAGAATCTTAAAAAGATCTCTTGGTTGGAATGTATATCCTAGTGGGTGAATGTTTGGCATCCGATAGGATGCCCAATCTCTAGCTTGAAGACACTTATAAGAAAATTGAAAAAAAACAAAACAAAACAAACTTATTCAGGTATGTAGAAGAGTAATTTAGCTTGCCTCTGGTAACATTTATTTCTTGTATATTTTGGTACTTATGCACTTATGTA
This sequence comes from Euprymna scolopes, assembly GCF_053919585.1. NCBI lineage: Eukaryota > Metazoa > Mollusca > Cephalopoda > Sepiida > Sepiolidae > Euprymna > Euprymna scolopes. The sequence continues at coordinate 75,702,474 of NC_136506.1, forward strand.
ACTATGCTAAAATAATAACGCCATTATTTTGAAAGCCATTTTTAGCATAGGGAAGGGAGGATGTTTTGTAACTATTCTGTACTTCCACCTAACAATTTAATAATAATAAAAAAGGGTACTTGTACAGTTTAATCAAGACATTAAAAAAATGAAACTATCGAAGAAAGGTTATATTGTACATATCCGTTTTGGACTAAAATCTCTGAAAAAATTTTCACTGAATTTGATCGAGTACAGTAGAAAAACACGTTTTTATGACAGCACGTTGAAGTCAGCCATCTTGGAATTTTTTCAACACGCCACGGGGAGATAACTCAATTTAAAGCGCTGACACTCCCTCCCCATCTTTAATACTAGCTTTTCTTCCTAAAAATCGAAGCTTTTGCTCGGTATCATAACAAATTGTTTTTTTGCTGGGTGAATGCAGAGAGTGATCCAGCCGCGCTATTTTTTAAATTGTATTTCCACGTTTAATTAAAGTTTTATGATATGTTTTTTTATTCAATTGTAAAGTTAATGTACAGAATAGGTACAAAACACCCTCCCCTCCCCATGTTAAGAATGGCTTTTTAAATAATAACGTTATTATTTCAGCATGGATCACTCTTTGCATGAGTACTTTTTGCTGTAAAAAAAAACAAAACAAAAACTACTTGATGAAATTAAGTGAAATTTTTTTTCGGAGAACGTCGTTCCATAACAGATACGTACAATATAACTTTTTTTTTTTTTAATATTTTCATTTTTTAATGTCTTGATTAAACTGTACAAGTTCCAAAAACAGATATCGCGAAACCTGAAAATACTATTTAAAAAATAGCACAGTAACATAAGGGCATCGGAACCTATATATTAATATTTTTTTTTATTTCATCCCTTTTGGTTTTATTGGCTATTCTGAAAACTCATCTCCAATCGTTTTATATTTTTAGGATCGGCCATTCATTTTACACGTACCTAAAATAAACAAATATTTGAACATAAGCAACTAAGATTAAAAGGCAAATGTGTATTTCAGTGGCATAAATGTTTTGACAGACAAAAATTTATAAAAATTTATTTTTATAAATTTTTTGACAGACAAAAATTTATAAAAATTATTGATTTTTATAAATCTTTTGACAGACAAAAATTTATAAAAATTATTTATTTTTATAAATTTTTTGACAGACAAAAATTTATAAAAATTATTGATTTTTATAAATTTTTTGACAGACAAAAATTTATAAAAATTATTGATTTTTATAAATTTTTTGACAGACAAAAATTTATAAAAATTATTGATTTTTATAAATTTTTTGACAGACAAAAATTTATAAAAATTATTTATTTTTATATAAAACACATCTAGGCTGAAATAAAACCCGAAAAATTTTAATCTTTATTATTTTTTCAACATTTTTTATTAGACGAAATATATATAAAGAAATAAAAATTACATATATATGTAGAGAGAGAGAGAGAGAGAGAGATAGATAGATAGATTTGCGAACTGTTGTTTTATTACGCTTTGGCCAACAAATCCTCTAACCGCCTTGAGTAGGATTGAAACCGGGGTAATTTGGGTCACCAGGGTAATTTGAGTCACTAGGAATAACACTGATTTTCTCCTAAACTGTTCATTTTGACAGCACCGTGCCGCCATTATGGATTGAATCAGCCATTTTTCTGATGAAATCAGCAGAATAGTTGCAAGTTGAGCTGCGAGGAAGTGCTGTTGCTCAGGTAAGTCAATTTTGAGCAAATTATTAAACCTTTTATCAAATTGCCAGGAAAATCATTAAGTTGGGTAGGGAAAAGAAATTTGCAATTAGAAATGATAAGAAAGCTTGGCTTAATAAGAAAATTAAGTGCCTGATAATTTTATTAGTCAAAAATTATAAATAAATTTACTGGGGTAATTTGCGTCACCTTTCTTTCTTACAATATAAAGTTCTGATAGATACGCCACTGAAGCAAGGTTATAAGTATACAAGATAATAGATACAAATGACAAACATAACTTTTCCATATTATTTTAGTCAATAAAATTGATAACATATTAAATATATTTCTATCACTATGGATTTTTTTCATTGATTTCAGCATGCCGCGACACTATGAAAGAAAATTTCCAAAGTGTGACCCTAAACTCCTGGAAGCTGCCAAGCAGATGCATGAAAGTCAAGGAATTAGCATCAGGGCTGCTGCAAAAGTCAATGGGATACCTAGAGAAACGTTGAGACGTTGGGTTTTAGATCCCCCCAGACGTGTAGGAACTGGACGACATCCTGTTTTGACCACTGAAGAAGAGGAACTAATAGTTGTGACCATGGAACAGTGTTCGTCTTTAGCTTGGCCATGTGGTACTGAGGAGATTTCATTGATAGTGAAATCGTATTTAGATAGTATAGGGAAAGTAACCCAATTCAAAAACAACATACCGGGTGAGGATTGGATGATATCTTTTAAACGGTGCTGGAAAGATCGAATCTGCATGCGAAAACCTGAAGTTCTGACAAAATCTAGAGCTGAGAACCTAAACGCAGCTACATTGAAGTCTTTTCTGAGAATGGGTTCTTTGAATCTGAGAATGCAGCTGATAGAATCTTCAATGCAGATGAAAATGAGTTTTCAACAGACCCAAATAAGAGGAAACTGTTTTTTTCAGAAATCGTCGAAAGATAGCTATCTACTGACACCTACATGTGGGAAAGCTATGCACACTGTGTTGGTATGTGGTTCTGCGTCTAGAATATGTCTTTCCTCCTTTGGTAGTTTACAAAGGACTGAACCTGTATGGGTCTTGGTGTGAAAATGGTCCAGAGGGTACACAGTACAGTCACTCACAAAGCGGTTGGATGTCGGACACCATATTTGAGAACTGGTTTAAAAACTTGTTCGTTCCCTTTGTAGCAAATCTGGAAAAGCCAGTTATTTTGCTATTTGATGGTCATGGATCACACTTAACCTACATTACTGTTAAGTGTGCCATGGACAACTTAATAATTATAATTTGCATTTCACCTAGTACCAGCCATGCACTACAGCCCCTTGATGTTGGTGTCTTCTTTCCATTGAAAAGCCACTGGCAGAAAATCTTGTTGCGATTTTACCGAGAAAGTCGAATGCAGTCAGGAGAAAAGGGTTCTTTTCCATCGCTGCTGAAACAACTGTGGGAACAAGTATCGTCTGTTCACTTAGTAAATGGTTTCAGAAAGGTCGGTCTTTGGCCTTTTAATGCAGCAGCTGTCACTGTTGAGAAATGTGTCACAAGAAGTCGAGGATACTATCGAAACTGAAACAGGTCCAGACACTCCCAGAACCGCTCCAAGATGAGCAATCATCAATGTCATTGGCCCACCACCATCAGAAGAGACCACAAAAGCATTGGAGAACGCAAAGAAAAAGCGAAGACGAGTATAGGCCAAAGATGGTGAAGTACTTACAACCCCAGCTGTGCTGCAGCGTTTAAAGGATGAAGCAGATGTAAGAGTCTCCAAACAGAAAGCAAAGAAAGAAAAGCCAAGAAGAGATTTGTTAAAGGAAATGGAAGCGGAAGATGGTGACGAAGAAATTGAAAGCGAGGTTGACGAAGACAGTACTGCTTGTGTTGTTTGTGGTCAACTTTGGAGAATGTACACAAAAAAGGACAATGGCTGATTTGTGACTTGTGCGATCAGCGTGTTTGCCCAAAATGTGCACCATGTGACACTGACTATGATGATGATTTTGACTGTAAAAAGTGTATTAGTTAAGTTAATATTTCAATAAAACATCATGCACTGTTTATTCTTTCATGCTTTCATGGTATAATGTCGTATAGCAAGAGGTATTTCTTTTTTCTTGAGTTATTATTTATTGACCCAAATTACCCCGGTCAATGGTTTAAATCTACCACTGAAATGGAGCATATTGCAAGTGCTAAAAATCAATATAGAGTATAAAAAATATTACTGCTATTTTAACATTAGAACACTAGAACCCTACTTGCATAGTTCAAACCCTTTCTTTTCCATAAATGCATAGAAATTTGAAAATAATATCCTTCGAAGTTTAAATTACCAGAAATTTGACCCAAATTACCCCGGCCTACCCTACAACTTGTTTTGAAAATTGGCCTTTCTAAGGCTTGCCAAATCGGCCTTTTTGGTTCCACGCAAGAGCGTAAAAAGGCCAAATTTGTCCTCTAAAAGGCCAATCTGGCAAAGCAAATTTTCAAATAAGATGGCGGTCTCGATTGTTGTACATTTAGTCTAATAAAAAATGTTGAAGAAAAAAAAATTTTTTTTCGGGTTTTATTTCAATCTTAGGGTCTAATAATGTGTTTTATATATATATAAAAAAAAATAATTTTTATAAATTTTTGTCTGTCAATTTACGCCGCTGAAATACACATTTGCCGATCAAAAACGTTTTTTCAATTATTTACAATAATCAGAAATAGTGGCCCAACAATATAAGAAATATTTCGCTAAAATAGCAATAAAAAGAAGAAATAGAATTCATACTTTAATATTTAAATAATAAAAAACAAATATTAAAATTTTTTTACAAAAACTGGCGCGAAATGATGTTTGCTTTTAGTTTTTTACTTATTTAAAAACATAATTATTTATATATTTTACAAACCAACCCTAAAAACAGTTTCTTGTTATATTTTATTAACTTAAATGTTAAATAATGAAATTAAGTTTTAAATAACATGAAAATAGTTGTTTATCGAAAAGTGTAAACAATTGTTTTGGCACGATTTTTTTTCAAAATCGGTTTTGCATGTATTTTTCCCTTTTTTTTTTTTTTTAAGATATCGGTTATTAATCTTAGAGAATAGAAGAAACACTTAAATAGATCTATATAAAACCGTGTGAGCAACTTTATAAAAAATATAATTAAAACAAAACTTTACTCACATAGAAAAAGAAGAGGAAGTCAACAAAGACTAGATTTATCTCTGTTGACGGTGCAAAGAGAGAAAGTTCCCCGTGAATATTCTTCCGAGCGGAAGTCAATATTTTCAGTTTATTACTTTTCAGTTTTCCTTATCTTATGCGTCTATGGATTAGTAATATTTTAAACTAACGGTACGGGCAAAAATGGCGAGACAAAAAAAAAAAAAAAAAAAAAAAAAAAAAGAAATACAAGCGCGACATGGTTGAGAGCCGGTTTATTAGGTGTATCAGAATTCTTTTGGGAATGTTTGACACTCTTAACACACAACTGTGAATAAAACTTACAAAACTCGTAATTTCTCTTTTTAAAGTGGTTTGTTTTATTTCTTTATGGAATATGCTTCCAAAATAAACTATTAAAGTTTTTGGAAAAATAATAAAAATATTATTTTTTATTTTTTAAAAAACAGTGTTTACAAAGTGCCTGCGCGCGCTCATGCAGCCATTTTTTCTACGTAATGAAAGGAATCGAATTTTATGAGTTAAATATTTGTCAATTTTTGCAATTTAAAAAGCTATCCAAATTTTTCTATTGGTTCAATTTTTACAATATTTGCAGGTTTAATGTGAATTTTTTTGCTCTTTCCAATAAACCGAATATAATATTCTAGACAAACATTTTTTTTTAACCCCCCCCCCTCATTTTAAAATGTCTATTAAAATGAAAATAATTAATTTTCTCACCTCAGATTTATATATCACAAATTGAAGATAAAAGATCAATAAATAAAATAATCTAATTCAAAACACAAAAAGAGAATAGTTTTGTGCACATTTACCTGTAAAGTCCAAAGTTTAAAACCTTTTTTTTAAAAACCCCCATTGATTTTTTTTAAGTGAAAGCTCACATTTTTAAAATATTGTCCTTAAAAAATTGAACACCTACAACAATTTTTTCTGTTTCATTCAATGCTTTTTTTTTTTTAGATAAAAAAAAAAAATCTCTGCATAAAGAATAAATAAAATATATCAAATCAAAAACTCATGTATTTCTTTAATGTTATGTGTGTAGACATGCATATAATATGGACAACAGACACGGATGCTAGGGACAAGATTCATATTGTAGTTTATTCTCCATAATGGCTATCTTACAGACACCCCACACCAAGGTGAGTTATGCCGGCCAAGGGAGGTAAGTAGGGGAAGTGTACCTCTACTAGGAGAGTTACACCTAAAGGGGGGGGTATTGTTTATACACGTAACATCTCCCTCCTTACAGGGGAAGAGAGAAAGTGTGTCCTTTTCAAAATTCAGGTAGATCATTCACAATATCTGACAGGCTTTCTTATGACTCTGCCCGATCTTGTCTGTATTGGTGATATTGTTCTCTCGTTTGGGTCTTGTTGATCTGCTGGTGTTTCCATCTCATTTTGTCTATTTGTTGCATTGTCTGGGGTGAGTCTTTCTATCTCAGAGTGGTTGTAGATGGTGCCTCTTGGTTGGTGTATGGGGAGAGAGTGTTTTGGTTGTATTGTTTGGCGTATGAAACGACGGTTGCGGCGGTATCGTTGTCCGCTTGCATTTTCAACTTTGTACGACCGACCAGTCAACCTTTTTCTTACCGTGGCTTCCTCCCACTGTCTTGCGTGAGGTCTTAGAGGCTGGATCCAGACATTGCTGCCCACATGAAGTTGGCTCAGTTCTCTGCCTTTGCCCTGCTGCCTCAGCTTCTTATCTTCTTTCTTTTGTGCCTCATAATGTGATTAAGTGTAGCTGGGCCTCAGTAGGGCCTCGGTGGTTGGTACTGTTGCCTTTGTCCGTCGGCCTAGTAGTCTCTGTGCTGGACTAGTATTGAGACCTTCAGTGGGTATATTTCGCATGTTCAGTAGCCCAAGTAATAGGTCCTCTCCCGAAGCTTTGCACTTTCGCATTAGACGCTTCATAATTTTCACAGCTGCCTCAGCAGCATCATTTGCTTGACTGTTCCCAGGGGATATTGTTTCGTGAGTAAACGCCCAATCTTTTACGAACTTCCGAAACATGCTAGATGAGAATTGGGGTCCATTATCAGAAATGAGGATGTCTGGTATACCATATCTAGCAAAATGGCCTCTAAGACGACTGATCACTGCATCTGACGTTGAGCCATTCAACTTGTCCACCTCAAAAAAACTGCTATGCTGGTCCACCGTGACCAAATATTCATTTCCACCCCATGAGAAAATGTCGGTAGCAACTCGTTGCCAGGGTCTCTTTGGTACTTCTGTGATTATGAGGGGCTCCGCTGGTTGACGGTCTGCATATGTTGCACATGTGGCACAGGCTTGGACATATTGGCGTATTTCAGCGGACATACCTGGCCAAAATAATAGCTCTCTCGCTCTTCTGAGACAAGAGTTTATGCCTAGGTGGCCCGCATGACATTTTTGTTTCATTTCCACTCTCATAGATTGAGGTACGACTATTCTTTGTCCTCTTAGTATTAGTCCATCTTGTGCTGTCAACTCGTCCCTGTAGTCAAAAAATGGTTTTACTGAGTCGGGCAACAGTTTTTTGTCACTGGGCCAGCCTGTCGCAATAACCTCGGCTAATATCTTCATGATAGGATCCTCCAGTGTCTTGAATCTGATCTCAGAAAGTCTGCGGTCTTTGATGGGATGCATCGTCAAATTATTTACAGTCATGAGCTCTTCTGATTTTGGTTTGTCTATGGGCGCACATGAGAGAGTGTCTGCTAATGGGATTTCTTTCCCTGGCTTGTATCTGATAGAGAAATCATACTGTTGCGCCCATAGCAGCAAGTTTTGGAGTCGTTTAGGTGCTTTCGCTAGTGGCTTCTGGCAGATCGCCACAAGTGGTTTATGGTCAGTGAGGACATTCACTTTCCTTCCATGCGTGTAATGGTGAAATTTTTCCAGACCATATACCACTGCAAGCATCTCTTTTTCAATTTGGGCGTATCTTCCTTCGGTGTTCGATAGGGAACGGCTTGCATAGGCAACTGGTTGCCCTTCTTGGATCAGGGCTGCTCCCAACCCATACTCACATGCATCATTCTCAAGTGTGAGTTCTTTAAGTGGGTTGTAGTAAGAGAGCACTGGTGCTTTGCATATCATATCTTTAACTGTCTTGAAAGCCGATTGCTGTGACTCTGACCAATTCCACGTGACATCTTTTTTTGTTAGGTCTTGGAGGGGCTTTAAGATTGTCGTCAGGTTGGGGATAAATTTCCCACCATAGTTTACCATGCCAAGAAATCTACGTAGGTCTCCAATAGTTTCTGGTGCTGGCATGTCAGTAATGGCCCTGATTTTTTCTGGGTCAGCCATTATACCTTCTTTGGTTATGAGATGCCCCATGAAAACGATAGCGTCTAGGCCTATTTTTAACTTTTCAGGGTTTAATTTTATCCCTATTGTCTGGCATTTTTTTAGAAGGCTGTGAAGTCGTCTGTCATGTTCCTCCTGGTTAGTTCCATAAACCACCAGGTCATCAGCAATGATAATGACTCCTTTCATGTCCTGGAATTGCTCTACCAGCTTCCTTTGAAATATTTCGGCTGCCGAGTTTAGACCAAAAGGTAGTCGACGCCAACAGTATCGGCCGAAACATGTTTGGAATGTGGTCAAGTTGCTGGAGGCTTCATCAAGTTCGACATGCCAATATCCTGAAGATAGATCCGCCTTGCTGAATATCTTTGCATCCCTCATATCGTGGAGGGTATCCTCGAGGATAGGCATGATGTAGTGTTCCCGCATGAGTGCTTTGTTGAGCTCATGCGGGTCCAGGCATATTCTTAAGGTTCCATTCTTCTTCCTTGTGAGGACTAGTTGGCTAACCCATGGAGTAGGCTTATATACCGGCTCGATGACTCCCATTTTTGTCAGTCTGTCTAGTTCCTTCTTTAGTTCTGGTCGTACCGCCACAGGTGTCCTCCTGTTCGGCATCACCGCTGGAATAGCATCTGGCTTAAGTTGTAGGGTTACAACTCCTGGTAGCCTTCCCAATTTTCCATCAAACACCTCCTGGTAGTTATTGTCCATGTTAACTGCTGCAACACGGTGGAAATTCTGCTGTTTTATTTCAACCAGGCCCATATGCGTACTTGTAGGTAGGCCCAATAAGGGTTGACAGTCGTATTCGTCTCTGAATACGACAAACTCCACTGAATATGTTTTGTTCGTCTTAGGGTTTTTAACATTTTTGTGACATATTCCGAGTGGTTTCAAAAGAGATTTGTTCCACATTGTCAGAACCCCATTGTATGGTGTTAATTCATTTGCAAACTTTGCAGGAAGTGTGTTGATGGTTGCCCCTGTGTCAATCTGGAAGACAATTTCCTGGTTGTCGAGGAGCATGAGACACTTGGCATCTTTCCTATGCTTCCTATTTGACTTCACTGCATTTACCCAGTGGGTATATTCTCCCTCATCATCCTCTGATGAAGTGTCGACATGGTGCACATGTGGTCGTGGCCTACTGTACTTTTTATTCTTTGATGTGTTGCTCCATTGTCCCATAGCTTTACTGGACTTGTTGGGGCACCTTGACTCAAAATGGCCTTTCTCCATACATGCGTTACATCGTTTACCAAAAGCTGGAAATCTGCTGCGCTTTGCTGCATGCAAGTAACCACAGAAGGAGCATTTCTTCTTTTGAGCTGGTTCCCAAGCTTTACTGGTTTCACTGACCCTCATTATCCGAGCAGTAGCATCCTCTGTTCCCATATTTTGACTTTGTATAGAGGCCTTTTCAGCTGCCCTGCAAATGTCTACACTTTTCTGCAGGGTAAGGTTTTGGAGTTTTAGAAGGTGCTGCTTTGTGTTTTGATCCCGGATGCCTCCCACAAGCTGGTCTCTGAGCATCGACTCATAGCATTTGAAGCAAAAATTACAGCTTCGTGACAGGAGTCTTAAGTCGTTATAGAAAACATCAAAGGCTTCACCTTCCTCCTGCTTCCTCTGACGAAAAACAAACCTCTCGTAAGTTTCATTCGTTATTCCTACAGCATATTCACTTAAAGCCTGTAGTATATCTTGTACAGTGCGGTCTGTATTTGGGGTGTCGAACTGTATACTCTGGTATATCCTCATAGCTTCATCGCCTAAACAGTTTTCTAGCACTGCCACTTGTATTTCTCTCGGTTTTCGGTCAAGTCGGGTTAGCAGTGCATAGTTGGACCATCTTTTGAAAAACAAGTTCCATGAATCAGCCTTATTCCCGCCGAATACGAGTCTTTCAGGAGCCCCCATGTGTAGACTAGCCATATCAGTAGAGAGATTAGTGACAGTAGTAGTAGTAGCCGTCGTATCATCAATAGACATCTTGATGGTGTAAATAGGACAGATAAATAGTCACAGTGACAAAGTGATGCTAGTAAGCACCAGAAGTTAACAGTAAACAGACCAGACACCGTCACCGTCCGTAGCAGAGAAGACAAAAAAAAAATAAAAATAAAAAAACAGCTTACTCAGTTTTATGACGACCGGCAGTTGTTTTTATAGTTTAGGAGACGTGTTTCGGTTTTTACCACAATCTGCCACCATGTTATGTGTGTAGACATGCATATAATATGGACAACAGACACGGATGCTAGGGACAAGATTCATATTGTAGTTTATTCTCCATAATGGCTATCTTACAGACACCCCACACCAAGGTGAGTTATGCCGGCCAAGGGAGGTAAGTAGGGGAAGTGTACCTCTACTAGGAGAGTTACACCTAAAGCTGGGGGGGGGTATTGTTTATACACGTAACATTTAAGAGAATAAAAAAAAATGGAAAATTGGTTGAGTGGATTGTGTTTAAACGGCAAAAAGTGAAATATGATCATTTTTCAAGTACGGTAACCCATATTTCACTCACAAGGCATGACGGCTCACACATACGTGTTGTTTTTAAGTTTTTGAAATAATTAATTATGACCGTTTTAGACATCCGTATTTGACAACTGCAAGAAAGAAAGGAAACACTGATTCGCTAACACCGGGTAATCGCTTACAGAATGGCGGTCTTCTCGAATGATTGCTTAAAAAATTTCTTTTATTTGAAAAGTACATGGAATATAAAATATAAATACGGACAAATTCTTATAAATGAAGAATGGAAGCACCCATTGGTTAGTATTTTTTTTTAATTTAATTTTATTTTTTTTACATGGTGGTCATCACTTATGAAGGCCCAGAAGCCACTTGGGGATAAGGGTTATTGCGTGTACAGTAATCAATGGGATAGTATCGTAGTAATCTTTAGTATTGGAGATTTGATAGAGTGTCTTACTTAAGGGGGTGGTTCATCAGGAATTGTTTATGTTGGACTTGAAGACATCCAAGTTGTAGTCAGGTGAGAAACAGGCAAACGGAAGAGAGTTCCACAGGCGTGCACTTCTAAGAAAAGCTTTGTTCATGGAATCTGCGTTTTGATTTAGGAACAGATAAAGAGTGGGGAAAATTATTGACAGTGGTTTCAGCTAGACGGGTGTTTATCGTGAAAGATTGACGAGGGGGTGACCAGAGATTGGAGCTCAGATGAGCATTTGCCATGGAAATAACAATAAAACAAAGACAGGCTCACAATGTCTCTTCTGTGAGAGCGAGGTTGCAGGGAAGAGAAAAGGGCATCCCCCACTAAGCCACGAAGTCTATTTTGTACTGTGTCAAGGCAGGATAGGCTGTTTTTAGCAGCTCCTGCCCAGATGTGGCAGCAGTACTCCATCATTGGACGTACTTGGCTTTTATATAGATAGAGAAGTGCATCAGCAGTGGGATATCTTCTGGAGTGGTAGAAGGATCCCACCATTTTCCCAGCGACCTTGGCAACAGACGATGTACATGTTCCATTTCAGATCAGAAGTAAAGGTCAAGCTCAGAAGCTTGCCAAAACATGAGGCCTCCCCAAGACGAGAGCCATCCATTTCAATTGATGCCAGGCAGGGATCAGAGCGTTGATGATGTAAAGATGTAAGAGCTTGGTTTTAGATGCATTAAAAGTAACCAGCCACCTCTTACCCCATAGAACTTTATCATTTACAGCCTTTGATGTGTTGCCATAGATGGTCATGTTATCAGCATAGATGTCAACGAATGATTTAAGTATGTGTTTTGGGAAATCATTGGTGTAGATCAGGAAGAGAGTTGGGCCCAGGATGGACACCTGAAGGACTCCAGCATTAATACTCTGGGCCTCTGATTTCTGCCTATCAACCACTACTCTTATGAACCTATCAGAGAGAAATGATTTAATAATTGAGAAAACATTTCCAGTTATACCATAGCTGGAAATCTTGTGAAGTAGGCCTTTATGCTATACCTTATCGAAGGCCTTTGATATGTCAAGAGCAATTGCCCTAGAAAGGAGGACTTTTTCAAGTGATTCACTAATCCTATGAAATATAACCATTAGCACATCTGCTGTAGATCTAGCAGAACGGAAACCATATTGCATGTCACTAAGAAGGTTATTTCTGCTGAGATGGTTTTAATATGGATTCCAGCAGCTTACTCATGACACACAGGAGACTTATTGGTCTGTACTAAGAGGGAGATGACTTATTACCTGAATTCTTAAATACAGGGCATATTAATGAGGTCTACCAGGGTGTTGGGAAGCACTTCTCCTTAAGGCAATGCTTAAACAGTTTTGTAAGTATAAGGGCAAGTTCTGGTTGAAGCTTTTTCAACACTATAATTGGAATGCCTTCAGGGCCAGTTGCTTTACTGGAATCAAAATTCTTGATTAGCTTGGCGACCTCATGCACAGATATTTGTATATTGCATAGCATGTTGTCTGTTATAGGAGGAAATACGGGGAGTTGATGGCCTTCATCGCATAGGGTAGAATTAGCTGCAAAGTTCTTGGCAAATAGTTTGGCCTCGTATGATGTTGACGAGATGACCTCAGGTCCATTGATAATGGTTGGGATAGAACGCACGCTTCTGTTCAGGATCCTGTTTGCTATTTGCCAAAATTGGTGGGAACCAAGCTGCTGCTCAGCTACTTTGGATTTAATGAACTGAGCATATAGCTCTCTTGCATTTTTTTATTACTCTTTTACAGTGGTTGCTGGCAGTTCTGAAAGCAGCTTTAGTTTCAGTACATCTATTACGCTGGTAAATATGGAAAAAGTGATTTCTGTGTGCGATGGCAGCAGCACATTCTGAGGAGAACCATGGCTGGCTGTTAGGTTTTTGTTGGAATTTTTTGGATGGTATGAATCAGTCTATGCCTACAATTAACCATTCGGTCAGATCTTATACTATAGAGGACACATCCTTTTTAAACATGGAATGCAGAGGTAGATCGGATATAAATCTACGGAAGCTATCCCAGTCAGCCATAGAGTATTGATATACAGTACGGAGGAGAGGTACGTCTGAAGACTTATTACATTTCGTTTTTATCTTAACTGATACGACGGAGTGGTCGGAGGATCCCAGAGGAAATAGAACAGAACATGAACATAGCTCAGGGGAAGTTGTGAGAAAAAGGTCTAGAAGGCTTGCATACTGACCGGTAGTATCGGACACATGAGTGGGTTTGTGAACAATCTGAGTGAGGTCATAGGCAATGGAGAAATCATGACAGAACCTCCCCTCATCATCTATCTTACTTGAGTGGGTCAGCCATTCCACATTATGGACATTGAAGTCATTGCAAATGTGAATGTTAGCCGAAGGATGAGCAGACAGGATGTGGTCAATTTTCTCAGATATACGCTTAAAGATAGCAACTCTGCTGTTGTTGGGGTGATACAGGGCAAATATAAATGCAGTGGCATAAAAGCAAGTGCATATATAAGGTAAATTAAGGTCTTCTCTGGAGATATCCCTACCACACAGAAAGTCATCTTTAATGTAGGCACATATTCCATGCTCATGGCGATCTTGGGGGTCAGATTTATATGTTATATTTGATATAGGTAAGTAATTTTTTTGAATTTATATATATTTATTATATTTAGATTAAGTTAAAATTCGTTGAATTTCGTGAAATGTTTTTTAAAGAAAACCGATTTAAAAAAATATTGTATATTTTTCGATTAAACCTTTTATTATTTTAAAATTTGGTCTTTGCTCCTTTTATTGAAAATAAATTAGGGTTAAATTACATTATTCATGTTGCTATAAACTTCAAAAGATAGCGAGTCTAATTAATCACTCCTTTTTAATGGCGACTTCTGACACCCCTACCAGTATATCATAATTTTTTGTAGGGTTTCAACTACTTTTTGAATGTATTTGAAAGATTAAAGCATAAAGTTAATTTCTAAAAGGAGAAAATATTTGTACACATGAAAAAAAAAGTTATAATGAAAAATGTTTTCACGGCGATATTCGGAAACTAACAAATTCAGCTAAATTTTGAAGTTAAATAAATTCATTGTAAAAATCCTTTGAAAGATTAATATTAGTTTTCTGGATTTATTTCAAAGATAATTAGTAAAGTCCTAGGATATTTAATTAAATAAAAAAACACCTTGTTTGTACAAACAAAAAAAAAAATGGCTCAGTTATCCCCCAAAAGCGAGAGATTCTAGCTTCGTTTAAGCATAAACAAACAAAGTCATGTAAACGATCATTCTATGGAAGCCCAAAATGTCAGAAAGTCAAAAGTCTGTCTGAAAATAATCTCAAGTAGTTGGAGGGAGGAAGAGCGTGCTGGTTTTTTTTTTCCCCTAGCCGTGCATCCATGGATTCCTTTGATAAATACTGAAAATTTCATTAAAATTGGTTAATTTCCTGATTTTTGGTGAATTTTTAAGTAAAGAGAGAGGCCAAAATTGTGATAATCATCAAAGGAGCAAACACACACATGTTTGTACCTTGTGTGGCTGTATGTAAAAACAACAATAATGAACTTACCTTCACGTGGGATCTGAAAGAAAGATGCCATGAAGATTGACTGAACTTTTATACCAAATCCGAGTCACATGTTTACAGGTCATGTGATGGGTGGGGGATGGATAAAAACGGTGTGAGAAATGGAAGAGGGGAGAAGGAAGCAAATGAAGTCAACAGGCATTTTGTTTAACCACTACCAGAAAGCAACTGTTGCAAGAACAAATTTTTTTTTTTTGGAAAGGAAAAATCGGCAACGGAAGTTATTTCAACAAGCTATTTGGTCATTTTTTAGTTGTTTCCGGCTGACTGTTGCTAACTGCACCATTTTCTTTCCCTGTGAAGTTTTTTCAGTCACTTTATTTTTCTTCACTTTATTTACTGTAAGAAGACAATGACTGAATTGAAGTTTGATTTGAAGCTGATACCCGAATTTGACGGGTCCAGGTCTGTTGTTGACTGGGTCAGAAGGGTCAAGTTGATGTGCAACCTTTGTGAAGTAAAGAGGATACACATAGTGATTCCCTTGACATTGGCTGGAGACCCCTTGAGTGTATATCAACAACTTAATGCTGCTGAGAAGACTAATTTGACGGCAGTTAAAAATGCACTGTACAAGACATTTGCCTTGGATCTGTGTTCAGCTGATAAGAAATTCACTTTGAGGAGACTCATGCCAGGAGAAACTGTAAATATTTTTTTTGCAGAGCTGAAAAACCTTGCAATCCTGTTTTTGTATGCATTTGTGGTTGGCCTTCCAACCCGTATAAAGCAACTGCTAAGAGACTTCACCAGCATTTCAGCAACACCTATGGAACACTTGCTGGAACACGCTCGTGCCATCATCAGAGATAAGGAGGATCTAGGCGAACCAGTTGTGATGGCAGCACAGACAGTTCAGAATAGTACAGGGGAGACTCCTATTCTGAGCCTCGTGACCAATAGGAGATGTTTCCGCTGCGGATGGCGGAGTCATTTCATGAAAAGTTGCACTGACAGGGGGCGGAGATGTGTGTGCTGTTTCCAATGCTGCGATATTTGACACCTAGCCCAAAACTGTGTGGGAAACATATTAGAGGACAGGACGTCAGTGCCACTCTGCTCCCTGGACAAGATATAAGTGAAGCGCAACCAACAATGATGCAAACCAAGTGTCTTGCTCATTGATTCAGGCTGCTCACATACCATAGCGAGTGCCAGATTGTGTCGAACCTGGAATAAGAAGAACATCAAAGTCACCATAATAGGCATCGAGACGCAAGCATGCTGTAGAGCCAGAACTGTGAACATCCATATGAATTCTGGTGTGGCCATGGAAATCAATGTGTTAGTGACGCAGGAGAATTTTCTGGGGTTTGACATATTGCCAGCATATGATGCCATTAAGGCACTAAGAGGAATTGTCATTGCATGAGATGGGGCATGCGCTTTTTGGAAACTCCAGTGTGTGCCACGGTCCACATCGATTGGCCTGATTTCATAATGGACTACAACCATTGCCAGAAGACTTGGATGGCATCATGGAAGTGGACTGAGGGAAGGACGCCAATCGAACTTAAGAATGGCGTCGCAGAGTACCTCATACCTGATAAGGCTCATAATGAATACCAGCAAGAGTTTGAGTCGTGGATCTGAGATGGATGTTTGATCCCCTACCCTGACAACAAGCTTGGACCTGTTGCGGTTTCAAATTACCGCCCCCATTTTTTTTCTTTATTCGCCTTCGCTGTTTCCTTTACCTTAAACAAAGGACGCGATCCGCTAACACAAGTGAAATGCATGAACATATCCGGGCTTAGTGAATTCATTCACCTACCCTTTCTCTTTTCATCATCAACGTCACTACGCATGTAGGAATTTAAATACATCAACAAAATGCCAACAAAACAGGCGATTGACCTTTTTTCTTTTAGACAAAATTAATTTAAATTTAAACTCACAATCTACTTTTGATTGCATAAATTTCGTTCTAGAATTAATTAGAGTTGTTTGTTTGTTTCATTGGGAGTGACATCACTAACATCTCGCTGGCCAAATGAATACAGCTCGTTTTGGCCAAGTCAGGGATTTTGGCCGGACGCCAGCCCTGGCCAAGGGATTAGGAGGAGGCTCCTGAAGCGACAATTGATGTTACCAGTCATGTCAACTGAATCCACCAGCACTGAAGGATTCCAGCAGCAGTAGCGAACTTCAACTTCCAGTCTCCAGTGACTTCTAGTTCACTCCAGCGGCTTCCTACTCATTCCCGCAGCCTTTTCAGCGCTTGGTACCTCTAGCTCACTCCTGCAGCCTCCCAGCGCCTCCAGCTCACTCCTGCAGCTTTCCTGCACCTCGCTCCTCTGGTCTGCAACCTCGCTCCTCCGGCCAACAACCTCTCTTACACCTCGCACCTCTGGTCTATTACCTTGCTCGCACCTTGCTCCTCTGGTCTGCAACCTCGCTTTCACCTGGCTCCCTACCAACCGTCCGTTCCTTAACACTGATACTCCGTTCTCAGTATCATCCATTCCTTAACACTGACCTCTATATTCTCAGTGACGCCCGTCCTTTAAAACTGACCGTCTCAGTTCTCAGTGTCCACCATCCGTTCCAGATTGCCTTGATGTCCAGCTGATCGTTCCAGACCCAGCGAGCAACCCTGAACCACGCTACATCTGGAATACCTGTTCCAAACCTCCAGAACTTAGCGTCCAGTGACGTGCGACCTTCCAGGCGACCAGCATCCAGATCATACGAATTTTCGTTTCCTTTTTGCAAAATAAAACGTGAACCCTCGTCTTTAACCAAACAACCTGTGTCTGTCATTCTTCTTTGCCTTTTTGCTGTTTACTTTTTGCCTGTGTCTACCTTGTTAGTTGTTGGGTCGATTGTCTCCGGACGACCGGCCTCGCAACAAACCTCCCAAAGATCTGATACCCTTAATGGCGGTGGCCGGTGGTCCAGCATAATAAGTTGAAAGTAAGACCAGTGTTGGACTATCGTGAACTCAACAAGCACATTGAGTCTTACACTGCTGATGCTGACGTGCACGCCAGCGAACTGAGGGAATGGTGCCAGAAAAGCTCTAATGTGTCGATATTAGATTTGCAGAAGGCCTATTTTTAGATGCCAGTGATGTCAGACGTTGTGGCCATTCCAAACAGTGTGGTTTCGGGGTCAGAGGTACTGCTCGACACGACTTGGCTTGGCTTCTGAATGTGACACCGCAAACCATGAAGATTATTGTGAATGCGGTGCCATCCCAGGAAAAGAACATTGAGGACGAAACATCAGCCTACATTGACGATGTGTACGTCAATGAGGTGCATCTGCATCGTGTGTCAGAGAAAAATTAGCTTAGTTCAGCCTGGAGTGCAAGGATCCCGAATGTCTAAAAGATGGAGCACACGTATTGGGGTTGGATATCTGTGAGGAAGAAGGCACTTACGATGGAGGTGTAAACAGTGGGATTAATTAAGAAAAAAAAGAAAGTTGCCGAACTTCTTTTTTTAAATATTTTCATCTAATGAAAATATCGTTGGTTCGTTGGTTTTCTCTTAATAGTTTTCTGTTAATAGTAAAGACTACATTTTGTATTACTGATGTTATCAACTTTCTTACATAAAAAAAAAAAAAATTCGCCCATTTTTTTTTAATGTTTTGATTTTTAAAAAATATCGCGTCCTAAATTATGAGATGAAAACATGAACGAATCTCTTAGTAAACGAGAGTTATCTCCCTCTACACGGTGACAAATTGTAAAACAGCGCCCAGAAGCGAAAGATATATTTATTCAATATAAAATAGCGCCCAGAAGTGGAGAAATATTTATTCAATATAAAAAATCGAAGTGGAATATCAATGTAAGGGAGATAATCTAAATAGAGTTATCTCCCATGTTAGTAATATTAATTGCCTCCCTTGTTTATATATTTAAACTGACAGAAATGAAGAACGTGTGCCTTTACTTAATTTCGGTTTACGTCAAATAATCTGATGCAAGTCTATAAATTGCTCACAAGTAATCATTTTACTATAAAAATCTGAAAAAAATCTTTATAATGTACGTACTTGTCACTGCATGAAAATGTCATATTCCAAAAATCACGTAAATCGATCAAGTAGTTTTTTTTTTATTTAAGAAAATCAAATATTATGAGACACTTCATCGAAGAAAAACTTCACGCCATCTTGTTTTTGAATGATACACTGCTAGCGACACCTATTGGGAATGTTTGGAATATAATATCAGCAATGGGCAGACAATCGACTGTCCACGCTATAGAAAAAAAACAAAACAAAAAAACTTGGAAAATTAAGACATTTATAAGTTTTTAAGGATGTTGAAAACGAAAATAACGTTTAAAATTCCAGCAAACGAGTAGTTTCCAAGATATGAAGAATTTTACGTAAATTGAGCACCCGCACGTTGACGCTCCCCCAGCAAAAATTCAGCAACTGTATATTTCAGCGGCGTAAATTCAACTTTCTTTAAACTAACATTTCTTCATATCTTGCATCATCTGGGAAATGCTTTCTTTTCAAAAACAACTTCATGGCTGGGAAGAGGTGAAAGTCTGAGGGTGCAAGGTCAGGAGAGTAGGGAGGATGGGGAAGGATTTCATAACCACACGCCTGTGCTTCTGATCTGGCGACATGTGAGTTGTGGACCGGAGCGTTGTCCTGCAGGAGGAGGGTACCTTTGCTGATCTTGCCCCGCCTCTTGATTTTGATAGCTTCCCTTAATTTCCTCAAAAGTAAAGCATAATAGGCTCCTGTAATTGTAGTACTCTTTGCCAGGAAATCTGTCATCACTACTCCGTCCTGGTTTCAGAAGACTGTGAGCATGACCTTCCCAGCAGATGGCTGCACCCTTGTCTTCTTTGGAGGTGGTGAGTCCAATTGCTTCCACTGCATTGACTGGGCTATGGTATCTGGATCATAATGATGGACCCAGGTTTCATTCTGTGTAATCAGTCTTTTAAAAAACTTTAACTCATCTTCTTGCATATCTCCAAATTCATCCTTTAGCACTCGACGCATTCTCACTTGTGGAATGGCATGAGCAACCTGGGAATCCATCTGGCAGACAACTTATGCATATGCAAATGGTCATGAATGATAGTTTTCACAGACCCTGTACTAATCTTGACATCTTGGGCTATTTGGTGAATAGTAATGCGCCGATCTTCCAAAATGGCAGCCTCAACTTGACGGACAGATGCCTCATCAATGGCAGAAGGGAGGTGGGCGACAAGGTCTGGGAGCTGTTTCCACAGACTTCCGGCCATGTTTGAATTCACGATGCCAACGTTTTACAAGGTAATATGATGGGGGCATTATCACCATAAGTTTCTTTCATTTCATCAAAAGTCTTCTGTGGTGTGCATCCTTTCAAATACAAAAACTGAATCACTGCTCGACAT
Organism: Euprymna scolopes; assembly: GCF_053919585.1. NCBI lineage: Eukaryota > Metazoa > Mollusca > Cephalopoda > Sepiida > Sepiolidae > Euprymna > Euprymna scolopes. The sequence goes on from NC_136506.1 coordinate 75,722,589, forward strand.
TCAACAGGCTCCATTTCTCACCTGACTCAGTTCAAACACCCGTAAAACAAAAACCAGAATTAGTTTAGAGCTGTAATTTGCCACATAACCCGTAGACATATAAATCATTGCATATGCAAAATTTTAGCTAGATCAGACAACTGGAAGTCGGGCAGGGGCATTACTTATTGCACCTCCCTCGTACATGTCAACTCTTGGGACCCACTCGTTGTATGCAGACAATCGCAAGAAAATAAAGACAAGGAATGAATTTGACTCTTTTTTTTTAGTGGAACAACAGACATTTATTTACAGGTACTTTCCAGAATAGCACCTTGTCTCTTGTTCAAAAGTACTCCAATGTGCTTATTCTGTCTTCGTGCAGCCATGTTTAGAACACATCTTTCCTTGTTGCTTTCAGCCACGTTGTGTAACATGTCTATTGTTGTTCTTCTCGGACCACGTTTTTGTCTTTCCTTCTTCCTTGCTGAGACGTCACCTCGCACATGGCTCAGTCATTTGTATACATTGGCTGTTGCTGCTGCTACTGTATGTGCGTCCTCTATGTTGCACTTTGAATTATCAGTGGCTGACTGTGCTATCAAAATAAGTTTGGTGCCATTGTTTATGTTTTGTAAAGATCCACGTACTCACATAAAAATTTTAATTATTTTTTGATATAATGACAATAATTATTTCTACAATACAACAATGCCGCAGCTCGTGCAAACCGGAAATCCTAGATTAAAGTTTCGCCCTCCTTTGGGCTCATCAGTAGAATGTATCTGAACTTAGGATTTGAAACACGTGTCACTTGCATGCAAATTAATAAATTTAATTAAACTTTTACTTGGGATACTTTTATTTGGTTGCATCATATTTTGCGATTTAGAATGTTACTGTTACTCGCTAAGGTCGTAAGAATACTGCATGGTAGATGACCGGTGAACCAGCTCGCTCCACTTGGCATGGTTGTTGACAAGTGCCTATATAACATCGGAGCTTTTCTCTGTCTAATCAAGGATGTTGTCTATCCACTTTCTCTGTCTGCATGTTGGACTGTTCTTTGCAGGACGATGTTTGCAAGTCCTGAGGATATTAAGTGCCTATACTATCTGAGTTTCCTCTTTTTCAACATGATCAGTAGGTCTTCATAGTGATGCACTTGAGTGACTTTTCTGTGAACTTCATTGTTGATAACATGGTCCTTGTATGAGACACCAAGGAGTCTTCTGAGGCATTTCATTACTTGGATCCTCTTTTATAGGCCTGCGTTCAGTGTCCACGCCTCGCATGTTTAAAGCATGATTGAGATAATTAGCTCCATCTTGGTTCCAAAAGGGCTGTTTATGATTCTCCATCAACAGTAACATTGTCAAACTCCATATGGTCTTCACTTTTGCTATTACTTTACTTCGACTAGTAGTATATAAACTACAGGATGGAACGATAAAAGTATTGCACTAAAGAAAACAACACTACAGCTTTATTTTAAAACTTTTATTGAAAAAAATCAATTCAGGTAACTTGATGATGTAGAAGAGCTGACCTCTATTCAATGTAACCGCCTTCAGCTTCAATAACCGCCTCGATATGGGTCCAGAAGTGGGAGCATGCCTTTATTACAAGCTCGATAAATACTCGATTGATGGCAGCGATCAGGCTGGCTTTGGTGTTGTGGGAGGTTATGTTGGTGATGTTCTTGACATATGACCAAATAAAGTAGTCCAGTGGGTTTAGGTTAGGGAAGGAAGTAGGCCAGCAGCACTCCTTTTGAAGCCAAGCCTGGGTCTCTTTTGATTTGTGGACCGGTGCCAAGTCCTGCTGTTACACCCAAAGTCTACCAGCGGCCACCTGATTGCACCAGGAGATTACCACACTTCATACACATCCAGGTACACTTTGGTGTTGACTTTCAAGCCGACTTCGAAGATGTGAGATGATATGATGTGGCCTTCACTTGAAACCACACCAAAGACCATAACCATGGTTGGAAACTTTGTTTTGATCACCCTAGGCACGTCCTTGTTATTTGTGGCGATCCAGTGATGCATTTTGAGGATGCTGGCAAGGATGCTGCACTGATCCTGTTCTCATATCTTGGTACATCCCCGATCTTGCTCGTTGAATATTGTGCCACTTTCAGACATGATAGAAGGCTACTATCGCTGTTGGGATTTGTACATAACTGGCCAACTAATAGAGGGTCTGCAACAAAAATAGAAAGTCGGTTAAACGGAAATAGAATCATGTTGTCTTTTCTAGGGCGACAATTTTATCGTTCCACACTGCAGTTACATGGCTGGGCTGTTGGTGACTAAACTGACATCCTCACCAGATGGACCTTGGCTTGTCTGATAAGGCGAATGGGCGTGAACACCCAACAACACTTATAACAAGTTAAAGAACGGATGAGTTCACATATGTCTGTCACATATTCAGAATGGAAAATAAACTCATGAAATTAATTTCGGGCAGCAAATGGAGGACCACAGGTTGCCCGGGCTCATACAAAATCTCACTACCAAAAATCTTTTAAATATAGAAATGATCATTTATAATGATGAAGAGTAGAAACTGCGGGTTCCAAAATGATTCAGTTGATAAAAGTGATGATTGTATACCAGTTGAGAATACATTCTCAGCAGTCTGTCTGACAGAGACTGGATATTTCAGTGGTCTTTATCCGACTCTTAGGTAGTCATAGGAGGTCTACCCTCCCAGACCATGCCTCTCCTCTTTGGGAAAAGAGAGTGTTTTATTGCCGATTGCCTGAGGTGCCACTTTTGGGGAATGCCCATGTGTAAAATTTTCAATAATATAATAAAATGTTCTTTATACATACATATGGGAGTGTTTATATGTTATTGCTTTTTTCCAATTCTCTTATAGTTCTCTATTTTTGGGCGTTGCTGCTTCGTCTAGTAGTTGCTATAGAAATAAGCTTCTTTTTATAAAGAAAGAGAACACAAGGAAACGCCCGCTGAGTTTTCTTCAAGGTTTCATTTGGAGAGAATAGACTTAGGAGAGAGACTAATATTATCTTGGCTAATTGTTTACTCTTTAACATTGCTTTCAAACATACTGAAATGAATGATGGGCAGATATATCGAGGTATCATTCTGCTTAGATTATTTCTACATTATTGGTTGTGTCTCATTAACACAGCTTCCATAGAGAAACCAATTTGAAAACCTTAGTTTTCTTTCTGTTTGAAAAAGTAACGTAATTCTTCATTGCCTTTCTCTCTGTTTTGTTTACAACTTTTGACCTCTGTCCTCTGCCTGAACGTTATGTCACACATCTCTGGCAACGATTCCCATTGCAGATTTAGAAGGGGTTATCAAGACATGCACTAAATGTGACCCTTGTCAAAATTCACACTAGCTAACTTAATTGTCATTGACGTAAGGTTCCTAATATGTAACACATGGGGCTGCTCAGCTTATTTTTAGGCACCAACTTAGTTCTTCTGCTGCAGTGCTGGCTTTTCCCCCCACTTGTCTGTCTTATGCCACTATTGTTGTTCTTTTCGGGCAATTTTTTTAATAATCTTTTTCTTTCCTTCTTCTTTGCTGTAACGTCACCTCGCACGTGGCTCAGTCATTTACATACATTATACTTATGTGGAAAGTATATAAGTATCGATATAACATAGTCATTTGCTCCACAATTAAATGACAAAGTGAGGACATGTATGGATATTGATGACTCACGTGCCGAGTTTATGTTGCATCAGCATTAAAAGGTGTGGTATGAGTGTGACGTCATATAATGTTTTTATTAAATTAGCAGTGGCACGATTGTGTAGCGGGGACATGACATTCATGTAATGGGGATGATGATGAGACAATTATAATAGCCTAGCCTGAGTGCCCGGTGTTGCCAGAGTGTTTGGAGGTGTGTGTGTGTTGAGCAAAAAAAAAAAAAAGTGGCAGTAGGCAGGCTCGAACCTGTACCACGAAGGAGGAATAGAACGTAAAAAAAAAGCGTGAAGTCTTTGCCGTTACGTCCATCGCCAAACCGAAAGTGGCAAAGATTTAAATTAAGGCTATTCAATCGGAAAGAAGGAATGACTTTCGAAAATATCGTTGAAAAAAGGTGCCCCCACCTTGTAGCAAAGTGCCCAATTGAGGGCGAAGGAATTAATATTTTTAGCCAATTTTTCGATATTTGTCGTCTGAAGGATCGAGCTTTGAAACGATACCTATCTCGTCAGACAGGTGAGATTTATATAATAGACTAGCGGGGGTACCCGGCGTTGCCCGGGTGTTTGGAGGTGTGTGTGTCGGGAGGGGGGATGGGGTTAAGAGCTTCTTAAAAAATCGGAAAAACCCAAACAAAAAAAAAAAAAACAGCCAACGAATGTAAAACTTCTTTAAAAAAATCGGAAAAACAAACCCCCTCCCCCTCCCCCCCAAAAAAAGGACTGCGTTGCCCGGGTGTTTGGAGGTGTGTATGTAGGGGGGGGGGAGCAATGAATAAGCGAATTAATAACCCTGTTTAAACTTTAAAAAAAAAAATCGGAAAAAACAAAACAAATAAAACAGCGAACGGTCGTAAAACTTCTTTAAAACAATCAGATACCCCCCCCCCCCCAAAAAAAAACAGCGAAAAGCGAAAAAAAAAAAAAAATGGTACAAATAACCTCGTTTCAATATTAAATGTTTAAAAATCGAGAAAAAAGTATATCTGATAACTGGGATTAAAACTGAAATCTTTAGATAACGATGCTGTGACTTAATCCATCGCGCTATAGACGCGTGGATGAATGTAGGCCAGTTTTTATAACATTTAAAACGAATTCAATGTACAACGTCTTTTGCGCGTATTGACGCATGCGTAAAGTCATCTTGTTATGAACATACCATTTTTTTCACTCTTCCTTGTAAAAAAGAGAGCTGTTAAGGATGAAGGAATTAATGTTTTTGCCCAATTTTTCGATATTTGTCGTCCAAGATGTCGAGCTTCAAAAAAAAAAAAAAAAAAAAAATGCGAATGTGATGGAAAAAAAGCGAACGTTAAAAATAAAAACAAAACAAAAAAAAAAAACACGTGAAAAATGGCTGAAATAACCCTGCTTAAATATTAAAATTTAAAAAATAGAAAAAAAAAGAAGACATCTTACACCACGATTCGAACTTACAACATTTAGATAATGACGCCGCCCTCTAAGCAACTGAGCTAAGACGACGGCGACGAAATTAAGTTGGTATTTTTAATATTTAAACTAAATCATGTTCCGACGTCATTTGCGCATGCGTAGAAGCGAACTTGTCATGAGAGGACAGTTTTTGCTGACTCCTACCTGTAGAAAACTGATGATTTTAGGGTGAAGGAATTAATGTTTTTGGCCAATTTTTCGATATTTGTCGGGCGAAGAATTTTTTTTCGATTTTTAAAAGTTTAATATTGAAACAGGATTATTTAAGCCATTTTTCACGTTCTATGTTTTTTTTTTGTTTTTATTTTTTGTTTTTTGTAAAAATCGGAAAAAACAACAACAAAAAAGAAAACGCAAATGTGATGAAACCCCCCCCCCCCGAAAAACGAACGTTAAAACTTCTTTAAAAAAGCTGAAAAATACCCCCCCCAAAAAAAAACATAGAACGTGAAAAATGGCTTAAATAATCCTGTTTCAATATTAAACCTTTAAAAATCGAAAAAAAAAAAAAGACATCTCACACCACAATTCGAACCCAAAACCTTTAGAAAACGAGGGCGCGCTCTAATGAACTGAGCTAAGACGACGTCAACAAAATTAGGTTGTTTTTTTAAATATTTAAACTAAATCATGTTCCGACGTCATTTGCTGGCTGACTGTGTTTTCACAAAAAGGGCTAAAGAAGTTCCTTAGAGGAGAGATGAGTCAATGTACCTCACCAGCTGATTGGTCAAATCACTCAGCAAGGTGGGGCGTTGATTCTCAAGAGAAAATAGATCATTTGTGACTGCTACACATCTAGCAAATATTAAAAAAATGACCTTGTAAACATGTGTGTGTCATATGTTTTGCTAGTGCAAATGAATGGCGGATGTTGCAATGACAGATGCTTGGCCAGAGAAAGAAGGGGACGCAGAGAACTGAAAATATCTCTGACCAGAGGTTAGACCACCCAAGTGATATTCTTTTTGTCTGGAAAATAGTTATTTAAGTGAATGTGAAAACTCCTGCTGTGATCGCCTTTGTGAGAAAAAACAATATCCAGTATTATTTGCAGGGAAAACCCCAGGAATGGAGACAATCTTAGATGTTACCTTTAGTAAATGTCTGGAGCAGCTAACCCTAGGGTAAACGAACAGTGATTACTAACAAAGGGCGAGAACCAACCAAAAATGAAGAAACTCCAAGAAAAGAAGAGAGGCGATTATAGCATCCTTCAGAAGAAGAAAAAAAGTGGGGAGTTGAGCGCTTGGAGAGTAAGCAGTTGAATTTTGGGAGAGTTATGGATACAGTTTGGTTGATGTGCTTCTCCAACCAGGTTGAGTCTGGTTGAGGTTCTCAGCCAAGAGATTCTATAATGGAACTTATATTTCGGTATGGTCAGTCTCTCATTCATCTAAGTCACTGATTCTCAACAATCATCCACATAGACCCTAGGAGTTCATGTAATATTTCTGCGGGTTCTTATGTTCAATAGCTACGAAGGGGCCCACTAAGAGAAAAAAAGGTCCATGGATAAAAAAATTGAGAACCACTAATTTAAGTAGACGGGTATCATCCATTTGTAAACTACTACTACTACTACTACTACTACTACTACTACTACTACTACTACTACTACATATCAGTTGTTTGTTCATCGACGGGATTTCTGTTTTTTCTTGGTGAGAGGACTCTTCATTGCAGCGCTGTCACAGCCAACAACTTCAAATTCAAATACATCACAAAATCACTCAAAACATTGCAAATTTTGCATATGAAATGCAAAAAAAAACGCCCTACAAATATTTTTTAGAAGCAATAAGCAAAAGAAAAAAATCATATACACTGAACACTACTCTTATAAAGAGATATCATCCTTTACCTATCCATGCCAATAATACAGGGTGCCCCACTTAAAAGTAGCCCAGAAAATGTAATAGAGAGGAGGAACATTCTTTTATTGTTTAAATTACCTGTAGTGTTATTAAAGATGCTGGAAGTGTTCCCTGTTGACATCTATGCATTTCTGGGCACGTTTAACAATATTTTCAGATACTGCCTGTAGATATCTGGTTGATCCTTCTGAAAGCGTTGGTAATGTTCTTCTTTAGTTGGTCGAGATTGTGAGGATTATTTGCATAAACTTTTTATTTTAAAGTCCGTCAAAGATAAAAATCACATGGTGACAAGTCCGGGGAACGTAGTGGCCATAACCCTTTGCTTATTGTTCTCTCTTCTACCAGCAGGTTATCAACTCGTGTCAGTGATCTGTGAGACGTGTGGCATGCAGTGCCATATTGTTGGAAAAAGAATTGTATTTTGTCTTGTGGTGTCAGTTGGTCGTTAAGAGAAAGATTAGCTAGATCGGGCTATTTTTAAGTGGGCCACACTGTACAATAATTTACAACCCTTTAAATAAACTAGAAATTTCAACAATGCAAACTAAATCACAAACCATAAAACAAATATTAAAAGCAATAAAGCACTTTTCTAAAACACCCACATCTAATGCAGGTATATATATGTCGCATGCAATAATTTCTATCAGATATACGTTGGTGAAACTCAATAGAACTAAAGAAAAAGTTTGATAAACATAAAAAATATAACAAAAAATTAACAATTTCCTGAATGCACTATTCTCTCATGTATTACAACATGACAACGCTTTTGGCCAAGATCAAAGTGTAATATCTGTTCTTCAAATGCTGCACTTCCATTTCTAGTTCTCTTTCGGTGGAGGAGCAGTCCTTCACGACTGAGACAATTTTTTTTTTATTTTTGTACCTTTTCTCCACGTTAAAAAACGACCCTGGTGTCTAACTCTGTCCCGTGGGGAGGCATAGTAAATAGGTACAACATGACAGCGCTTTTAACTTGAAACCAAGCTTGACTCATTAAATTAATCTCTATCTATCTATATATAAAAGCGTTCTTGTCTGTCTGTGTGCGAAACCGTTTCTACCAAACTACTTTGTCAATTTTTATTCTAAAGACTTGAAATTTGGTATATCCAGAAGTTTAGCTAGAAAAATAGCTGCTAAAGGGTTAAAATTGTAGTTCATTTATATGTTTAACTACTTTAATTTGTCAAGTTTTGATTAACATGTGTCGTTAGCTCAGATGGTAGCAAATATCATTAGTGAGCTAAATATTTTGGTTTCGATTCTAGCTGATAGTACCCATGTTATATATTTTTAAGAAAACTTTAAAAATCACTTCTATATATTGGGTATAATATAATAATCAATAGATAATTGGCTATATTATAATAAATATTACATCTGCATAAATTAAAATATCATATTTTAGCGTATGATGGGCGACCTGCTAGTTTTAAATGAATTTCGACAAAGCGTACTTGAATCATTACTCATTATAAATTCGACCACAATTAAGCAATTTATCTATTTTTATATTAACTGAACAAAACTCTGGCTACGAATCTATTCCAACTAATACTTATCCTTTTTGACTTTGAACTAATATTTTTTTTAAGTTCCTTACATCAAGTGGCTTCATGTCTTGTCTGGAGAGATTTCCACACACTCAAAAAAAGATCTCACTTAGCTCTTTTACACCACTTTCATTACAAAAATTTGTATATAAAATCAATATTAAATAATAATAATGATGATGATGATGATAATAATAATAATAATAATAATAATAATAATAATAATAATAATAATAATAAACAAACAAGCAAACAAACACAAACCAACCAACCCAAAACAAAACCCATTCATTCTACGGAGAGGGTGAGGTGAGTGGGCGAGAGTAATATACGACATCTATCTGTATATCTATAAAAGTGAACGTGTCTGTGTGCGTGTATGTGTTTTTGTCTGTGTACATTTCCCTACGCAATAACTCTGTCAATTTTAAGTCTACAGACTCGAAATTTGATATACAGGGTACTGAGATTTGGGAAAATCTTGTGATCGGTTTTCGGCCAGAAATTTGGCTGTTAAGGGTTCAAAGTTCAACGATTTGACCTTTAATAACTCTACCAAACTCCTCCGACAATTTTGGGTCTAAACACTTATAACTTGTTAATGTTAATGGGTCATAATAGGGGCCAAAGTTTAAAAAATTGACCGCTTTTTTTTTTTGCTCAACATACACCCCCAAACACCCGGGCTAGTATAGAATAAGAGTGGGATAAGAGTTAAAAAAATAGTGAGAAAGGGTGAAAATGATAGTTCACTTGACCAATCAACTGTAAATTATGACTAATCAAACGGCTAATTTCAATTTGGTTAAAAGTTAGTTTAGTCTTCTGTTATTTAAAGGAGGGTTCACTTTATGTATATCCAACTAAAAGTTGAAAACTACACAATAATGACTCATAAAGTAGGTATTGTAATATAGAGGGTTTTTGGAACGGCACCAAACGAAGATACGTATGGTTCTCTATAACATGGAGAGGGTGTATACATTAATATTATGTATACGTGTGTGTAACGAGTGTCTTATTGAATGTGCGTCTGTTCTTCTTACATGTATTTACGTGTGATCACCTAGTTTTCAAAATGTCACAAAACAACTTATCTGGCATATGTTCACATATAACGACAAATGAGGGACAGAATAAAGCATCTTTGTATCTTGCCAGATAAAGGAAGACACACCATCACAAAAGGGACGAATACCATTCAATGAGGTTACAACATTCGGCCAATTAGGGAACACACTTAGCGTACTTTTGATTTCGTTAGATGGAAAGCTGTAACGAAAATTCTATTACGAACAACAGATCTCGGGTTTATTTCGGCAACATTTATTCCAGAATGTTGTCCCCATATTGGAAAGGTCAAACGTTGATACAGTTTTGTCTACATTATAACTATCGATCTTGCCCCTGCTGGGTACCACCCCGTCCGTCGACTGTCTCTCCTGGTCGCCCGTTACAGACTCAACTAACTAATTTTCTAAGGTGTCTCTTAACTCGTTACGTCATGTATCTACGTAACCAAAAACCCTTACCCGGTCTTTTGTCAGGTATCTTTGATTATTAAAACCAAATATCTCAAGCCTATTTATTAAACATCCTTGTAAACATTTTATTGTTTTACATATTTATGGCTTAATTATTTATACATTAAATTTCAGTCTTGTTTTAGAACATTCTTCCGTTATCAAAACACTTTGTCATTTCCATAACATTGTCACAAGTTCAAATGTCGCTCAATCACCTTTCTACTGGGGACATTTGACTTTGTCCGGCCATAACATAATAGGTATTTTCTTGATCACCGTTGTCCTCGATTGAATAATATCTAAAATCGAGAAAGTATTATTCATTCTTTGACCCTAACCTGGGGGAAAATTTCATCAGGAGCGGTCTGTTTTTCAGATTTAACTTACTCTTATTTTATCAAGAAGTTACTTCCCTTATGCCGACTCTTTCCGTCGAGTAATCTATATAAAATAAAGTTGTCTGTGTGTATGTGTGCATGTTCACAGAGAGGAATGGGTTGGACGGAGGAGAATCAGGGTGGTGGTGAGAGAGAGAAAGAGGTGCAAGACGAGGGAGGGGGAAAGAGAGAAGGACAGAGAGAGGGAAAGAGAGAGAAAGAGAGAAAGAGAGAGAGAGAGAAAGAGAGAAAGAGAGGTAAAAGGATAGTTTTAATAGAAATATGTTACACTTTTGTCCCGGGAAACGTCGGGTACCCCTGCTAGTGCTGTATATAAAGAAACTAATGCAACGTAATTGTAAAGATCGTAGTTTCAATCGCTTACCCCCAATCAGTGCACTCATATCAATAAGGCGCATCGCCTTGGTGCAATGTTTCACACGTTTGTTTGGTGCCATTTAAGACTTGTGTAAGTTCGATCTTCAATCGATATCACTAAATGTGTGTGACATACAAGGGAAGGTTTTCTAAATATGGAAACCAATGAATTGAATAGCGTCACCCCCATCCCACCAGAGCCAATTGATCAAGTTATTCGATTTTGATATACCCACCACACAGACGCAAAATCGAATTTCATTTTTCTGAGTAATCATGTTTTTTGGTTATTCGACCTTGAAGTAACATTTGTTGTTGCTGTTGTTATGTTTCCACACTTTTAAGATAATTCCTTTATCAAGAGAACAGATCGAAGCCTTTAGTTACACATGGCCTAAGGATAAAGAACAATGTGTGTCTATCCTTGAGAATAATAATGAACAAGAAGGAGGAGAAGAATAGAGAGGAGAGGAAGAAGAAGGGAAATGAGGAGGAGGAGGAGGGTGGAGTAGAACAAAGAGAAGGAAGAGGAGAAGGGGTAGGAGAATAAGAAAAAAGAAGAGAAAAATAATAAGAAACAGGAGGAAGAAGAAGATGAGGAGAATAAGAATAAGAAGAAACATGGGAAGAAGGAGAAAGAGGGGAAAAGGACGAGGAGAAGAAAGAAGAGACGGAAGAAAAGGAGAATAAGAAGAAGGAAGAGGAGAAAAGAAAAAGGAGGAGAAGGAAGATGAGAATAAGAAGGAGAAAGAGAAGAATAAGAAAGAAGAGGAGAATAAAAAGGAGGAGGAGGAGAGGAAGAAAGAGTGGAGAGAAGACGGAGAGGAATAAAGAAGAGAAAGAAAAGTAGGATTAACAGTTGGAAGAAAAAAGTAAAGAATGAGGATGAGAAGAAGAAAGGAGAGTAAGATAAGGAGGAGGAGGAGGAGTTAGGGAAAAGGAAGACAACGGAGACGGTGAAGGAGGAAGGAGGAGAAAGAGGAGAAGGATGAACAGTTGGGAGAAATAAGAAAAGAAGGAAGAGAAGGGAAAAGAAGAAGAAGGAGGAGGAGGAGGAGTAGGAGAAGAAGAAGAAGAAGAAGAAGAAGAAGAAGAAGAAGAAGAAGAAAAAGGACGAGGAGTTAGGACAGGGAAGAAAAAAAAGGAGATGAAGAAGCAGAAAGACGAATAGTAGGAAAAGGTGAAAGGGAAGAATGACAAGAAGGGCGAAGAATAGAAGTAGGGTAAGAAAAAGAGAAAAAAAAGAGAAGAAAAGAAGAGAAGGGAGAAAGAGAAAACGTACGTTGATTGGAGAAAAGAACAAGAGGAAGGCATGTTGATTTTCTGCTCAGAAATTTCTGCAGAAAATCCAAAGTTAGAATAAGAAATGAAAAAAAAAATAATAGCAAAGAAAACGAACTCGGGCATGCATACATATTCATTTTACATATTCATTTTACATATTCATTTTACATATTCATTAGTGAACAAGTTACCTTCGTAATATATGTCATTAAGGCCTGGGAACTGAAAAAATTACGTCATCGTTGAGGTCCTAGCAAGCAAGATTATTCGAATAGTCAGACTGTCGGTAATGAATAAAAAACAAAAAATTACAAAAAAAAAAAAAAAAAAAAAGCATCAGAAAACTTAAAAATTGCATTTTAAAAAAGAGAAAATAAGGAACATGATTTCTACTGAAGCTCATTCAATATTAAAATAAAAAGAAGTCAAAAACGGAAAAGTTGTGTTTATGCGTTAAAAGTAATTAAGCATTTCGTTGTTTCATGGAATTTAAAAGTTGGCTTCTCTGCTAAATCCCCGAAAACGGTTTTGTCATTAGACGTTATCTACTTCCGGTTGTTTATTGGACACGTGACCAGTTACATGAGAGTACGAAATTCACAAGCGGTAATCAGTCGCATGTATTTCCCGGCCAGGAGAGATGACGATGTTAGTTTTCTTTGCAGCCCTTGCAAGAAGATGTCGACGTCCTCCAACAGACAGCGTCTGCTATTCCTAAATCGTAACCTGTCTAGTACTGACCAGGCTAAACGTTGCTAAACTTCGGTGATGCAATGAGAATCACTGTGTCAACGTGATTATGCCGTTTAAGTGTGACTGCGATCGTTTAGGGTTGTCGATTGTCTCGTTTTTTTTTTTTTTTTTTTTTTTTTTTTAAAAACTTAAACTTTCCATTCATGAACGATACAAGGAGATATTTCTGAGTTCTCAAGGTTTTATTGGAGAGAGGTTTTCTGGGAGAGAGGTTTTATTGGAGAGAGGTTTTATTGGAGAGAGGATTTATTGGAGAGAGGTTTTATTGAAGAGAGGTTTTATCGGAGAGAGGTTTTATTGGAGAGAGGATTTCATCATCAAGGAGGTGACGGCGGCTAAATGGTTAATGAGACACAGACTGACAACCTGGGTATGCCAAGTTCTAATCCAGTTCGTTTCATAGAATCAATATCATTTAGAGATGTTGGCAACCTTCACGTGGTTCTTCCCATATGTATCCGATATCTTTCTAGAAAGAATTCTAACTAGAAAGACATTGATGAAACGTATGCCAATCATCATCATCATCTAGATCATCATCATGAAATTCACAAGTGGTCACCAGTCGCATGTATATCCCCGTCAGGTGAGATGTCGTTGTTAGTTGTTTTTTTTTTTTTGTAGCTCTTGCAGGGAAATGTCGAGGTACTCCTACATACAGCGCCTGCTATTCCTAAATGGTCACCCAATCTAGTACTGTAACAGAGCACGGACGCGCGTATGTGACATACTACTACTACTACTACTACTACTACTAATAATAATAATAATAATAATAAGTACAGAGAAACTGATTACTGCCACCAAATCAGCGCGAAGTTGAACAATACGTACAAGCGAGAAACAAAGAAAGGAAAAGAAAAAAAAGGAAAGAGAACAAACTTCTATTTGTAAGACGAACCAGATGAATTGAAGTTTTTCATTTCGTAGTGATGTGATTTAGAGAAGCTTAACAAGTAGAAAGAAAAAAAAACCCCAAAAAACAAAGATACAAATGAAAAACAAATGAATAACGCAAAAAAGCAAAATTGAGCAACCCTTCAAAAAAAAAAAAAAAAAAAGAAAAGAAAAGAAAAGAAAAACAGAAGAAAAAAACCCCCAAACAAACAAAAAAACAAAAAAACAAAAAGAAAAAACAGAACAAAAACATGGGCGCAATTTGTTAGATTTTGCCTAACGCATTCGAAATGGATCCTTTCGGCACTGATACGACTGACAAAATGGGGTTCTTCTGAACACGTTCAGCGATAAATTTGATCAAAGACAAAAAAAAAAAAAAAATAAAAAAATAAAATAAATAAATAAAAAAAGGAATCTCACCAAAATGAAGCTTAAAAGTGTTCAAGCTATTTTTCTTTTGCCGCTTGCGCGCGAAAATGAATTCTTTCTTTTTATTGTCAAACGTATTTTCTCTCAGGGGAAACTAACGCCATTTTATTCCCAAACAGAAACCGTCGTTTATTTAATTATTGTCTTTTATGGCGGTCGAGTGTTTAACAGCAATAAAGAATAGCTTTCGATTTATCTGCCCTTAAGGCTAATTATGCACCGCCAAGCATATTGACATTTTTAAGGGTTTCTTTAATGCCCGCCGGAGCCGCTTATAACGAACGCTGTGCAATCGTTGACTTTCTTAAAGAAAACCTCCGTTATGAAACAGGTGTTAGTCGAGGTCTGTAGGTTGGTGAAGCCAGTCTCGCAGAAGAAGCGACCACATTCTGCAGTTCTTAAAAGTCATAAAAGTTGGCGAAAAAAGGAATAACTTCGATGATCAACTAGCAAACTCCAGGCGTAGATCAAGTATTCATGAATGCACTTATGTATAAGTACAATATCAGTGCCTGTTTATATTGATCTTTTAAACTAACGCATTTTAGGTGAAAACATTACGTACTTAAGTGTCTGCAGTTAAATTAGCTGGTATTCTTTTTTGGGAAAAAAAACAAAACAAAAAACAAAGAAAAAACAAAACAAAACACACACAGACACACACACACGCACACACACACAAAAGTTCACAGATAGAATTCGTCACTGTATTTCCCCCTCCTCCTCACAATTTTCTCTCTCAACTTCCAGCACGCGTCTGACCTCCTCACCTCTGCCAACAAGCGTTTTATTTAAAAAAAAAAATGACTGCATTTCAATTGCATATGTGTGCGGTGGGCGGTGTGATCTCGTGCGATTCCACGAGGCCACACCTTATAAAGCCATGGCCGCCAACTTTAATTTTTTTTCGCCCTCTCTCTCTCTCAGATCCCACCTGAAGGTAAATCGTATAGCCACACAAGGCACAAACACGTGGGCGCTTGTTTCTTTGACTATTACATTCAACTCCACGGTGTCATAGCGAAATCAATATAAATTCAAAAATTACGAAACATGATTCAGTAGAAAAAATAATTACAAGTAAAAATAGAATTTATCGAATTAGCGAATTTTATCATATGTCTTAATGTAAAAGAGTTGTAATACAAATTCAGTATGCCGAAACAGGGAGATAACCCTTGACTTAAATTGTCAAGTTAAGGGTCCGCCATCTTTACTAAAACTAGCGCACTTTAGAACGTAATTGTGGATGCTTTATACACACATCTAGCACATCTTCTACTGGATCATTTTTCATAACTTTTGGAATTTATACTAATTGCGACATGACACGCAAGTACGTATTAATGTTTTTTTTATATCTGAAATGCGTTGGTTTAAAAGATTACCAATAATATTCCACTTCTGAACCTCAGACTATAAGTTTTAATTTAAGCTTTTTTTCTCTACAATTTGGAAATTTCATTTTTTTAAAAAATGTTATTCGTCCCCAACAAGGCACAGTGACACTTAGATGTAAGACGCCACTATTTGGGGGTATATCTACAAGGACACTATGTAGGAAGTCGAGCAGCATCTGACTTTATAAAATGGCAAAATATTTTGAATAAACTGACGGAAAACTTATCTAATTTTAATAAAATCTTATATTTCATGATTTTTTCTTCTTTTTTTTTTGCATTTTCACTCTAAACAAGGTACAGTGACACTTTGATGTAGCGGGCTACTATGTGGGACATAATTTGCAGGAATACTATGTAGGGAGTTGAGCAGCAAGATATCTATTTGTTACAAGAAACGCTGTCCCCATTTCTTGTAAATAAGAAAAACATTAGATGTGGAAAATGAGATTAGGATAGACCGAGATTCGAATCGTGTAAGCAAAGTTCTGAATAGATTCGGAGTTGGACTGTTGGAATTTGGCTATTTTTAAATTTCATATAAAATAGTTTAGATATGTTTGTTTGCAAAAAGAATTAATTGTTCATTCTTACAGAGCTGACATGATCAGAGGAGGGCTCCTTTAGAAGCGAAGGGAGAACGTTTAATCATGTTGAACGACTTTGAATTCCTTGACGTCATCATCATTCGACCGGTCGATCTGATAATAAAGAAGTTATCATCATGTTTTTGTAAAACTGTGTCGTGTCATCATTCAACAGCAAAAGGTAATATGTGAAACATCCTTAATATGAACTTTGTCTCCCTCATCGTTATTATGAACTTTATGTAACTCTTACAAGAATGTGCATCCCCTATCTCAACCCTCGCTAATATATGTTATAAGAATCCACAGAACTGTATAAATGTTTTCTATCTCTTCCTCATCACCATCGTATATATGTACCCGTCATCTTAATATGAAACCCCCGGCTATACAACACGTTTACATTGCACTTATGCATGTCAGTACAGTTAGAGAAACAGGAAACCGGGAGGAAATTCCAAAGTCTAGCAGTTCGAGAGCAAAAACTATTAGAATAGAAAGCATCTCTATAGTGTAGGGGTGGGATTTTGCTGCTTGTCAGATTAGCCGAAAACATATACGTCGAGGGGCACAAGTGTTACGAGTTCATCAAAGTACATTTCATTAAAATACTTGTAAAATAGGCACAGGGATGCAAAATTTCGACGATGGGACAGGGGTCGGAGTTTGGTTGATAGTGCAAAATCTATTAAATAGGAGACTCTGTTTTGGATCTTGTCTAAGAGGGGGAGACTAGTGGTAGATGCATAAGCCCAGATGTGGAAACAAGACTCTATGCATGAGCGAACGGTGGCTTTTCAGAGATATTCGATACAGTCATGTACTAGAGGTGCTTCAAAAGTATCGCTTCCTTTTTTTTAATTCCGCCCGAATGGACGAGAGGGGATTGCAAATTGTTATGATGACTGAACTTATGCACTCATGACTTGACAGTTTCATCTCTCTGTTGTAGATATTGACGGTGTGATACACCAAGAGAGAAACCCTTATCATGAACTTGCGTCAGAAGCAGAGATGTGTCATTGAATTCCTGGCAAATGTACATAAAGAATGGTATTAACTATGTAGAAAACTAAATTCTGGAGCACGAAAAGTCGCTCGTTTTAATGGTACCACTCCTGTCTTCGTAGCTCTTTTGAGGAAAAAAATAGGAGGCTTTACTTTTGGAACTACTCTCGTACGTCTTCGCTGTTGTTTATTGATGTTCGACATTAATGATTATGAACTATACTATTAAATAAAAGGATTAATTTTTTTGTGTGTATGTGCGCGTGTGTGTGATACAGTTCGTTCACTATGGACTCGGAAACGGCTTAATCGATTTTTATGAAATTGAAGGTATCTTATGTGGCTGGCAGTGTTCTTAGATAGGTTTAGAAAAGTATCGATAATCGATAATCGAAATAATCCGATGATAGAAGGAACAGGCGATTTTGACCAAAGTTAAACGTTAAACAGCTTAAAATTAAATGTATTAAAGAAGTTTTATTACCACACAAACTGAAAGGCCCGACATATAAAACTAACAGCAGGTTCTTAGATATGACAGGTGCGCATTCGAAATGAATGTTTCTGTTTAAAGCAAAATTACACGGTGATACTTGAATTTTTCATTTTAAACTTAAATTCAAGCCATTATCACTGCACAAGTAGTAAGGTCACCCATATAAAATCAACAGTAGGTTTTTTGAAATGACGGGTTCGCGTTTGAAGTGGATGTTTCTGTTTAAGACAAAATATGATACTTGACTTTTGCATTTTAAACTTTTATTCAAGCCATTATATATAAAAATAATTTTATTAAATCAACAGTAGGTTCTCTACAGTGCAATGTAGACTACAATGTATTGTGGACTAAGTTACTGCGGGGAGATATGTAAAGCTTCCTCCCGGTGCACCGCGATGAGTCCCCGACAAGAGCAGGCAATTAATCGATTTTATTGAAAAAAATGAGCGATTTCGATGACAATAAAAGCATTGGAGGGTGAAACATTCGTTGATCATTATTCAATCTCGGGTAACGCCGGATATCTCTGCTAGTAGTATTAAAAATGCATAAACCCAATTAAAGAAATACGTCTCGAGTGACTAAAAACAAACAAACAAAAAAACAGTATAAAAGCAAAATTCAAATAATCTGTTATTGCACTAAATCTGAGTCAACAGTAATTTACTTTAGTTCCAGTTTGGTCAACGAAGTTAAGCAATGTTGAGCCAGGTCAGTTCTAAAATGAGTAACCATTTTAGAATTCCATGTGCTGTATGTGCTCTCCGAATATCTCGGCATTTTTTCCAGTCGTCCTGGACGTCTTGCCACTGGACTCAAGAGTGTCGGTTCAGGAGAGGCGTGGTTGGAAATACGCAAACCTTGCTTCACAATTACATGCGCAGCTCCCTTTACAGGAGTTATCCATTGTCTCTTGAAACTGAACGGGGGCATTGATCAACCCTTTTTACAAATAGAATTTTTTTTTGTAACCATACCCTTATAGAGATACTACCAAAAATATTGCAACATACACACAGACACACATACACAAACACACACACACATGTTAGCGGTGCGGTGAAGTCATTTGTTTAGTTTAAAATTTTCATTTCTTTGTAAATAAGAGAAGGTAGACAACTCTTATGCTCTTCAATCTAAAGTACGAGTTACTATCCTTGCTGATTTATATTTTAAAGTAATTATTTAAAACTGTCCTATATCAGCACTCATCTAGGTCGGACTAAGTCATTTCTAAAAAAAAAAATAAATTATAAAGAAGTACATTATTATATTGCTAATAACACGCTGCAACAATAACAAATGAGAATTGGCTAGTCAGAAGCAAACATTGATTTGTCAGCTAAAATACCATTTAGATCTGCTGTTGAAAATTTGACAAGCTAGCTGTATATGTAAGAAGATATATATGATGGCAGACCTCCCGAAACGAAACAAGCTTGATGTCATAAAACGCGCACGTGCGCGAACCTACGCAGGTGCGCGTTCGATATGGTTGCGAGTGGTGCTTTCCTATTAGCAGACATCAAAAAGAATCTGGTCCGATATTTACGAAAGCTAATTAAATACATAAGGAAATTGTCGCTTCAAAGCTGTTCTTTCCCTCCCTTTTTTCCTTTCGTCTTTTTTATCCTTAAGAAAGAGAACGTTGCGCGTTGCGCGTATGCTACATCTATTCTGCTTCGCCCCCAAACTCAGCCGAAGTTAGACAAGTTTTTTTTTTTTTTTTTTTTTTTTTTTTCACAAAACGTCTGATCATTTTCGACAATGTGTCATTATTGTTTTGAAGAAACGGACAATTGAATACATTAATCAACTCGTCTTATAAGAAAAAAAAAAAAATCGCCAATCAGACGAGACTTTTTCTTTTCTTTTACCGTTTAAAACTTCCAAATTCTTGCAGACTATGTTATATTCTCAAAGACACTTGAAGTAATTTAAACATATTTGATTGGTCAATAAAACCATCGTCATTGATATTTGAAAGACACTGCCGACGGTACATATACAGCTAAAACAACGTTGACAAACAGATTCTCATGAGACTATCTAAGTTAAGCAACGAACTTGGTCAGTAACAGATGGGTTATCTATAATATGAATCTCACCTGTCTGTTTAAATGTATGTATGTATGTATGTATGTATGTATGTATGCATGCCTAAAACGTTTGACAGAGGCGACGGATTTTCACGAGATCGGTATCGTGGTGAAGCGCGACCCTTCGGACGACAAATATCGAAAAATTGACTAAAAGCATTAATTCCTTCATCCTCCACTGGCCACTTCTCAAGAAGGGGGGGGTCGCTTTTTTTTGCAAACATTTTCGAAAGTCATCACCTCTTTTCGATTAACTAGCCTTAATTTAAACCTTCTACACTTCCGGTTTGGCGATGGACGCAACGGAAAAGAAGTCACGTTTTTTTACCTTCTTTTTCTCATTCGCAATACGGGTTCGAGCTTGCCTGCCGACTATCACTTAAAAAAAAAATATTTATGTATTTATTATTATTTTTTTTTTGCTTAACACACACCTCCAAACAACCGGGCAACGCCGGGCACCCAGACTAGTCACATATAAAGACCAGATATTGTATGTAGGAAAAGTTATCTTTACGATTACTATTCCCACTTCACTTCCAGTTGCTCTTCGTTTTTTAAGGTATATTTAGTTGATCATATTGTTAGGTGAACGTACAGAATAGGTAAAGATAGTCTTCCTTCTCATAATAAGAAGGGCTTTTCTATATAACAACATTATTTCGCAAAAAAACAAAACAAAAACAAAACAAAAAAACTTAACATAAGAGGTGACGTGGAAATAGCAATCGAAAAGATAACATTGGCAGGAGCGCGACATCAGAAAATTGCAAATAAATAAATAAAATAAATATAGATGAAATAAATAAACAAAAATAAAGTAAATAAAATAAATAAATCAATAAACACATATAATCAAGAATATATGAACAAAAATAAAATAAATATATAAATAAAATTAATAAATGAGCAAGAATAAATATATAACAAATAAAATAAATAAATAAAAAGAATAAATAAAAAATAAATAAAATAATTAGATTAATTAAATAAATAAATTAAATTAAATCAACAAAAATAAAATCAATAAAATGAATAAATAAAATAATTAAATAAATAAATAAAGATAAAAAATAAAATAAAATGAATAAAAATAAAATAAAATAAATAAAAATAAATAATAGAAAATCCACTGTTCATGTAAAATAAAATTAATAAAATAAAAACAAAATAAAAAATGAAATGAAAAATAAAATAAAATAAAATAAATATATAAACAAAAATAATATAGATATACGAATAAAATAATTAAGTAATCAAAAATAAATACATAAACAATTGAAATAAATAAATGAAATAAATAAAGAAAGAAAAATAGGATAAATAAAAGTAAAATATAAAAATGATTAAATTTAATGAGTAAATAAAACTAATAAAATCAACAAAAATAAAATAAATAAATATAATTAATAAATAAAAAATAAACAAATGACAATAAAATAAATAAAAATGAAACAAATAAAATAAAATAAAGAAAATAAAATAAATAAAATAGAAAATCGAATGTTTATATTAAATGAAATATATAAATAAAATGAATAAATAAAAATAAATAAATAAAAAAAAATTAAATTAAATGCGCAAATAAAATAAATAAAATCAACAAAAATAAAATAAATAAAATAAATAAAATAAATAAATAAATAAAATAATAATAAATAAATTGATAAAAATAAAATAAATAAAATAAAACAAATAAAATAAATAAAAATAAAAATAAAAATAAATAAAATAGAAAATCCACAGTTCATATAAGAATAAAATAAATAATGTCTTCAACAAACGATAAGCATCTAAATAATATCTGCCTTTTTAAATGGTCACGGCTGTAGAAAAGCCGAACAGAACTATATAATGCTACACTGCCACAGCAGCAAAAATGTGATGGTGGTTAAGACGGCACGGACGTAGAACCTGGGTGTGCAAAGTTCGAATCCAGTTCGTGCTACAGAAACGCTTCCACTTAGTGATTTTGGCAACCATCACGTGATCCTTCCTGTACATACGCGATGTTTTTCTAGAATGTATTCTAATTAGAAAGATATCAGGGAAATAAATGCCAACAATAATCATCTGTTTCATATGTAATGAATAATGCTGAACATCAACTAATAGTAATTGTCTGTATTTTTGAGATGAGGTGTTTTCATTTATTGAGATTGTCGGACTGACTTCCTCATCTTGGTTGTTATAGTCACAACGTTTCGGCCGTTTTGCCCTCCGGCCTTCATCAGGCGTTTTGTATCGAACTGGGGAACCGTTTGTTAGGAGTCTCGAACCCAACCCTTTATTATTATTACGGGGGTACCGTCTTCGGACTCCTAGTGACATATGGCCGAATGGTCCTAGACGTTGTATCAAAGTTTAGTTATCCAAAGGTGCTTAGTTCAATCCTGAACGAAGGCAGTGAAAAGTAAAATTCAAAACAGAGAATCAACAACTATGTCCCAGAGCCTAGCATACTTTGAAATTACCGACATAATTAGTATGTTATTTATATTAACTAGCGAGGTGAGTGTGTGTGTGTGGGGGGGGCGTCCGGCTTTGTCCGGCTTTACCCGGTCGTGAAATACGCTTAAATATAACATTTTAATACGTATATATTATTAAAGAGTCGTGATTTCAAAAGTAAAAAAAAATATTTGAGTGCCATCAGTTGGAATCGAAACCGAAAGCAAAACTATAGCATTCAAAGATGGTGACGTTACCACTGTACCAACGTGACACGCATATGTGTTGATTAAAAATAAACTTAGATGAATGTACAAAATGTATAACGATTTTTTTTTCAATTTTGACCCATTTTGACCGCTTAAAAACTATTTTAACCGGTTAAAGACCCATAAAAAGAACGACCCATAAAAAATCCAATCATTTGAGGCCCCTAGCGCCGCTCTGCGACTTTTAGTTTCAGAAGAGATGGAGTTTGAAAATATTAAGACAGACAGACAGACATATAGCCTTTTATATATTAGATTAGCATATGTGAAAAATGAACATATACTGCATTATCCATAAAGGAGAAGGTAATGCATGAGAGAATGGTCTCATGGCAACAGAACAGATGCTATACTACCCCAAAATGTAGGACTTAATGTCTGGAAGGATGGTATCATAAACAGAGAACAGATGCTACACTATTTTCCTCTCTCAAAAATAGAAGGTAATTTATGGTATGGTGGTATCATAGTTATAGTACTATATGTCACCCACCCCAACAAAGAGGGGTTAATACCTGTGATGACGAAAGAACATATACTACACGCCCCTCCAAAGGATGAGGTAATTACTGGGAGTATTATATTAGGACAACAGAAAAAAATGCTACACTATCCTCCTGAATCGAGCATTGAAAGTCTGAATAGCATAGTTGACTGAATCGAGTATTGAAATATAGTAATAGTATCGTTTCGGATTCAGACAGACATCTGCCAACTTTCTATTATTAATAGACTAGCATGGAGACCGGGCGTTGTCCGGAATGGAATGAGGCTCAACGAATGTTCCACCCTCTCGTGCTTTCATTGTCATCGAAAACGGTGAAATCGCCCATTTTGCTATCAAATCAATTGATTACCTGCTCCAGTTGGGAACCCCGCCCGACAGTGTACTTCACATGCCTCCTCACAGTGATTTAGTCCACAATACATTGTAGTCTACATTGCACTGTAGAGAACCTTCTGTTGATTTCATAAAATTATTTTTAAATAATGGCTTTACATAAATGCAAAAGTCAAGTATCATGGTTCAATTGCGCTCTAAACAGAAACATTCATTTTGAACGCTCCTCTCTTTTATTAGAGAACCAATTGTTGATTTTATAAAATCATTTTTACATAATTACTTGAATTAACGTTAAACGCCCAAAAGTCAAGTATCCTGGCTCAACTGTTCATTTCGAACGCGCCCCTATCATATAAAAGAATGTACAATTGATTTTATAGGTTGAGCCTTTCTGCTTGTGCGGTGATAAATCTTCCAAAATGCACTTGTGGTGTTAGGTTGTATAAAAGTGTTAACTTCGGTTAAAATCGGACTTTCTACTTTAATCGGATTATTTCAATAGCGGTTTTTCGATACTTATCAGAAGCATTCCGATGCAAAACCCACGTAAGAACGCCCCTAGACATATCAAATACCTTTGTGTGAAATTTCCCCCCAAAATCGCCCAGCCGTTTTGGAGTCCATAAAGAACGAACACGCACACATACACATGCACATATTCACTAACACACACATACCCCCCCCCCACGCACGCACAAAGTCCCTTTTATATAATAGTAGATTAGTGTACACTATTTATACAAGAGTTAAACTAATTTTTGCATTTTACATACATTTTTACTTACTTTTCCTCGACAACGGCAGGACACAACGGCTAGTTTAATATATACTGTAACACTATGCAATTTACAATAAGTGTTCGAATTGACGTCCATCTTCTTTCAAACACTTAGAATTTTGTTCTTTTACTTTTGTTCATTATAATCACGGCATATTGCCAGCGAGATATGGTTTGATTTAATTACGAGCCAAATTCATAGGGGGAATCTTAAGCAGGGGAGTTGTGCTACAAGATGTTTGTTCACGTTACATTTAAATTTATGCATACCAGTAAAGCCCAGGTTACAGAGAGCAGGGAAGGAATTCAAAAGGCAACCGGGCTGAGATAGGTACGCATGTATCCAGCATTTGTTACGGTATTGCTAAATGTAGAAATTTGTTGTGTGGGAGTGAACCTTTCACACTTCTTTTTTTGGAATATTGGCAACACTCAATATTCCAAATACTTTTCGTCGATTATTTCTTACCTCCTCTGGGGATTTGTGGAATTCAGCTAATTTTATGGAAGACTTAAATTGGATCAGATTCGTGACTGAGTTTGGAAGGTATCTATTCCATACACCCTGTTGCTTGGTGCGGCGCTAAAAGGCAGGATTTTTTTTTTCAGAAGCAAATTTTTCACACGAGAATACCAACCCCGCCCCTCTCTGGGAATATTGTCAGAATACACATCTTCCGAAACCATTATTATTCTCTCAGCTCACTATCCCCGAGGCGAAGTGCAGAATCTTAACTTAATCAACGAAAAAATAGAATACGATTGAACGATAAAATTGTCACCATAGAAAAGACGGCATGATTCTATTTCCCTTTCATGAAAACCGGTTTTCTTTTTGTTGCAGACCATCTACTAGTTGGCCAGTTGTGTACAAATCCTAAGAGCGATAGGAGTCTTCTATCATGTCTGAAAGCGACATCATGTTCAACGAGTGAAATCGGAAATGCACCGCTGTACAACTCATACTCCCTACCGATCAAAGTTATGACAACAGGACCATTACCAGCACCCTCAAAATAAAAATCTGGACGATTCAACGTTTGAAGACATAGATCAAAGCATCAGACGACCCTTTCTAGCCATGATTATGGTCTTTGGTTTGGTTTCAAGTGAAGAGCACATCATACCACATTACATCTTCGAAGTCGGCTTCATAGTCAACACCAAAATGTAGGTGGATGTGCTCAAAAGTGTGGTGATCATCTGGTGCAACCAGGTGGCTGCTGACAGACCCTGTGTGTGGTAGCAGGACTCAGCACCTGCCCACGAGTCCAAAGAGACCCAGGTTTTGCTTCAGAAGGAGTGCTACGACTTGTTGGCCGGTGCTAAGCGTGGCCTTCGTTATAAAGATGGCCGGCCAGCTGAAAAAAATGACGTAATCGCCGAGGTCCCAACAAGCAAGATATGTGGAACTCTTAGACTGTCAATAATGAACAGTAATTTTTACAGACAGCGTTACAAAACTTCAAAATTGGATTAAAATAAAGAAATAAAGAAAGAACACGATGATTTATACTGAAACTCATCTAATATTAATAATAAAAAATAATTAAAAAACACAAGTTGTTTGTTTACGTATTATAAGCAATTGAATATTTCTTTGTATTATAGATTTTAAAGATTAGAATGCGTTCTTTAATTACTTATAAATTACATTTAAAAAAAGTGAAGGAACACGATTTGATTTGAAATAAACTTGAAGTTTATTTGATATAATTAAATGAAAATTATGCATGTAAGATTATGAATATTTGAAGTAGAACACAAGCAAAACATTTGATATGAGTTAAGACAATAAACAAATATTAAAATTAAACTATTTTTTTAATCAAAATGAACAATATTTTTTAAATCAAAATGATCAATATTTTTTAAATCAAAATGATCAATATTTTTTAAATCAAAATGAATATTTTTTTAATCAAAATGATTTTTTTTTAAAATCAAAATGAATATTTTTTAATCAAAATGAACAATATTTTTTTTTTTAAATCAAAATGAATATTTTTTAATCAAAATGAACAATATATTTTTTAAAATCAAAATGAATATTTTTTAATCAAAATGAACCACAATATTTTTAAATGCAAATGAACCACAATATTTTTTTCAAAATCAAAAACAATATTTTTAACAAATTCATGAAATATTGCACAGTAAAAAAATAATTAACCTAAAGAAAAAAAATCATGTTTCTTATTTAAGATTATTTCACCACATAACAAAAATAACATGCAAAATCATTTTTTTATATCCATATTTTCAGTTTGTTAAAATACGTGGGTTTGTATTACTGTACACATAGATTCGAAAAAGTTGTCAAAAACAAATATATAACAAATAAATGTTATCAAAGGCAAGATAAGTTACTTTTCTACCAAACTGGATATATTTTTCGTGTTTTTATTCAATGTAACATGTTTATTCAGCTCGAAAAACATACAGTGTTTACCGATGTATTCGAAAATTCCAGATGACGTCTGATTCTCTCTTTAACACGGTAAGTTTGGGAAAAGATGTTATAAATACAAAGCGGATAAAATACTGTTAAAAACTCGCTCAATATATGTTACCGTGACATAGGTTGACATATATTCGGTGGGTTTTTTAGAGTATTTTGTATAGATTTTTATTTATAACACCTTATCCCAAACTTACCGTGTTAAAGAGAGAATCAGACGCCATCTTGAATTTTCGAATACATTGGTAAACACTGCATGTTTTTCGAGCTGAATAAACATGTTACATTGAATAAAAACACGAAAAATATTTGGTAGAAAAGTAACTTATCTGGCCTTTGATAACATTTATTTGTTATATATTTGTTTTTTGACAACTTTTTCGAATCTATGTGTATAGTAATACAAACCCAATTACGTTAATTAAATGAGATTTAAGACCACGAGTGAACGCGCGTTTTTTTTTTAGTTTAGTTTCATATATATATATATATATATATATATATATATATATATATATATATATATATATATATATATATAAGTATTTTTAAATTCTATCTTTTTAGCTTAAAAAAAAAGTTTACAAATTTTATCAGCCGGCATAATTTATTTTTAAATATTGAAAAATTTCAGGAAAATTAATTTTTGCTAGATTTTTAAAACATGTGTGTTAAAAGCTTAAAAAAATCGTCTCTTCAAAAGAACGTGTTTTAAAGAGTCGATGTTGTCTCGCATTTTCATTAGTTTTGTATGCTGTAAAGATTTTTTTTTTAATATTAGCAATTTATTTGAAGCTTCTTCTTTTGAATGGTAAAAAACGTAGGATGATAATATTGAATTAAATTATAGTTACATCGTGTTGAATACAGGGGGGGGGGGGAATAGCACGTTAAAACTTACTTTGCTGAATGGAGATGGTGTAAAATCTTATTTTATTACTGCATTATAATTCTTTATCTTTCGGAAATGAAAATACTGTCACTTTTTGGTCCTTTACGATAATTTCCTCCGCAATTTGGAACGATGCACCGTGAAGGCATTTTAATAAAAAAAGAAATATTACACTGACTTCAAGACGTTACGAGTGACTACAAGTGACTACCGGTGTCAAGCAACGAAGGACTATCCGTGATGACGTCAGCAGATTAAATTATTTTTGCCCACCGGCCATCTTGTCTTTTAAGACGGTATTGCGCTAAGTCCCTGTATACGAACCGGCTGTGCTCCTTTTCCTTTGAATAAAACGATAACAAACGCGTCAACAAGAGTACAGTAGTTTGATATGCATTGCTTTGCATATCAATAAGACTTAAAAAAAGCACTATAAAAAAAGATGAAAGTCGGGAGGGCAGGGAAGTCGGGGTGTTGGAACCGAATTAAACAGATCAGAATTAAGAATATTTTACGAACAATATAAACCTATCTTTTTTTTAATTGCAAGCTATTTCAGTATAAAATATATAGTCGATGCGACCGAGACGAAAGTGGGATTTGTGAAAATTGAAAGCGTCGAGAATGAAAAGATTAAAACGATTCGCGTCGAACTTTGAAAATAAAAAGAACCGACAAATGAAACAATTAAAATGATTCGCGTCAAATTCTGAGAATTGAAAGCGTCGGGAAATGAAAAGATTAAAACGATTCGCGTCGAACTTTGAAAATAGAATGCGTCCAGAAATGAAACGATTACAATGATTCGCGTCGAACTTTGAAAATTGAAAGCGTCGAAAAATTAAAAGCTTAAAATGATTCGCGTCGGACCTTGAAAATTGAAAGCGTCGAGAAATGAAAAGATTAAAATGATTCGAATCGAATTTGAAAATTGAAAGCGTCGAGAAATGAAACGATTAAAATGATTCGCGTTGAACTTTGAAAATTGAAAGCGTCGAAAAATGAAAAGATTAAAATGATTTGCATCGAACTTTACAAATCGAAAGCGTTGAGAAATGAAAAGATTACAATGATTCGAATCGAACTTTGAAAATTGAAAGCGTCGAGAAATGAAACGATTCGCGTCGAACATTGAAAATTGAAAGCGTCGAGAAATGAAAAGATTAAAATGATTTGCATCGAACTTTGAAAATTGAAAGCGTCGAAAAATGAAACGATTAAAATGATTTGCATCGAACATTTAAAATTGAAAGCGCCGAGAAATTAAAAGATTAGAATGATTTGCATCGAACATTTAAAATTGAAAGCGTCGAGAAATTGAAAGATTAGAATGATTTGCATCGAACTTTGAAAATTGAAAGCGTCGAAAAATGAAAAGATTAAAATGATTTGCATCGAACATTTAAAATTGAAAGCGTCGAGAAATTAAAAGATTAAAATGATTTGCATCGAACTTTGAAAATTGAAAGCGTCGAAAAATGAAAAGATTAAAATGATTTGCATCGAACTTTGAAAATTGAAAGCGTCGAGAAATTAAAAGATTAAAATGATTTGCATCGAACATTGAAAATTGAAAGCGTCGAGAAATTGAAAGATTAGAATGATTTGCATCGAACTTTGAAAATTGAAAGCGTCGAAAAATGAAAAGATTAAAATGATTTGCATCGAACATTTAAAATTGAAAGCGTCGAGAAATTAAAAGATTAGAATGATTTGCATCGAACTTTGAAAATTGAAAGCGTCGAAAAATGAAAAGATTAAAATAATTCGCGTCGAACATTTAAAATTGAAAGCGTCGAGAAATTAAAAGATTAGAATGATTTGCATCGAACTTTGAAAATTGAAAGCGTCGAAAAATGAAAAGATTAAAATAATTCGCGTCGAACATTTAAAATTGAAAGCGTCGAGAAATTAAAAGATTAGAATGATTTGCATCGAACTTTGAAAATTGAAAGCGTCGAAAAATGAAAAGATTAAAATGATTTGCATCGAACATTTAAAATTGAAAGCGTCGAGAAATTAAAAGATTAGAATGATTTGCATCGAACTTTGAAAATTGAAAGCGTCGAAAAATGAAAAGATTAAAATGATTTGCACCGAACATTTAAAATTGAAAGCGTCGAGAAATTAAAAGATTAGAATGATTTGCATCGAACATTTAAAATTGAAAGCGTCGAGAAATTGAAAGATTAGAATGATTTGCATCGAACTTTGAAAATTGAAAGCGTCGAAAAATGAAAAGATTAAAATGATTTGCATCGAACATTTAAAATTGAAAGCGTCGAGAAATTAAAAGATTAAAATGATTTGCATCGAACTTTGAAAATTGAAAGCGTCGAAAAATGAAAAGATTAAAATGATTTGCATCGAACTTTGAAAATTGAAAGCGTCGAGAAATTAAAAGATTAAAATGATTTGCATCGAACATTTAAAATTGAAAGCGTCGAGAAATTAAAAGATTAGAATGATTTGCATCGAACTTTGAAAATTGAAAGCGTCGAAAAATGAAAAGATTAAAATAATTCGCGTCGAACATTTAAAATTGAAAGCGTCGAGAAATTAAAAGATTAGAATGATTTGCATCGAACTTTGAAAATTGAAAGCGTCGAAAAATGAAAAGATTAAAATAATTCGCGTCGAACATTTAAAATTGAAAGCGTCGAGAAATTAAAAGATTAGAATGATTTGCATCGAAC